>NW_028274818.1:95560575-95870347 GCF_037043125.1 Eumetopias jubatus
AAAATATACATAATACAAAATTTACCATTTTACTCATTTTTTCAAACGTATGACCTAGTGGCATTAAGTTACATTCCCGTTATTGTGCAACCATCATCATTCATGTCCAGAACTTCATCTTCCCAAACTGAAATTCTCCTCATTAAACAGTAACTTTGTTTCTTTCCCCTGCCCCTGGTAAATACTATTATTCTATTTTGTCTCTATGAATTTGGTACCTCATATAAAGGAATCGTGCAATATTTGTCCTGTTATGTCTGGCTTATTTCACTCAGCATAATGTTTTCAGGAGTTCATCCATGTTGTAACATATTAGAATGAATGTCATTCCTTGTTAACGATGAATAATACTCCATTGTATGGATGTATATCACCTTTTGTTTATCCATTTATCAGTGGACATTTAAGTCTCTCCCTTTTGGCTGTTGTGAATAATGCTGCTGTGAACATTGGTGTATTAGTTTTAAACCATGACATGTATATGTACGTTACCAACCATGTCAAAAGAGCATCAAGGGGTTTCAGAGAACTACTTTTTCCCCAGATCTCACCATGATAAAGAGCTCTTGTTCATCTTAAGATTTCTTAGTAGTATTTGCTGACTTTGAAAGAGTGGGTTAGGGCGCCTGGGTGGCTCAGTTGTTAGGCGTCTGCCTTCGGCTCAGGTCATGATCCCAGGGTTCTGGGACCGAGCCCCATATCAGGCTCCCTGCTCAGCTGGGAGCCTGCTTTTCCCTCTCCCACTCCCCCTGCTGGTGTTCCCTCTCTTGCTGTCTCTCTCTCTCTCTCTCTCTCAAATAAATAAATCTTTAAAAAAAAAAGGGGGGGTGGGTTAAATGTCGAGTTAGGAGAAAAGACTGGTTTTTAGCTGGTTGGTGGTGAATGGGAAGGTTTAAGGTTATTTAAAAAATAACATTTTAGGATTTTAGTATGTTTCTGAAAGGTTGCTTCATGAAAGTTATTAATAATCTCTTTAAACATAACAAAGCTGCATATACATCTCCCAAAACACTTCAATATTTCAGGCTGACTCTTGCTTGCGGTGGAGTAGCTCTAAATTCCTTTGATGACCTAAATCCTGATTGTTTGGGATATGCAGGACTTGTCTATGAATATACATTGGTAAGTGTATTTTCTTTCCGAAGATAATATAATAAATAATGATTTTTGGGTCATGAATTCTTCGGTAGTAAAAATTCAAACTTAGGACCAGATTTTTGCTTTGTTTACATACATTTTGAAGGTTATGTGTAGTAATGATAAGCCATTGATGGGAAAAATTACTTATGCGATTTTTTTTTAAGTGAAGTAATTTGCTTTAATGTGATTGGTGTGTTGTTCCCTTATTAATACGCTACTTACTCTTCTATAAGCCCTCAACTCTTTTCATTCTTTGTACAAACATATCCTGTTTTTGAAAATATTTTCCCTTCTTCGCATAGGGAGAAGAGAAATTCACTTTTATTGAGAAATGTAACAATCCTCGCTCTGTCACATTATTGATCAAAGGACCAAATAAGCACACACTCACTCAAATCAAAGATGCCATAAGAGATGGCTTGAGGGCTGTTAAAAATGCTATTGATGATGGTAAGATCTTTACTGTATTTATATTCTTTGGCTAGTGTGAAAGGCATGGCTGAATACTGTGTTCTTTTTATCAGTAGTTTACACAGCCAGACACCATGCAAAAGTAAAGTCTTCCCTTTAAAATGCCTGTGATGGTATGCTAAGCTTTTTCATAGCATACCATTTTTAAAAGTGGATACAAGTAAATGAATTAATACTAAGAGCTTGCAAGTACTAGTTAAATTGAACATTTTGCTATTTGATGTGTTGCTTATAATGCTTTCAAGTGCAGTATTAACATTGTGGTGGCTATGCTACATTCTCGAGAAATTGTTTTTTATGTTAATGTTTTATGTCTTTCCTTAAAATGATGCTACAGTTTTATGTGTTAGTTCAGCATTTCTCTCCTCCCCTCTCCCCCACCAGGTTGTGTAGTTCCGGGTGCAGGTGCAGTGGAAGTGGCAATGGCAGAAGCCTTGATTAAGTACAAGCCCAGTGTAAAGGGCAGGGCCCAACTGGGAGTTCAAGCGTTTGCTGATGCATTACTCATTATTCCCAAGGTATGACTACTTTAACAGTCAGTGTTCTTACATCAAAATGAGTTAGCTGATGAAAGTATTTGATAATGTGGGGTCTTTTTCATAATGTAGATTTTGAGTAAACAGGTTTTATCAGCTTTCTCCTGAATGTAGGTAGAGCAGGTATCTCATCATCCAAATGTGTTTGGTTCCTCTGGAAGGGAATTGAGTATCTGAAGTTTCAGGTGCAGGAGATAAACCGTTTTTAGAGGGTTTGCAGTGTAGGGGTTATACTAGAGTACAAGCTTGCTTTTTGTTTTTATTCTATTGTGTGCTCATTTGGGGGTATTGCTTATGATCGGTGTGTTGCTGGGCTTGAAGTGGATTAATGAGTAACAAATGCCTATTCTCTGAACATAAATACTGGTCTGTCTTCATTAAGGATTTGTTTGTTTTTTTTTTTTAAGATTTTATTTATCTATTTGAAAGAGACAGCACAAGCAGGGGGAGCTGCAGCCAGAGGGAGGGGGAGAAGCAAGCTCCCCACTGAGCAGGGAGCCCAATGCGGGCTCGACCCCAGGACCGTGGGATCATGACCTGAGCTGAAGCCAGATGCTTAACTGACTTAGCCACCCAGGCACCCCTTTGTTTTTCTTAACTGGGATTATGGTTCATTTATTGTAGATTGACTATCACTTCTTGGGTTCTGTCCTTAAAGGATTAAATTTGTTTGCTTTAGGTACTTGCTCAGAACTCTGGTTTTGACCTTCAGGAAACACTAGTTAAAGTTCAAGCGGAACATTCAGAATCAGGTCAACTTGTGGGTGTGGACTTAAACACAGGTAAGAGAATGCACCTATTAGTAGGGGGAGAACTAGATTCAGGTGAGATGAAGCCCGGAAGAATAAAAAATGGAGACAAACGAATCTTGGAGAGATGTTTTGCAGTTTGACACCAGTGTTATTAGGGAACCCTGAGTTCTAAAAAATTATATAAAAATGGAATGACTAGATACAGTAATTAATGGAATATAGAGTAGACATTTGTATAATTTCAAGGAGTATGGATTTTTGATGTTGCTGAGTAGTAGTAGGTGGTTCAGGTTAATATGGAAGGATTTCATGGGCTGGCTTTACTCAGTCTTTTATTAGGGACTTTAATAAAATACATTAGGTGATCGTATTCTTGGGTGAAAAAAGCCTGAGGATAGCAAATAACGCTGGAAGATGGGCCCCGGTCTTAGTGAAATGATTTAAAGCCCTCATCTTAAATGCAGTGACACAAAATAGACAAGTACAAAGTGGAAGAAAGAGAACTGAGAGAGACACCCATGCAGTATGTGTAAGACCTATTGTTGTCAATAACATCAGTTACATTCAAGTTAGTAGAAAAGGTTTCTGGGATGAGGGAAATGATAAGCCCATTTTGGCCCGATTATAGTTCAAGTGCTTTACTTTAATATGGACAAATGAGAATGTGTCCTGAAAAAGAGAGATGTTCAAACATTTGGTAACCAAATAAAGCATTACTATTACTAAAAGTCTTCTGAGATCAGCCACTTAATCAAAGATACTGTATACAGGAGTCACGGTTTGGAGCAAAATTGGACTAATTGAGGAACTTTGGATAATGAGAATAATCAGTGATGAGCAAATCAAAAAATAGTCTGTTGTCTTAGCATTTTGATCTTATAACCTGCTCTGTGTGATTGTAAGAATACTGGGTTACTTTGCAGGTGAGCCAATGGTAGCAGCCGAAGTAGGCATATGGGATAACTATTGTGTAAAGAAACAGCTTCTCCACTCCTGGTAAGTTTGAGAAAGCCAAAACTAAAATAACCTTTAGGGAATCATCATACTCTTAATTTGGTGTGTTCTGTTTAATTACTTGGGTTTGGGTTTGGTTTTTTGGTTTTGCAAAAATTGTAATCAACTGAAAATATAGAAATAAAACTAGCCTTCCATGTTTTGGAGGGGAAAGGAGAAACTTAATTGGATATAATTTGCAGTTTGTTTGGAACTTGAGTTGAATTAGGGTTCATATCTCAGATCTGAGCCATCTGATTTTCCACTCCTTTCAGCACTGTGATTGCCACCAACATACTCCTGGTTGATGAGATCATGCGAGCTGGAATGTCTTCTCTAAAAGGTTGAATTTAAAGCTTCCCTCGTGTCATCCGAATCATGAAGACTCCACGAGTGATCCTAAGAATATAGCGATGGAATTTTTGTCAAGCCTCAAATAATTTTCAAAAGCATTTTCTTTTCCCATATGAAAAAAAGAGAACACTGACACCTAAAATTCTGAAGTTCTGAAATTAATGTTTTTTTTAATTGCACTTCAATGTACACACATTCAGCAGGCCGTTTTTACCCAATGAAAAGGATGTTTTGCTTTAGCTTCAGTGATATAAAAGTACCGTGTGAGATAAGTGTATGTTATCCACCTTGTTATTAAATGTTCCTTGAAAAACAAATTATAATGGTTTAATAATAATTTCTTCTAATGGATGTATTTTAATTTATCCAATAGGTCCCTCTACTGTTACACTTGTAAGTTTTTATAATATAAATACTTTAACTTAAAATTTTGAAACATCCCTGTTTTAGTATAAATTCCTATGAGTAAAGCTATTGGATCATTGGGACTTCTAATGTTTGCAAAGTAGCTGTGCTAAAATGCTCCCCAGAGGGGTGCCTGGGTGGCTCAGTCGTTAAGCATCTGCCTTCGGCTCGGGTCATGATGCCAGAATCCTGGGATCGAGCCCCGCGTCGGGCTCCCTGCTCGGCAGGAAGCCTGCCTGCTTCTCCCTCTCCCACTCCCCCTGTTTGTGTTCCCTCTTTCACTGTGTCTCTCTGTCAAATAAATAAATAAAAATCAAAAAAAAAATCTCCCCAGAAAAGTTGTAGTGAACAGAAAGATGGGTGAAGTACAGGCAAAGGGAGTTGAATAAGCTCAAAGTATGAAGTGGGGAAAATAGAGGAAGCAGAGGTAGAAAGACCTTTCAAGCATGGGGGCTAAGGGAGAGGATATTTTCAGTGGACCATGTTTTCACACCCTTGCACCTTTGCTTATGCCGAAGTACCCATCCCAGACCCTCCAGTGCCCTTTCTCCCACCTATTTGCACAAAATTGTTTTTATAGTCAGTATATCTCTGCAGTCCTTGACCGTGAAGTTGTGTGTTGCAAAGCTTTGTATTTTTGAGGACTTGGGCGTTGCGTACAATAAGTGCAATAAATGTTAAGCTGAAACCTTTTCTTTGATCTTGAAATGGTATTCCAGCGCCCAAGAGGGGTTTGAATATAAAAGGGAAGGAAATCAGTCAAAATGTTCTGTTCATGGGGAAACAAAGGGGCTTCTGGAATGGCCTGGTCCCTCAACGCTAACCCTAAGAAAATTGCACCTATCTGGCCCCACGTACCTTAAATTCGGGGGATCCAGCTGTAGCCTGGGACCAGCCAAACCCATCGGCCAAAAAAAAAAAACAAAACACTCGGGCAGTGCGCACGCGGTACGGCGGCCGACGTGGTGCACGCGGGGCGCATGCGCAGCAGGGCCCACGGTGTGTGCGCTGCTCGTGTTCCCGGCATGGGCCCCTCGCCGCCGCTGCTGATGTTGCTGTTGCTCCTGTCTGGCCCGTGGTTCGAGCTAGGTCAGTGTGCTGGCCTGACCCTGTGTGCCCCGGGAAACATCAGGAAGGGGGTGGGTCCCCCGCCCTGGTCGGGGAAAGAGACCGTGGCCCCTCCACCCGCTTCCTGGATGGGCTTGGAGCGGACGGAGGCACCTCCCAGAGGCGGCCAACTTGGCGAGGTGGTTAATGGCTCATGTCCTATCTAACTTCTTTTTTACTTTTTTGAACATAAAGTAAAAGAGAATATAAAGATATCCTCTCGCATGTACCCGTCGCGCAACTTAAAACAGTTGCCAGTTTATAGCTAGCTAATCTTGCTGTTTTGGTGTCGCTCCCACTTTCCCATTTCCCTGGGGCCTTTTTGAAATGAATCCAGGCATTACACAATTTTATTTGTAAATACTCAGCTTGAGAAGCCAAAAAGACAAAGAGTCATGAAAAAAATACTGTCCTCTTTCCCTGCCTTAGAAAATTAACAGTTCTCATTAATATCATTAAACGTCGGGTTAGTGTTCAGATTCACCTACTGTTTGTTATAGTTGAGTTAGTGTCAAAATAAAGTTCATACATTGCAATTGTATGTTGTTTCTTAATTCCCTTTTAATCTGAGGTTTCCCTGCTTGCTCCATTTTTTTCTCCCTTGAAGTAGATGAAATCATCAGTGTGAGTGTGTCAGAATGAGAACAAGAGGGCTAAAGATAGAGAAACATGAAAAGACGGTGGACTCTGCTGCCATTAAGGAACTTATGGTACTTAGATATCCTTAAGAAGAAACATAACATTCTGAAGTGTGAAGACAAGTGTGGTGGGTTGGAAATAGCACTGACCTGGAAGTAAAAAGACCTGAATCGAGTCCTTATTCCTTGTTAACTAGCTCTTCTCGTGATTTTGCTTTTGCGGTCTTGGTTTTTTCCTGTTAAATAAGACAGTTGAACTAATGATCCTTTTAGTTCTGATTTTCTGAGGTGTTCAAACAGCAGATATGAAGGATCTCAATCGTTTGCTAATTACTGTGCTCTTGTGCTAGATGCCTGGAATACAGTGGCAAAATAGGTATTCTCTGGAGCATATGATATAATGGTGAAAATCATTAAGAAGTGGGCGGGAAGAGGCAGAGAAACAACAAGAGCAGAAGTATGGATAGAAAGCTGCTGGAAGTATTTCAGGGTCTTAGTGTCTAGATTTACCTAGCTGGGACAAAGAGTTGTGTACAAGAATAGAGCGGTAAGGACAGAAATAAACATTTGTTGAATAATTACCGTCTCACATTTCACACATGTAATTTTAATTTATACAGCCACTCCTTGAAATAGTTAGATGTTGTCTCCATTTTGTGGAGAGAAAGCAAAACTCAGATTAACTAATTGCCTAAGGTCACCCAACAAGTTAAGTGGCAGAACAAGAATTTAAGGCCAAATTTTTAAGCCTACATTTTTTTTCATTACACCATTATGAATATTACATATAATCCAAATATTGCCACTTGTTTTATATATATTCATGTATTACTGATGATGCTTCTTTTTCTCTGCAGGGAATGGGCAGACTACTAACATGATCCAGCTACCAGGTGGGAGATACCAGATGGGAACAAATTCACCAGATGGCAGAGATGGTGAAGGGCCTGCCCGAGAGGTGACAGTAACACCCTTTGCCATTGACATATTTCCTGTCACCAACAAAGATTTCAGGTACATCAGGTGTTCTTCCAGGAGGGGTAGAGGCTCTTTCTAATTTTCATTCCTAATACCTAAAAGGAAAGTAGCTTGTTTACTATAACATATCATCTTTGCAATAGTACAGTGGGATAAGTGTTACCTACATTTTTCAGATGAAGAATCAAGTCTGGAGACTCACTCTCTGTTAGTGGCAGAGCTGGGCCTGGAACTCAAATCCCCTGACTCTTCAGCCAGTGGATTTTCCATTACATTGGGTATAGCATTGAGAAATATGGGCAGAAGTCAAACACTCAACAAAAACCTCTTCCCCAGCAGGGAGGGATTGGGAGAAGGGTCATAGTAGCTGAGAGTCTCATAAATTCCCTTTATATTTACTTAGGGAAATGGCATTAGTTTAGGACAAACATTATGGTTCCAGCTCAGTCTAAGAAGCCATGTTGAGCTGTCTCAGTCTCCTCAAGGCGGTATGTTTTGTATAGGCTAAAGTAGAAAATGATCCAGGAGATATCTGTAATTTACCTTAAATGATACAAGGGGAATATAGAAAGAGGAGTGGGAAAAGGAGGGAACAGAAAGACAAAGCAATGTGGGAAATGACTTAAATGTTACACTGTGGATTTAAAACTCTTTAAAATAAAAAGTTATGGGGAAAAATTGATTCAAGAGACCCAGACTGAAGTAAGCATAAGGATGGTTGGTGTACTTCTCAGGCCCTTTGACTTAGGGATTCCATCTTTAGAGGTTTTCCTTAAGGAAAGAATTAAGGTCTTCCAAAAAACCTTTAGCTAAAAAGATGCCGTTGTAAACAAATATTAACAATATAAGGATCGCTTAAACATACTGTATCAACATCACAGAATACTTAGCAGCCATTAAAATCCTTTTGTCAAAAAGAATTGTGAGATGTTAAGTGAAGAAAGTAGCTTACAAACAATACACAGGGTATGACCGTATTTTTAAAAAGTATGTACATAGAGTGTATATGCATTTAAAAAGAACTGGAAGATGTAACATTGCATTAGGTAACAGATTTTACCCATGTTTTCGTGACTTCCAAATGAAAATAATTCCAGGGAAGCATCCCCCTTTTTTCTTTTTCCCCAGGGAAGCACCTTCTTAAAGCTATTTAAAAATTCTTGCTGGGGGGCAGAACAGGAAAGGATATACACGGCTATGCTATATCTTAGTTGATGCGATAATGGATGATTTCAATTTTTTTCTTTTTATCTACCTGTATTTTCTCATTTTTCTGTAATACAATGTGCACTACTTATATGTGCTTTTTGAAAGAATTTTTATTAAAATTGAAGGAGAAATCACTTTTGATTAGGCTGGTGCTGTATCATGACAACCAGAAATAGCTAGCTAGCTAGATGCACAGTGTGCACTTTTATATATTTCAAGTTATGACATTTTATGATAGAAGTCTTTTATATTTCAAATTATGGCACCTATATATTTATTTATTTTTATGACCTTTTTATGATAGACTTCCAGCAAGCCCCTAAACTTTGCTTAGAACCCATGATTTGTCTCTGCTTCTCTGGTAAAAGATTTTCAAACCGTTCAGATGCTCTGAGGTTGATAAATAGCTATTGCTACCAAATCTGATCACCTCCTCCATTCTCAGTGCCCCTTTGATGGGTGAACAATGTCTTCTCATATCAGAGGGCTGGCACAGATGGGGTACTTTTAGCCCAATAAAAACAATCCATCTTACCCTGGCAGTTTGCTTGCTGAAATTTGCTATACCATAGCAAACTATGTGAACATCCATTCTAAAATTTCAACACATTATTTTTATTTGATTCCATGTTTTTCATCTGTTAGATGGAGATAGTAACACACGTTCTGCCTCCCTCTCGCAATTGTTGTGAGAGTAGGTATGTGAGGAAGACCTTTCAGAAAAGAGACCCAATCCCCACCCTTAAATCTTCTCAACAGCTTTATTCATAATCTCCAAAAACTGGAGATAACCCCGACGACCTGCATGCACCTGGTGAATGGATAAGCAAAATTCGGTACATCCATGCAATAAAATGCTACCCTACAACAAAGAGGGACAAACGACCAATACTGGCAACACATGGACGAATCTCAGAAGCATTATGCTAAGTGAAGCCACACACAAAAGCTACATAATGTATGATTCAGTTTCTGTGAATTTATATTCTGGGCAAGGGAACACTATAGGGACAAAAAACAGATCAGTGGTTGTAGAAGCATGAGGGAATTTTAAGAGGCGTTTGATAGACTTGCTCTGTATCTTGATTGTGATAGTGACTATATGCTTTGTCAAAACTCACAAAACCATGCACTAAAAAGAGTGCCTTTCTATATATGAATTACACATAGAGCAACAGATTTTAAAAGAAAATCTCCTACTCAGGCTTTCATGTTAATTGCTTGTTGTTGATGGAAACTCTGTGATGTGTGGCTTTGAGGAGAAAGATATATGAGGTTTTCCGGAGCAGGAGGGGGTGAGAGTGGGACATGGAACCTTATCAGTTTAACCAAGTGAAATATCTCTTTTCAGGGAGTTTGTAAGGGAAAAAAAGTACCGGACAGAGGCTGAGATGTTCGGGTGGAGTTTTGTCTTTGAGGACTTTGTCTCCGATGAGCTTAGAAACAACGTGACCCATCAGATGGAGGTGAGAGAACCTGGGCTTGCAGCTGAGGGAATGCGAGCGGGTTATGGGCCCACCGGAGCCACCACAGAGAATCCCACCTGAGAGCTGCAGGCAGGGAAGGAGCAAGAGAGATCCTCCGTGGAAGAGTCAGAGGGGCACACACTGAGCTGGTTTCTGCATACTGAGACTCTCTAAGGAACCAGATACATGTAGGGTTCAAGTTACTCCCTGAACTGGCAGGAGAACTGCTTGACATCCCTCTAATAATGGTAGTGAGATGTCCTGCTTTCCGGGGTCCAGAAACAGCCCCACTTGGACCACCTGAGTCCCAGTCTGAAGTGTTTGTTCTGCCTCGTGTGTGTCAGTCAGGAAGGTGCCCTGGCTGGGTCAGAGCATCTTGCAGTCGTACTTCTTTTTTGCAGTCTCTTCTCTGGTGGCTTCCAGTGGAAAGGGCGTTCTGGAGGCAGGTAAGGGTTGGTTCCTCTGCCTCGTTTTCTACCCCTGTTGACTCTTAATCTGGAGGCCTGGCTTCCCTAGAAGACCCCTTGCCTATCTAGAGACACTAAATTTAAAAGGGTGACAGAAATTTCAAGGCAACAGCCAAGCAACCCTGTTTCCTCTGCTCTGAGCTTTTTTCCCATTGCCCATCCCATTTCTCCCTTGGCTCATATTTATGCTCTTTCTGACTCTAGGCCTCTCTTCACTCACCAGGCTATCTCCTCCAACTTCCTTGCTCCATCTAGTGGTAAAAGCTGAACTCAGGCACCCTAAGCCTAGCCTTCCTCAGACTTCTGTGTGCTCCCAGAAGCCTGTCTCACTTCATCCTGGCTGTCAGCCTGCAGGTCCTGGCTCTGGCATCCGAGAGAGACTGGAGCTCCCGGTGGTACACGTGAGCTGGAATGATGCTCGTGCCTTCTGTGCTTGGCGGGGGAAACGGCTGCCCACCGAGGAAGAGTGGGAGTTTGCTGCCCGAGGGGGCTTGAAGGGTATAGAGATGGCGCGGCGACTTCCCTTTATTCTTCTCCCCGTCCTGTCTTGCATGGGGAGCTTTGAAGGGTGGGAAGGGTCCATACTCTCTAGAGCAGTGCTTCTTAAACTGTGTGGTGGAGGGCCAGTCGTTACTGTTTTCAATTCTGATCCATCTCAGACCAGTATTTGTGTAAAATGCCAAAAAAATTAATAACTGGAAAACTGGAATAAAGAAACAGACATAAAATTTCTTGGAGATTCCACCCAGGCATGTTACATTTCAATTAAGATAATCAGAACAACATAGCAGAAGAAAAGAATTACCCAGACTGCTTTTTCCATAGGTGTGAAGGGACTCATACAAACAATGAAGTTTTGCAATCCTAACTGAACAAAAAGTTAGGAGAGGGAAACAGCAACTCCCCATGTTCAACACCTCTGCTACTCTTTAAACACCAGCTATACCAATAGTCAAAATTCTTGTGATAAACGAGGTTCCTTGTTTATTTATCCAATCTAAGTCCAGTTGACAAGTTTCTGAAATCTTACTCTCAATTTCTGTACTTATCTGGACAAGATCTGGTAACAGATACCTTACCAGACTGGCATTAGTCAGAACCACACCTGGGATTGCACTGTCCTGGAGCAGATCAGGAGGCCAGGGGCTCTGAATGCAGGACAGTGAGTGGAAGGGACAGGCATGGGAAATAAAAGTAATCTCTCTTTCCTTTTCTCATCACCTCCTGACTTCCTTTTGGTTCCCTCACTCTCTCTGTCTTTGCCTCTTCCACGACCCTTCTCCTCCCCCTCCCCCACTCTCTCCTTGTTCTCCTGGCAGGTCAGCTTTACCCATGGGGAAACCAGTTCCAGCCAAACCGCACCAACCTGTGGCAGGTAAGACATACATTCCTCACCCCTGTCCCTTCTCAAAGCACTGAATGAAGCCTCCTGAGGCTAAGCATCGAGTTGGACTGTGGGACTGCAGAGGGCTTTGTGTTCTAATGGGACTGGTAAACTGGTAAAGCAAAAGGCAGCGTGGTGGGGCTGCATACTGAAGAGTTGTAGAAGTGAATGGCTGCCTGCGAGTGGTGGGGGTGACTTCACAGAGGAGATGACATCGGAGCTGCTGGAATAGGAGTTTGCCAAGTGAAAAGTGGAGGAAAGGGCGTTCACAGCAGAAGGAGCAACGTGAGTGTCAGCACTGTATTAGGAAAGGGTACTTACTGTGTGTTCAGAGATGGGACAAATTCAGAGAGGTTGGAGCACAGGGAAACGGGAGGTGCAGGAGATGAGGTAGACAGTGGGTTGTAGGTGGATTATGAAGGAGCCAAGATACAGTTTTAGATTTTCCTCTGTAGGCAGTGGGGAGCTGATGAAGGTTTTTAAACAGGGGACTAACAACATAATTTGATTTGGGGAGGGTGCTAGTTGCTAATTTGTGCAGGCCTAAATGAAACAGAGCTGCAGTGGTGGCGGGGTGGGAGGTGTCTCTGAATTTGAGGCTGTGGCAATGGCCCGGGGGATTGTGAACATGTGAACTAAGTAAAAGTGGAATGGGGAAGAAGCCAGATGGGAGAGGCATGCCTGTAACGTAGACGGGGTCTGGTAGTGAAGTGGAAAAGCGGGAGGGAGTTGGACTGAAGCATGAATCTAAGCTTGGGCAACAGGGTGACAGTGCTACCATTATCCAGAACAGATGATACGCATTTGGGGTCAGAGGGATAGAACTCGATGGGGTTAGCATCAGCTTAGTTTAAGGTGCCCTTTGTCATTTATATGCTCAAACATTGAAAATATGAGTCTAGATCTTAGGACAGAGGTCTGGGTCAGAGCAAGTGGTTTGGGAGTCATCAGCATATATCTTAGGCAAGAATGTTATCCCCCAAGGAGACTCTGTAGAGTAAGGGGGGGCACAGCATCAGCATTTCATGGGGGGAAGCATTAAAAAAGAACCCAAGGGGTAAACTGATCTTTTAGATGATCTTGGGGTCAGAGCTTTGCAAAAAGATCTGATTCACTGTGTGATCTCTGATAAATTAACCACTTTGAGCCTCAGTTGTCAGTTTTTTAAAGGGAGAAAATACTTGCCTCACAGCCTTGTAAGGATTAAGAGAGAGAAATGTGGCAGCCTGAACACATAGTAGCTGTTGAGTAAGTAATTACCTCTTCATCTTCCCTTTAGTGAGATCAGCTTCCATAGAGTAGGGGGAGCTGAACCCCAGTTTTATTGAGAAGATTGAACAAATTGCATCAGCAAATATAGGTTCCTTTTTCACGCATTTTGGTGGTAAAGCACAGATGAGAACAGTAGAGTCAGGGCAGACGAGGGAGAGTTAAACCTGTTGGCGGTAGAAGGGAAGAAATGGTACAGGAGAGCACAGGGCAGGCGTCAGTGGTCCTTGAGAAGGCAGGTGGTGCTGAGCAGAGGAGGGGAGGAGGAGCCTTCCCAAGGCACTGAAGCACATGGGGGTCAAGGCAGAGGGGTGGAAGCTGCTGAGAGTGGAGAAAGTGGAAGTGGGATGGGCTTGACATAGATCACTGTGGGCACAGGGAAACCACACATTCCCTAACCCAGCCAGGAGGTGATGGTGGAGGACATGAGGTGACTAGTTTGGGAGCTCAGGATGGCCACCTCAGTTCACTGCCTCATGGCCTTTATCCTACCCCAGATGACACAGCAATATGACCTTGGTTTTCCTCTGGCCAAGTGGGAACATCCACCTTGGAACAGGATGATAAATTTTTTAGCTTAAATTTCTACCCCTTAGGGAAATTTCCCCAAGGATGACAAGGCTGAGGATGGCTTCCATGGAGTCTCCCCAGTGAATGCTTTCCCCCCACAGAATAACTATGGTAAGATTTCCTGTCATGTTGCTGTCAATACTCACAAACTGGTTGGTGGGATCATTCTGCCTGGAAGATGAAGCAGAGAGAAACACCACCAGGGAAGCTTCCCGAAGCCTTTGATACCTAGAGGGCAGGGGATGGGGGATGGTACTGCCCAGCCTGGAACTGACCCACCTCCTGTGCTGCAGGGCTCTATGACCTCCTGGGCAACGTGTGGGAGTGGACAGCATCTCCATACCAGGCTACAGGGCAGGACATGCGTGTCCTTCGGGGGGCATCCTGGATCGACACAGCTGATGGCTCTGCCAATCACCGGGCCCGGGTCACCACCAGGTGAGGAGACTGGTAGCTGGGGGCCAGGGGTCTGGGTCCTGGTGTCCCAGAGCTGGTGTTAATGCTGCTTCCAATCCTCTATCTGCACCCCAAGTTGTGGGGACAGAAGAGAGCATACACAGCATTTGCCATGAGAAGCAAAAGGGCTTCAGGCAACTTGTGCCTTTTCTTGCCAGCTCTCGGTACCCGGAGAGACTGTGTGTCCAGCATCATAAGGGTTTCTCCCCTCGTCCTTGTAACTGGTGGCGGAGGCAGGGCAGTGGAATGGCCACATCAGTATTGGTCATGGAAATACCCTTCAAACTGGAGAGCACATGAAAAATCATTTTTTTTCTTTTTTTTTTTTTTTAAAGATTTTATTTATTTATTTGACAGAGAGAGGGAACACAAGCAGGGGGAGTGGGAGAGGAAGAAGCAGGCTTCCCGCTGAGCAGGGAGCCCGATGTGGGGCTCCATTCCAGGACCCTGGGATCATGACCTGAGCTGAAGGCAGATGCTTAATGACTGAGCCACCCAGGTGCCCCGAAAAACCATTTTCTATAACGATGTCGTTTTACAGTCAAGGAAAAATAGGTTGGCTGAGGTGCTGGGACCCACTCATGTCACACAGATGGTTAATGCTGGCACCTGAATGGTAGGGTCTCAGGCTCCCAAGTCCCCTGCTGGGACTCTCTCGACTTTGCTCATCTGTAGGTTTATTTTGATGCTTTCCCTCTGCCTCCTCCCATTCCTGGGTTCCAGAAGGACTAGAAAGAGACCGCTGTTTCTGTGGCCTCAGGAAGTCAGGTTTGCAGATGTTTCTTGGATACGTTGAGGCCCCTGCTTTCCCTCACCTCCTTTTCTAGGACAAAGTAGTGGAGAAAGTACTGGCCTGGGAACCAGGAAGCTGGGTTTGCCACTGGATCTCTTGTGCCCCTGAAGCAGTGGTTGGCCGTGGCCAAGACATTTGCATATTCCTAGTATCTGATTCTGGGTCTGTAAAAATGGTGAACAAATCCTGCCTGCCAGAGGTGTGGAGAAAAGGCAAATGAAGGAATATATGCGAAAGTCTTTTGAAAAGTATGAAGTACTCATTGGCACTATGGTATTCTCGCTTCTTACTGACAGGTTTTTTTTGGCTGAGTTATTCTAAACTATGAGCAGTTGAAGTTACTAGTCATTGCCTTTCTTGCCTTCCAGAGCAGACTCTCATGACTGCTCGGTCACACTTCCTACACCCTGTCCTAAGTCCCTCCTTATCCCCTTTTCCCCAGGAGTGCCCTCATACTAGGCTTCTTTCTAGACCCTGCCCTCAGTCCTCAGGCACCCTGGACCACAGCAGACCCTAGGAGGTTGAGCATGAAAGTTGGGTAAGGCTCCAGGCCCCTTTCTCAACAATCGTCCATTCTCTTTCCTCTTCTCTGGTGGCAGGATGGGCAACACTCCAGATTCAGCCTCAGACAACCTAGGCTTCCGCTGTGCTTCCAATGCAGGCCGACTGCCTGGGGAGTTGTGAACGGCCATGCAGAGCCAAGAAGAAGAGCCCGTTGTACCCGTGTCACTCCCTGGCCACATTCCAAACACAGCCAAACTTTAGCCTCAGGAATGACTTCCTCCCCCTTCCCCCATCCCTCTGTGGCAGGCATCTCTCACCAGGCCAGAAGAGGACTCTGACCTCAGAGGAGGGGGACCGCTGTCTCTTGAAGAAGGGACCTGACTTATTGATGGTGGCGGGGGAGCTGGGCATTTCTCTTAGAGGTCAGATATTAACCGTATAGGGGCCAGTCCTCAAACAGTTGGGGCAGAGTGCTCTGAAAGGCACTTTGTTAAAAATTTTTAAGTCTGTTCCCTCCCCCTTTCTCAGTGTCTGATGCAGGGATCCGACATTATTTTCTCAAGGCAGAATTTCCCCATTTTTCTTTGTTTTCTCAGCAAACTGCTGTAGAAGGAAAATACTTTCTTCATTAGCCTCATTTGTAGTGTTTCGTATGCCTCTGAAAGAACCTAATTTCTGTTATCGGTATGTAGAATGCAGTAGCGGGGCTCTTTAAAGCACAGTGTGAGTCTTAAAAGGGTCTAGGAGAACCGAATTATGTGCCAGACAAAACTACATTGTGGGAGTCACAAAGTAAATAATACTCCAGAGAGACAAATACCAGAACTTTCCCTTTCTATTGTTAATTATATGAGGGCTTCCACATGCCTGTAAACACATGTCCCTGGAAAAGAACCTGCTCCCATGGTGTCACTGGATGCCGTGAGGTCAGTAAAATCTCTATGATTGTGTATCTCAAACTGTCCTCTCTTTTATCCTCCCCCTGGGACCCTCAGGGATGTACACATGAGTGTCAGGAACTCTGGTCCTCCCCTGAGAAGGACCTGAGATGGTGGTACAGCTGGGAAGTAGAGAAGCAGAAAGGCTCTCAAACCACCTCTGGTTCCCTTTCCATGGGGCCTGGCCCTGAGCACACTTACCAACATGTGATGGGAGCACCCTGCTCTTCTTGTGCAGAGCCTCTGAGAGGGGATAGTGGCCCTAGTTCCAGGGGTCCTGGCCAGGGCCAAGGGCCCCCTCTGGACAGAGGCTTGGACATGATCTTGCTCCTCAACTTACATTTCTGTGGCTTTGCCTCCTTGCCTGCCCCCCACCCTACCTTCCTGCCTGCCAG
The DNA here is from genome assembly GCF_037043125.1 of Eumetopias jubatus. NCBI lineage: Eukaryota > Metazoa > Chordata > Mammalia > Carnivora > Otariidae > Eumetopias > Eumetopias jubatus. Next base: position 95,577,401 of record NW_028274818.1, read on the forward strand.
CCCCTCATTAGTCCTCCTCAGCCAGGGAGAGGAGCACAGCCTTGGGTGTGTTCTCGAAGAGGGCAGCCCGGTTCTGCTGCTGTCCCTTCTTCACCCAGTGGCCATAGATTCGGAAAGCATAGGCATCGATGAGTCGGCGCAGAGGCCGGAGGGCGTAGGGGTCACGGATGACGATCTCCCGGGTCACAGGCTTCACCCGGCGGTACTGGTAGTAGATCCGCACCGAAGCCAGCACCGTTAGAGCGATCACCTGTGGAGAGCCAGAACTGAGGGGCTGCGCCCAACCCCTGCCGGCCTGTCTCCTTACCCCTCTGGTGCCGGGAGTCCCTGAGCTTGTTTGCCATGAAGCCTTGTTTGCCTACTGCTGGGCCCTTCCTCATGTTCCCCCTACCATCCCAACCCCTCCAGCATCTGCAGAGATGTAGGCTGTAGGAGCCAGATGGGTGACATCTGCCTTCTCTGAAGCCAGAAGTTGAGCTGGAAGCATCACAGGGATGGGTGGGGAGGGGAAGGGCAGGTGCTCTGGAAGCCCTGTGGGTGAAAGGAGGAGTCCCTGAGGGAAGGAAGGGGACTTGGGGGCTTGGACGTGAGGAGTCCTGCCCCAGGGCCCTGGCTGGGAGGGGAGCTTCAGTACCTTGAACTTGCCCCGGGGGCTGAAGTGACGCACTTCTTCCACCACATACTGCTGGAAGAAGGGATGTGCTAAGGCCTCTTCTGCTGAATAGCGGCCCTTGGGGTTCACCACCAAGAAGCGGGAAACCTGAGAGAATAAGGAAGGGGAGCTGCAAACACCAAGGCAGGCTCCCCTCCAGCACTTGAAAAGACATAGGGTCTTCCCAGCAGGGTCCTCCGTTCTATAGCACGATACGCCCCCCCCCACCCCTGTTGGGGACTTCCCCTCGCCTGAGTGGAGGAGCCAGCAGGCCTGGCCTCTCACCAAGTCCTTCACAGTGTCTGAATAATCATCCCATTCAGGTGAGCCAAACTGGTAGTTGCCACTCATGATCATCCTCAGCATCAGCATCTGTTTCCGGTGCCAGAAGGGCGGGGAGCCAGCCAGCAGGGTGTACATGATGACCCCTGTGCTCCACCTGGCACCAGGTGGACAGGGAGGAAGGCAGGAGGGCTGGCTGTAGCTCCTGCCATTTCCTCCCCTCCCCAGCCAGGTGCTCCTAGCTATGGGGACATCCCTGTCCCTATGGGTCACTGCCTTCCCCAGCACACTCACATGTCCACCTCCTTCCCATAGCCTGGGTGGTCATCGTTCATGGAGCATTCAATGATCTCAGGGGCCAGGTAACTGGGGGTCCCACAGACCTCTGTAGGAACAGTTACCATCAGGATAGGTCAGCTGGGGGCACTTGGAAGACAAAGGTCCAAAGAAAACAACGGATATGAAAGTGCCACGGTGCTTGGGCTGGGACTCAGATTCTAAAACTGACCAACTTCAGGACCAAGGGCAGGGGCTGAGTGCTGGCTCCTAGGACCACCTGCCAGGGCCTGTCATTTCCTGGCCTGGAACTCAGGCAGTGGGAACCTGGCCCAGCCCTGAGAAGAGGCTTACCTGAAGACACACGTAGCCTGAAACAGTAGGATTTTTATTCGGGGGCGGGGGGAATATTGGGGAAGAAATGTAAGCATTTTCTGTTCCTGGGAGCATGGATGAGAGAGCCTGAGCCCCTGACATGGGTCAAGGCCATGTTACCAGACCTCGAAGCTTCTCTCCTGGCTCCAGCTGGCAGGAAAAACCAAAGTCTGTGAGCTTGATGTTCATGTCATCATCCAAGAGGATATTCTCAGGCTTCAGATCCCGATGCACAATGTTGAGTTCGTGTAAGTTGCGGATAACCTCCAGCAAGGCTCTCATGATCTTTCTGGGGTGGGACAGGCACGTGTTACTCTTATCTCCTCCTCTGCAGGCCAGGTAACAAGCAGGGAGACCAAAGCCCATATCCCTGCCAGACTGCCAGTGAGGGAGGACTCGGGACAGGCTGGAGAAGGCTACAAAAGCCTGCAGGGCACACCCCCAGCCCAGACAAACGCATGCTTTGCCCCCTCCAAGACCCTGGTGGCGGTACCACTCGTACTCCGGGGCAGGGAGTGGTGATGGGGACAGGTGGATCCTTACCTGGTTTCCTTCTCACTCAGAGTGACTTTCTCAGTGAGATAATCAAAGAGCTCCCCTCTCTTCATCCTGTGGGGACAGAGTGTTTGGAGCTGGATTGGTTCCAAGACCACCCCCTCCTTATCCTGCTCCCAGAGACCTATTTCCTTCCTCATATCTCCAGAGAAAAAGTGGGCCACAATGAAGGACCCAGGGCTGTAGGGAAAAGCTGGGGAAGTGAGTGGAGAGGCTATCTGAAGATTAGAAGAGCAGGGGATACTGAAGGGGTGGGATGGCTCCAGTGTTGGGGTCCCCCCATCGGTGGAAGTGACAGCACAGACTGGGATCTGTGAGGGTCAAAATCAGGGCTGGGAGGTGAAAGAGGGACCCAGAGCCACTGGCCCAAGGCCCCAGATCCAGATTTAGAAGGACAGGAGTATCCTGATTTTTCCCAGGAATGAATGGTAGAAGCAATAGTTCAAGTGCTGGGGGAGCAAAACTTGCTTATTTTAGGATTAAGAATTACGGTTCAGTCTTCTCACTTCTTGGGATGACGTAGAAAGAGGTCTCTGCTAGAACATACTCTGGAGGGCAACTCAGGACAGCATTAAAAATAGCTTCCCTAAGCAACTTCTTCAAAGGTTAGGGATATTTGAGCTGTCCCCAAGGGCTCTACAGGACCATGCCACGGAGCGGAGTTGGAACAGCTGTGGCTGGTTAAGTTTTGGGGGTCCTGGAAGAGTCTCCCCTGGTTAAATAGGAAAGGTATGTCCTGCCCTCTCCCACTCACCCCTCCAGGGAAATAGGTGGGATTCCTAAGGCACAAGGGATTTGGCTGGTGGCACAGAGGCAAGAAAACCCTTGAGCTTAGCTGGTGGGGTGGGGAGGGGGTTCTGTTTGAGGAGATAGCCTAGAATTTACAGAGGTGAGCCTCACTTATACAGTACCTGTACTGTGTTCCTAAAAGGCAATGCGTGAATCCAGTTTTTATCATTTTTTTTTTTTTAAGATTTTAGTTATTTGAGGGGCGCCTGGGTGGCTCAGTTGGTTAAGCGACTGCCTTCGGCCCAGGTCGTGATCCTGGAGTTCCAGGATCAAGTCCCGCCTCGGGCTCCCTGCTCAGCAGGGAGTCTGCTTCTCCCTCTGACCCTCCCTCCTCTCATGTGCTCTCTCTCTCTCTCTCATTCTCTCTCTCTCAAATAAATAAATAAAATCTTTAAAAAAAAAAAGATTTTAGTTATTTGAGAGAGAATGAGAGCACAGGAGGGGAGAGGGTCAGGGAGAAGCAGACTCCCCGCTGAGCAGGGAGCCCGATGCAGGACTTGATCCTGGGACCCCAGGATCATGACCCGAGCCGAAGGCAGTCACTTAACCAAACAAGCCACCCAGGCACCCCCAGTTCTTATCATTCTAATTCCATATTAAATACACGAGGAGAATTCACTGTTAGCAGCTGCAGAAAGATTTACCAGGAAGCACTGGGTACTGCCTTCCTGGAGCTGGTAGTTTAATTGAACACACAGACCAAGTTACCTTGTGTCTCCACGTAAAATAACCCTGCACATACTCAGTATGGCCACAGTATGAAACGTTCACAATCAGTATGAACAGTATGAAACAATACAAAATCTACTTGAATAATTTCCTCAAGTAAATCCAGTCCCTAAATTAGCTGTTACATATGGAGAAATCAAGACACCCCCGCGACATGATTCATGCAGCAGAGATTTGCATTCTTTAGTGAGGACTCAGTGGAGTGGGGGAACAAGGAGCTGGAGAGCTCCCTTCTCTGGCAAGCTTTTCTGATAAAAATCATAATAAGTCTGAATGCATTGTTCACAGAACACTTTGTGGTGTTGGAATTCAATGCTGAGAGCCTGGCTGGTGTCATTTTTCCTTTCTTGAGAAAACAGAGGCTCCCAGAGCTAAAAGGCCCACTGGGAGCAGGGCCCTTGCTCTGGCTCTTTCTTCTGCCCTTCTGCTGAGCCTTCTTCAGGTCTTGGCTCTGATCCCTCCCTCACTTCATCTGGGTCTCTGCTCAGGTCGCCTTCTGGAGAACATTCCCTGACCATTCCATTTAAAGAAGTCCCACCTCTCTCTAACCCCTGTTCTGCTTTATGTATCTGTACGTGCACAGTTAATTAGTATGGCTTATTTTATTTTACTGCTTTCTGTTCGCTCTCTCTGAAAATTGTTACATGAAGTCAGGGACCTTATATGTGTGGTTCATTGCTGTCTCCTCCATGTCTAGAATGAGTATTCAGTGACCACCTTTGTCATCATCATTGTAGTTAATAATTTATAGCATTTACATCCTGCCATTCACTGTGCTATTATTACTTCTGTAATACCCATGAGAAAACAGATAAAGAAATCATCTAGCTTCTAAATGGTGGACCCAGGATTCAAGACCTAGCAGCCTAACCCCCAGGGCTGATCTACCTAAAGCATTGGTGATCCTATTTGGCCTCCACAGTGTAGAGAGCTGGCTGTTGGTCTCCAGGAAGCACTGGAAAGGGGACCACAACAGGAGGTTCTCCGACAGGCACTAGGGTGTGGCTGGCTCCGGGGCTCAGTACTTACAGATCAAACACCAAGAAGAAGAAAGTGTTGGTCTCATAAGTGTCCTTCAGCTGTACTGAAATGGAAATGACTAACTTGTAGCAGGAGAGCCTGGGCAGAGAGGCAGCAGGAGTAGAGGGGCAACAGGATTAAAGCTGCTTGGACCCACCTCAACACCTGGAAGCGGTATCAGAATGGCGTTCAAAGGAGGACCCCCAGGGAGGGACCCGCCCGGGGACTTCACTTTCCCATTCCCTGACCTGCAACCAGCCCCAGCCCTGCTTGCAACCCCTTCAGTCTGGCTGGAAGAGGAGGCTTAGAGCTGAATCTCCACAGCGGTGAGCATGGAGCTGGGAACCTCAAGTCTCAGGGCACTGGGCTGGTGGGGCTTTAGGGGACACAAGACACCCTGGTGGTTCTGGCTAGCTGCAGAGTGGGGCCGCACTCCCTGACTTGGGTTATTAGAGCAGAATCATGGTGGAGCACCCTGCTGGGGCCTAGGGCCATGACTCACCAATGTTGGGGAGCCCTGAGACCTTGTGCAGGATGTCCACCTCCTTGAGCGTGGCCTTTCGCAGCTCCCGCACCTCCTCAGAGCTGAAGCTGCCTCCACCAGTGACGTCAATGATCTTCACAGCGTACTCCTGGCATGTGGGCTTGTGGATGCAGCGCCTGACGACGCTGCTAACTCCTCTGGGGGTGCAGAGCACAGGTGGTCCCGGGGGCCCCTGACCCCAGGGAGAACCCCGGGTCCGAGCCCCCACAGCGATGTCCTGCCTCACCACCAACTCCCTGGGAGCTTTGGGGGATGGTAGGATGAAGAAGGCAGATGGAGGGTGATTTGTCTGGAGCTGATGAGTAATAAGCCTGGTCTTAGGACTCTTGACTCCTAGTTCAGTGCTCTTTCTCAGCATCTAAGGCCATAATCTTCCCTCTGACCCCGATCTCTGACACCTGGCACAAAGCTGGGTTTGGACATGCTTGTCAGCAGCACCGGGAGATCTGTGCTGGGAGAGGTCTCTTATCTGGGTGCTTTTATACCCTTCTCTTCTGTCCTGGTCAGGAGGGCAGGACCCCAAACTAAGGGTTTCTCCAAGTGGACAGTGCTTTGGGGATGGAAAAGGGTCAGTGCTCAGGGCCCATGGAACTGGCTGGAGCCTAAGACAGCACTTCCTGGGGAAGGTCTGGGCCTTACCTGCCCAGGATCTCCTTGGGCTCATAGTTCTCATAGAAGCCCTGTGCTGAGTACGAGTCTGGCAGTGCCTCGTCCCGCGTCATGCTCAGCAACTCTGGGGTGATTCTGAGGGGCTCTGAGAGAGAAATAGAAGCTGTCAGCTAAATTCTACCCCTGAAACTAATAATACACTAGGCGTTAACTAAATTGAATTTAAATTAAAAATTTAAAATAAAAAAAAAAGAAGAAGAAGAAGCTGTTAGCCATCCTGATCTAGGTGATGTGCTTTTTGAGGGCTGGAACCCTTTCTTGCTCGTCTTTATCTCCTGGCACAGAGCAGGTCTATTGTGAATGTTCAAAATAAATGTGAATTGAAAAACCCTTTGCAAAGAGTCCACCTGCATCTTCCCACTGGATGTAAACTTTTGTGAACCCCAGGCAACCATGTGGCTCCCCGAATGTTCTCGCTGTAAGCTGCCGCACCCCTAGTAGCAACAGCAGATGGTTGGCCAGGCCTAAGCCCGGGCCAGAGGCAAGAGGTTGGGCCATCAGCCCCCAAGATCAGCTCTGACGAGGCTGGCACACCCTTGCTTTTAGAAAGAACCCCAGAGAAACTTTGCAGAGGACAAATTAAAGGGCTGTTTCCTCTCCTTGAGGAGATGAGGCTGGTCCTGCTTTTCCTCTGCTTGTTCGCTGCACTTGTGGAAAAGATGAGAAGCTTCATGATTTCGTCTTAATAAGGCAGTCCTATAGACGCTCCTAACCACCTGCAGTCCTAACTGTGCTCACCTGAAAACTCCCCTCCTTCCAGGACACACTTCCAGTGCTTCCCACTGTTTCTTACTCATTCTGCCCTTAACCAGGGCTTCCGAAAATCATCTACCAACAGGAAGAGGGGCAGACAGAAAAGGGGCACAAGATGACACTCAGCAGGGCCAAAGCTACCTCTAGGCCCACTCCTACTGCCCTTTCTGGGCCCAAGAAGGCCTGGCCTATCAAAGGGGCCAATTTGCTGACCAGCCAAGTGGGGCTAGCTGTTCCAGGAAGCCTGGTGTCCCTAGTGCTGGTGCCTGGTTACCAGAGGAAGAATTAGAATAACAACAGTCTCCTCTGCCAACAGCCAGTGCCTGGGCTGCTCACAGCCTTCCCAGTCAGCAACCCCAACCGAGCACAGAAATATCTGTTCCTGTTAAAACAAGCCCATTTCCTCGCAAGTCCTTTTTAAGTTCCCAAGATGGGCATCTGTGCCCCCCACTTCCCCAAACTGGGTAGCACACGGTCTCTCCCTTTCCCCAGCCCACTAAAGGCAGAAGATATATCTGGACGCACCCCAGGAAGCCATCCAGGCTGGGGGCTCCATTCCGGGGCATGGCGAGCCTCACAGAACTCTGGATGCACTCACCTCTCCTGGGGTGGGGCGGAGGGCCAGCCCCTTGCTCCAGGCCTAACTTGGGGCCATCTTTGGGCTTCTGTCCATTGCCTCCGCCCACACTCCCCACACCTTTCCCAAGACTCCTTTGGAAAGGGTCCCCAGACAGGAGTAGGTAACCTGGTTCTTTTTGGAACAAAACATCCCTCCCCCAAGCTCAGAGAGTCTGAAAATACAGGGAACCCACTTTCTGTAGGCAAATACCCTGAGGGGGCTTCAAGAGTCAATGGTGTTACTCTGTATCCATCTGCCTTCAGAAGGGAAAGGTGGGTCTAACAGCTCTTGGGGTTTCTGTCTTCTCTGCCGCAGAGCCTCTCCCTCTCTGCCTGTCGCCTGGCTTTTGTCCATCACTGGCCCAGCTACTCACTGTTAGGTCCTCGCAGGCCCTTGAGTGAATGTGACAGGAATCCCAAAGGTCTTAGAGCCCCTTGGGGAGTGGGGACAACTGAGGGCTGAAGCTGGTCCCCCGCGGACTCGTGGCCACAATAGGATATCTTGCTGCTCGTCCTTCGGGCTTTGCTACTTGGTGACGGAAGGCTGACGTACCAGAAATAAATCACAACTGCAAACCTGGGATGCAGGCCAAGGCCCAGCAGGGGCCAAGTCTCACCAGGAGGTGACCTCTGCTGGAGGGTGAGGGAAGCTCAGCAGAGGTGACCAGTCTCCCCTTTGGAGCTCCGTTGGCCTCCGGGCACAGAGGAGACAAAGCCAGCCTTGGTGGGAATGCATTCACTTCTCTGGGAGCCATTTCTGTATGTGCAGAGAGCAGGGCTCTGGAGAAACCCCAGCACTGGCACATCCACAGAGCAGCCCCGGCTGCCATGGGGAACCAGACGTTGGGGCCCACCCAGGAACAGTTTGTGTGGCTGACCTGCAAAGTGCAGACTTTAAGCGTTAGGGAGCATCCCCATTAGGAATCCACCTCTGATCTACCTCCATGATTTCATCCTTAACCCATTTGGTTTTCAGCCTGTGGGCCATTGGGAGGAGCTCCGGGTGCCAGGAAAAGCGTATGAGCTCTGACAGGGTACACCTTCGGGCTGTTTGGGTGAGGGTCCCCATCAGTATGATTAAGAGGTTGACAGAATTGGAAATAATGTATGTGACATGCTGGCACACAGTAGACACTTACTTGTTGCTCTCTTGTTCTAAAGCTACCTTTTTTTTTTTTTAAAGATTTTATTTATTTTTCTGAGAGAGAGAGAAGCACACAAGCAGGGGGAGCGGCAGGGGGAGAAGCAGGCTCCCTGCTGAGCCAGGAGCCCGATGTGGGACTCAATCCCAGGACCCTGAGGTCATGACCTGAGCCAAAGGCCGATGCTTCACCAACTGAGCCACCCAGGTGCTCCTAAAGCTCCCTTTTTTCAAACCCCTAATTCTAATATAACAAATGAAGGGAGCCGTAATACAGTACTTCACACAGAGGCTGAGCCCACAAGCCCCCATTTGATTAGCATTTCACAAAGCACTTGCACATCTTCACTTGCACCCTAAAACTATGGTATTAAGCCCATGGTAAAGAGAATGTGACTTGCTCAAGGTCACTAAATAGGTGAGTAGGAGGGCCCAGACTAACCCCAGGTGTGGGCCCAAGTGCTCTTTCCACTGTTGATGCTGACCACCTATTTCTTCCACTCTGGGGAGATACTTTGCTGGATTGCTGCAGAGACAGGAGTTGCGCATGACTTGGGGTCTATGTATGGTCTCTGCTTGCTGAGATGCAACATCTGGCTCCAATGATGGGAACACTTCCATCTCCTCCTTTCACTCACTGTCACTAAGCTCCCCGATCCCTTTTGTTGTCCTCATGCTAAGCTATAGACTTGACTTCTGCTTTATACTTTCGTTTATAAAATCCCTTCCGACCTCAGGGCAAAAGGCCAATGTATCTAGTGGATTATTCCCTGGGTCTATCTCTGTGTAGCCATGGCTCCTACCAGGGAGAGGCCAGGACAGCCAGACTCTTGCATTTTATTGATGTCAGCAGTTCATTTTCCTTTTACTTTTTACCTTATTTAAATTCAATTATATACTGTATTATTAGTTGCAGAGATAGAATTCAGTGATTCATCAGTTGCATACAACACTCAGTGCTCATTACTTCAAGCGCTCTCCTTAATACCCCATCCCCCCGCCCCCCTCCCCTCCAGCAACCCTCAATTTGTTCCCCATAGTTAAGGGTCTCTTATGGTTTGCCTCCTTGTTTTCATCTTATTTTTCCTTCCCCTCCCCCATGTTCATCTGTTTTGTTTCTAAAATTCCACCTGAGTAAAATCATATGGTATTTCTGACTTATTTCACTTAGCATAATACCCTCTAGTTCCATCCACGTCACTGGAAATGGCAAGATTTCATTCTTTTTGATGGCTGTTTACTTTTTTTTTTAACGTAAACTCTACACTCAATGTGGGGCTTTAACTTACAACCCCAAGATCAAGAGGGACATGCTTTACCCACTAAGCCAGCCAGGTGCCCCATTTTCCCTTGATTCATTGATTCAATACACTATTAGGGTACCCACCATACACCATCACACCTTGGACATAAGGGGCAATAGCACTATGAACTTAGAAGTCCTGAGCTTTCCCAGAAATGGGCAAAGGAGCCCACTGATGAATCCAGAAGGAAATATGGTGGGGGATTTGCCAGGAGTGAACTGTCTGTGGTGATTCAGCAAGGTGGTCTTGGCCCCTTTCAGGAACTCAGTAAGAGTGGAGCCCTCTAGGGGCACCTGGGTGGCTCAGTTGGTTAAGTGTCTGCCTTTGGCTCAGATCATTATCCCAGGGTCCTGGGAGGGAGCCCCACATCAGGCTCTCTGCTCAGTGGGGAGACTGCTCCCTCTTCCTGCCGCTCCCCGACTTGTGCTGTCATTAAAATCTTAAAAGAAAAAAAAAAAGTAGAGCACTCTAAGAACACAGCTGAGAACAGGAGACAGCAACTGAAAAATTTACTCAATAGCACTTTCCTCACCCTGTAGTAACACAAGTCTCTCAAACTTACAGATTGGAAAAGAAATCAGATAGCCTCGGAAACGTCCATTGGAAAGTAGGAAAAGTGCAGAGCACAACGTAGGCTGGAGATAACTTCCAGAAGTGAATATAATTTTGAGTTGTGAAGAAGGGAGCTGGGTTCATTTTTTAAAAATGATGCACCCCAAATTGAGTCCATCTCAAGACAACATGGAGTGGGCAGTCGCAGCTAGCTTGAGTCTTTCAGCAAAGGGAAGCTACAGTGCCTTAACATAGAAGAAAAACTTTGCAGGGGGACTGCCTGTATTGAGAGGCTGGTTTTCATCTCTGACCAATTAACTGGATACAGGAGGGGAATTGACATGTAGTGCTGACCTGGCCAGAGGAACCCACTCACCTAATAGGTCTATTCCCACATTTCCTGTTACTGCTCAGTTTACCAAACACTGGCCTGCCACCTGGAACCTTTTTTAAAGAGCACTATGTTTACTAGTGAGCTACTCCTTACAGAACTACTTTTCTACAAAAGCTCAGGGAGCCCGGCCAGATCATCCAGATGGATGTGAATTTAATACTGAGACTATAAAACGGATATGCTTAAAGACATGTTAAGACAATGGAGTACTTTTACAAAATGCAAATACCGTTATCAATTTATAATCTTACACTTCAAAGACACATTTTGGGAGAAAATCACTTTATTCTAATTCACAAATGAGAACATCACAAAAGGTGATTTAAGGAGGCACACAAATATCTGCCCAATCCCAAATTCAAACCATCTCAATGAACTTCTATACAGTAAGAACAACCTTTTTTATTCCAATTCTGAAGAAAGCTGTATTTAATGATGAAGGAGAAGCTTAACTGGTGGTTTTACACTTTATATATTCACCATTCACCATCAATTATATTTTTATGCTAAATTAACTTGGTTATGAGAGATGATTTTCCTTATCTTCAATTTGAACTTCTTGATTAGGCTAATCCTGCAAACAGAAAAGATCAGTGAGAAGAGAAACAGCTGTATATTCTTAGCAAAGCAGAAGCCCTCCAAATGGTAGGAGGGATGAAAGCCCGAGGTTATCAGTTTCTTGCCTAAATGAAGGCAGGAAAATGAAAACGGAACATTTTAACAGATGGTGAATTCTTAGGTCAGTAAGGGGAAGTTATATAAAAACAAGCTCACTGCCAACATTCCACACAGCCCAAACCTCAGACTTCCACTGAGGGACTGAATACACTTGTCTCTCAAATAATCTGTGAAGAATGCCAAGGACTTATCAGTCTTTATACCCAACCTTGGACTTCAGTGAAAATGGAATATCATTTTTTATTCACAGCTTTAAGGCTGTAACACCCACATCCTGTAACCAGAACAAGACCTGGCACACTAATCTACACCCACTTAAGAATCAGATTCACAACATAACTGGTAAAAGCGTAAGATAGTGACTAGAAATCACTGGACCAGCTCTTTGTTAGAAAAACTAGATTATTTTTAGAATGTAAACAAAATCTCCTCTAACTTGTCAGTTTAATTTACTACACAGACTCCCAAAGTTCTATAGGGCCCAGGAGTATCATGCTGTGAATTGCACAGATGCAGGTTCAATCAGGGATTGATGTTATCACCTACCATTTGCAAATCTGCACTGTTTCAGCACCTCGCTGAAACCTTCACAAAGCTTCAGGTCACCCTGGTTCTGGGCACACTCCAGAAACTGTTTCATCTCATAGTGGCATGGGCCAAACTGCTGCTGCTCCTGGTATGCTGGCTGGGTTTCCTGAGGCTCCTGCAAAGGCGTTAACATTCAGAACCATTAAGAAAGGAAATTAGATTTACGCCTGAACAAAGAACAGTATCCAATGTCTTGAGGTCAACTGGGGAGACGTAACTAGAACTAGATGCAAATTAGTTTCCATCTAATAACATGGAAAGTGAAAATTTTTAAAGGCAGAAAGCAAATCTGTGTCTTTGGGGCGTCTGGGTGGCTCAGTCGTTAAGCATCTGCCTTCAGCTCAGGTCACGCTCCCAGGGTCCTGGGATCGAGCCCCGCATCGGGCTCCCTGCTCGGCGGGAAGCCTGCTTCTCCCTCTCCCACTCCCCCTGCTTGTGTTCCCTCTCTCGCTGTGTCTCTGTCAAATAAATAAATAAAATCTTTAAAAAAATAAAAAAATTAAAAATTAAATTACAGACAGCTCCTATACATAAGAAACTTACAAATAACTAGGTTTTCTCGTAACGCACCACTGAACAGCAACACTGCCCCAAATCTTACCTGGTAAGTGATGTCAGGCCTTGAAGGCTCAGCATTGCCTCCTCCACTGAAGCCCCCAGTGATGGCATGACCTATCGTGTGCCCGACAGCAGAGCCCACAGCCACGCCAGCTGCAGTGGTTGCCATCTGGGCCATGAGCCCTGGCTGCCGGGGCACAGCAGCAGGTGAGCCAACAGCAGCTGGTGGAGCCGCTGCTGGAGGCTGAGCTGCTGGCGCTGGTCTAGGTGCCACTCTCATCTGAGGTGCCCGGCTAAGAAGGAAAAGAACAAAAGTATGAAGTGCCCACTTCCTACCAGGCTTGGAAATCGTCAACCTAAAGAAATGGTACTGTTGAGCAGTTAACACCACAGGTTTGAATTGCATGGGTCCACATTTTTTTTGATAAGTACACTATCAGTATAGTACTCTGTTTATCTTCTCTTCCGATTTCTTAGTAACGTTTTTTCTTTAGCTTACTTTATTGTAAGAATACGGTATTATAGTAATATAACACAAAATACATGTTACTGCGACTGTTCACGTAATCGCTAAGGCTTCTGGTCAACAGTAGCCTTTCACTAACGTGTCCAGTACTGCTTTAAAAAACCTTCACATATGGGGGCGCCTGGGTGGCTTAGGTCACGATCCCTGGGTCCTGGGATGGAGCCCAGCGGGGAGCCTGCTTCTCCTTCTCCCTCTGCCTGCAGCTCCCTCTGCTCGTGCTCTTGTCAAATAAATAAAATCTTAAAAAAATAAAACAAAAATTTTCACATGTTATGTTCCCTCTGGCCATTTTTAGATTGTCTCCTTGGGTGCTCGTTCCCCAAATAAGGCTAAGCCAGAAGTTTATGACTTCACTTCCACCACTTGATTGGCATCACTTTACAAAAATGTGGTTTTCTGTCCTTTGCAGAGAAGCTTCTTTCCGTTAAGTGAACCACTTTCCTACACTCCTAGTATACCATGTGAACACAATCCACCTAACTCCAGAGAAGCAATGTAGTACCATGCTAAACGTCCTAAACTGGTCACTGGAAAACTCGGGTCAGACCTGGCTTTCCTACTTACTGATAGAGTGACCTTGGACAAGTCACTTATTCCGATTCTCGAATTTCCTTATTTCTGGGAAAGAGGAATAACATCTATCCCTAAGGTTACTGGTGTTAAGGTTAAAGTATAATTAGCAGTATATTTTAATATCTTAAGAACTAGAAAAGAGGGACGCCTGGGTGGCTCAGTCGGTTAAGCGTCTCTCAGCTCAGGTCATGATCCCAGGGTCCTAGGATCGAATCCCACATCCGGCTCCTTGCTCAGAGGGGAGCCTGCTTCTGCCTCTGCTACTCCCTCTGCTTGTGCTCTTTCTCTGACAAATAAATAAATAAATTCTTAGGGAAAAAAAAAAAAGAACTAGAAAACGTCATGTACACGTGAGGCTTTACTTTAGTAACTGCGTTCCCAACTGGGCCGAGGCCCTGTAACACTCATTGCTGATGCTCAAAGATTATCCAGTTTACTGAAATGCGATCATTTTCCCGATTATACTACTTTTCTACGACACTGGTTTTTTTCTTTCTCTTTTTTTGGGCTACTTTTGAAGTTTCAGCCGTTTTACACTCAAAAATACCCACTTCTTTCTAGGATATGACCGTTTTAATTTAAAATGAGCTCTAGGAGCGCCGGGCTGGCTGAGTCGGAAGAGGAGCGTGGGAGTCTCGATCTTGGGATCGTGAGTTCCAGCCCCATGCTGGGTGTACAGATTATAAATATGAGCTCTAAAGTATTTTAAGTACTCATGGGCGTTCGAAATTAGAAAGTTTGCCACTAACGGGAAATCTAGCTAAAGCCCATATACAACCAGCCTACGGCTGGCAGAGACTGGCCCACGCCACACCGGCCTTCGGACGCCCCCGCCCGCGGCCTCCACCGGCCTCCGCCAGGCCGCGGCGAGGCCTAGCGTCTCCTCCGTCTGCGTCACGGCGCCGGCAGGGCCCCAAACCCCCGCGGTGGTCTTACCTGGCCGGAGGGGCCATGCGGGAGGTGCGACTCCGACTTCCACGCGGCATGGTAACTTGCAGAGCAGCTCAGGGTCTAGAAATCCGAGATTCGGCCGAGACCCCAGCGCGTTCTGCAGAACGGAAAACGGAGGGCGGGATTGGCCTCAGCTCACGACCAATCAGCGCACAGGCAGAGGCCTCTCGCTCGCCGACGTCTCCCCGGGACCTGAAGGTCACTGGAAGAACAGGACGTCACGGCGGCGCCTGGTCGTACGCGGTTTGCGTCATGAGCTCCGCGCCAGGCTCATTCCGGAGACCGGAAGTGCCTGAAGTTAGCCGCGCGGTTCGTCCTCCCGTCCTTGCCTGAGTCAGAACCGCTTGCTGTTTGCATCCTAGGGCAGGAGGACCTCGTTGCTTCCTTCCAAACGTTTGTATTAACACGGTAGACAAATCCAACCTTGAGAATGAGGCAGATATCTGGCGCGACTGCCACTGGACCTTAGACGAGTTAACTTTCCTCAGCATTACGTTACGTGTTTGGGTAAATATTTTTTGAGGACCAATGTGGGCATATAATACGAACTGAACGAAGGAAACCGAATACTTTAGGCAGAATCGACAGAGCTGGGTTGATTCTATTTGTAACTCTTATCTGGATTCAGGCAACAAAAGTTGAGATTGTAGTAATGCTTTCACATTACTATACATTTTTAGGCCTTTTTCATATGTATCATAGTACCGGCCCATAATTGGGATGGTATTCATTCACTGATAATTAAAAATGTTCTGAATGATTTTCAAGTGCTGGCTAGGTTCTGGAGATAGATACATACCAAATAAAACAAGACTCTACCTTTCTTTTCTTTTTTTTTTTTTTGGGGTCGGAGAGCGCAAGCAGGGGGAGCTCCAGGCAGAGATAGAAGCAGGCAGAGGGAGAAACAGGCTCCCCTCCGGGGCAAGGAGCCAGATGAGGGACTCGATCCCCTGACCCTGGGATCATGACCTGAGCTGAAGGCAAATTTTGCTTAACCCTCTGAGCCACCCAGGCGTCCCAACAAGACTCTACCTTAGTGGAAGTTAAATTCAGGGAGGGGGAGACAGAAACGCCTACATAAATCAGGTAGTGGCGACAGGAAGCAAAAGCAGGATGAGTGAGATGGGGGTTAGAGGCTGGAGAGGCAGGACTCTTTGAAGAGGCAGCATTTGAATAGACTCCTTGAGGAAGCACTGAAAGAACCAAATGTTTATCGAGGTTAAGAGCATGCCAGGCAGAAGGAACAGCAATTGCAAAGGCCCCAAGGGTGTGTGTTTTAGTGACTGCTGGTGTGACATGCTTGTAACAGTACTGTTTTAGAACCTCTACAGTAGGGGAAAGGTTGGCTAGTGGCATTTCATGGTGGGTTTCATGGGAAGGTCCTTGGGATGGGTGGGATTTATGGAGGAGAAAAAGCAGGGGTGTTCCCTCCATTTCTGCTTGGGTGTCAAAGAGGAACTTCCCCCTTCCACCAGAGGTAGCAGAGTTTAACACATTCTTTCCACTAACAGCCGAATGTGTGTGGAACCAAAGGGTAAATAAAGCAAAAACCTTTCATGAAAAACAAAGTTCTATTTTCACAGAACTTAATAAAAGTTTTACAAATGATATGACATTGTACTTGCCCTTGGATAATTCATAAGCAGAGACAGAGCGAAGGAGCCTTATAAAGGATATCATGGCACAAGAAGAGCTTAGAATAAGCATAACTTCGGACAGTTTAGACAAGCATCCAGAACAGCGACAATTTTAATCATACCCGGCTAAGTCATTAATTCCTACACTGAGGAGAGAATATTAGATATTTGTACAAGGTTATTTTGTCATTGTATAGGATTGGAAACAACCTAAATTCCTGTCAGTAGAATACTGATTTTTTTTAAAAAGCCACATCACATAATGTGCAACTATAAAAAGGAATAAAAAAGCTGCTCCAGGCAGCAGCTCTTTCTGCCCACGGGTCCTGTCGCCGTGCTTTAATAAAGCCACCATTTTGCACCAAAGATGTCTCAAGAATTCTTTCTTGGTCGTTGGCTCTGGACCCCTTCCCCCCAAACCTCACCTCTATTCCAAAACCACATCATTTGGCGCCTGAATGTGGGGCTTCTGAGTCTTTTCATCGGGACTCCGAGCTTTGGTGCAAACTTGGTGAGTACTGTACTGTCTCTCTTCCTTTACTTTCATTCCAGGGGCCCTTCAAGGAGTATGGGACACATGAAAGTGTTATTGGAACACTTTCATGCCGATTGCTTAGGCCGCAATCCTCTAGCCCATGGCTGCTCTACGGGGAGGAGAAAGCCTGCCTTTTGGCTGAAAGTTAGTACCCTGGCCAGAATGGTAGCAAGACCCAGAAACTTGGTGCCCTCTCTTTACTGCTGCCCTTATACAAAGTTGTTTGTCCTGGGCATGGGACACCACCTAAGTCACCAGGATAGCGCCAATCTTAAGACTCCTGTGTGAGCTTTCCTCCTGACTGATCTAATGTGATCCCCTTCACATCCCTGGTCTAGCCACTTCTGGCCACAGGACCTCCACTGGGAGCCCGCCGAAGCCAGTACCCGATTGAATTAAAACCCAACCAGGGACTGTTTCCTAGGGAAATTGGCTGTAAGGACTACATGTGTTGGGATGTCACTTAGATCATGGTGGATTTCTATCTTTACTGTTTTCCATCAATGTCCTCTATTTACTAAAGCTATAAAATTCAGTTAAAATGGCAGGTTCTTCAAGCCAAAGTAAAATAAGACATGACCTTCAAGGCACCCATCTGTAGCCTGGGATGCAATGGGGAAATGGGGGGACACTAGCATCCCTCCTACAGGGGCCTTTATCGGCAACGATGGTTATAGCGATTTTGTTTGGGAAATGCCTCGGGTGACTTTGACACCATGAACCTCTGACTTACCCTGGAACGCCACCTGGGAGTCGGGAGTGGAGGGCAGGGGGATTTTCTAGGTAATGGACCTTCTCTTTTCTTCAGTTCCCAAGAACTCTCCCTTGGGGTGCCTTTTAACCCCCTGGAAACAATTCAGATTGCAAAACTTAGGAAAGGACTGAGCTCCTGTAACACTGCATAGCCTCAGCGGGATCTATTAGCTCTCCTCTGCAGGAAATAGGGCGAATAGATCTAGGGTAACTTCATTGCTCATAACTAGCCTTCATTGCTCTACACCAGGACCTCGACCTAAAATGGCCTCTTGCAGAATTTTGCCTGAACATTCTGGCTAGTAACCTCCTCCCCACGCCGACATGTTGTTTGATAATTATCTAAATAAGCCTCCGAATTAACCCAGGTTGCTGGAGGAAACACAGGCCCTTCCTAGCAAAGGGGACTCTGACTCTCTCACTGTTCCTCCTCCTAATAGATGTGGGGGCTTCTCCTTCACTCATTTCCCGGGTTAATGGCTATAACTGGAGCCAACTGTGGTTAGTCTCCCTCGGACGGGAACTTTGAGGGATATTCCCAAGCAGCTGCTGAAACTCCCTTTGTTTCAGGGACATTCCCTGTCTTCTCCGGCCTGACATGGACTGCCTATTCCCCGCTGTTGGCAGGAAAACATGGTGTCTGTGCCTCTGTTGGAGCTGATGAGCTCTGGAACCGGGAACCCTTTCTCTGCCTTCTGGCAGCACTTGGCATCTTCTGTCTCCCCCTCCCCCTTTCTGTTTCCGCACCACCTGGGTGCGGCCTGCATAACTGGCTTCTAGACCATCTTTGGTGCCTCAGGCACCATGGCTCCTTCCCTCGCTATCAAGCAGCAAGAAGAGCACCCCCTGGACCTAACACCGCCCACTCCAGACTTCCCCACCAGCGTCTCAGGTAAAAACTGACAATGGGAAGGAAGGATCCAGGTGGAACATAATTTAGTATTTAAGCTAAGTTAAGTTTGTTGGTTTAAGATAGACCTGTCTTTAAAGTTAGCACTAAATGTGAAACTTTTATTCTATCGAGGTTTGCTGAAGGTCAAATAACCTCGTGTTAGCTCTGTTGCAATTTGTTAGTAAAAAGATGACTAAAATGACGGTTAATTGTCTTATCAAAATTTTCATGGGTAATTGCTTTCAAAGTCTTTGGTAACCTGAAACTAAAGTTTTGCTTGGATGATGAGTGGGATTAAATTCATTGGACATCTAGGTAAAGTGCTAAAGCATTGATTACTGAATGTAGGTTTGCACTTTTGACTTCTTATTGCAAAGAAACTAAGGATATTTGAGTCTCTTGGTAAACATTGTGCTTAATAGATTCATAAAATTGCCGTCTAAAAAGTTTCGGTGAAACAGTTCATAGTTGGTTACTACTTAGTTTTCACTGGAGATGATTTCTAAAAGTGAAAAAGTTCTACTAACTGTAAGACTGATGGAAATAAGGGCACCTGGGTGGCTCAGATGGTTAAGCGTCTGCCTTCGGCTCAGGTCATGATCCTGGGCTCCTGGGATCGAGTCCCGCATCGGGCTCCCCGCTCCTTGGGAGCCTGCTTCTCCCTCTGCCTCTCTCTCTGTCTCTCATGAATAAATAAATGAAATCTTAAAAAAAAAAAAAAAAGACTGATGGAAATAAGAAAAGCAACTCTGTGTAAGAAAGATATAAGTGATGTAGGAGAAAGAATTCTTGAGATGTCTTTGGTGCAAAAAGGTGATTTTATTACAGCATGGGGACAGGACCCATGGGCAGAAAGAGCTGCAATGGAGTCATGAGGAGTGGCCCATTATATACTTTCAAGTTGGGAGGCAGTTAGGGATAGCGTAAATGTCTAAGGAATTTTGGAAGCAAGGTTTCCAGGACCTTGAAGGGGCTAGCTATTGTTGGGAAAATGTCATTTATTACCGTCTAATAAAACCTTAGTCATGAGACCCTTCAGATATATATCGGTCGGCCATATGCTTGGGGGGTTTAGTGATAAAGGAAATTTCTAAAGGAGTTTTTTTTTTTAAGATTTTATTTCATTTATTCCTGAGAGACAGAGAGAGAGAGGCAGAGGGAGAAGCAGGCTCCCAAGGAGCAGGGAGCCCGACACGGGACTCGATCCCAGGACCCCGGGACCATGACCTAAGCCGAAGGCAGACGCTCAACCATCTGAGCCACCCAGGCGCCCTCTAAAGGAATTTTTATATGTTAAAGTAGACTTACAGGATCCTGGGGGTCGGGAGGTCAGGCTAGGACTGTCTTTTGCCCTTAGCAAAATACCAATATCAAGGCAGTTGAGTCCCTAGAGGAATGTCACCCTGCCTGTTTCAAGGACTTCTCAGTGGGTAGTAAGGAAATTTAATAATTTTTCTTCTGCTTTTGTTTCCCACATCATAAGGAATGGAAATGCATTTTTGTTGAAGGTAAAAGAAGGCAATTTTGTCCTAAATGAGACTGGCTGGAAAGAAATGGCTCGGGACAAAATCTGAATGCAAAGTAAAGTTGTAGGTTTGTGATGGGAAATCTTTGGAAAGGAATTTTAGGAGTGGTCAGGACAGCCTAAGATTGAAATGAATGGATTTTAAAAATAACATTGGTATAAGATTGAAAGTCTGCTTTCTCTCTGTTAAAAGGACAAAGTTTTCTTGAATTGTTGGTCTGCTCTTGATAAGAAAATGTAAATAGTTGTTTTCTCTTTGCCTGCCCAGAAAACCCATTTTCTGTGTTTTGCCTTTATCAGGTCTTTGACCATCCCTAATCCTATTAGGCATGTGCTTTAAAACTTTCTAAGGTTTTAACAAACTTCCCCAAGATTTAAATCAGGACCAAAATCTCGACTAATTAGGCTTATTTGTTTGGTATGTTACCTTCTGGTATAAGGTCATTATCACCCAAGTTCTGGCTATTGAAGTGTTAAAAGAAATAACTGAGTTTCCCAGTCAATTGCATCATAATGAATTCTCAGATCATTAACAATGTCCATTTCTGAGTTTTTGTCATTTATAATTGTTCTAATTCTCTTGCAAAATGAGTTTCAATCTTCAAGGAAGTCCATAAAAAGGACTTTTAGGACAAATACAGGTATTCAGTATCTTTAAGATCAAAATTGAAATGGGTAAGAATTCCCAGAACTAACTAAAAAGCTGCATTCAAATTAAACAAGAATTAGTAACACGGGACTAAATGAACTAAAAAGATGATTATAGTTTTGTGACTCTTGTTTGAAATATTGCTGGTTCTCTAATGTTTACTTTTTCACATTAAGCAAACTTTCTCTTAAGATGTCTATGACTTACAGAAACATGATAACGTATTCATTTGTGAACACATTGAAGCATTTAACTTTTCTTTCTACCCGAACCCTTTGAAATTCAAAAAGGTCTCAGTAAGCTTTCTTCCAGTCATAGTCATTTGCATAAGTTCAACACGAATCTGTTCTCCTGGGGCACCTGAGTGGTTCAGATGGTTAAGCATCTGCCTTCAGCTCAGGTCATGATCTCAGGGTCCTGGGATTGAGCCCCCTCATCTGGCTTTTCTCTCTCTCTCTCTCTCCCCTGCTCATATTCTCCCTCTCCCTGTGTCTCAAATGAATCAACAACGACAAAAAAAAAAAAAAAAAAAAGAAAAAAAAATCTGTTCTCCTTGTAATAGGACACCATTGGAAATACTGGTTATTTTACCGAGGCTTTGACTGGAATATCACATTTGAGAGAGACATGCATAGATTCAGATATGACCAAACAGCTTTCAGGAACTAAGGTTGACTTTATGAAACCTGGAGCCATAAAGCCCTTTGGAAATGTTGGCCTGATACCTTGCTAAAGAGTTCCCAGCAGCCTCACTAGGTGAGTAAAGAATATCACCTCCTGGCAGGTGCAGGAGCCTCAGGATACTTTGGGGACCTTGCGAAGAGGAATTCGCCCTACAGGTATCATAAGGCTTGTCTGATGGCAAGCACTTGGCTTGGCTTCTGGCCTGGAGAGGCCACTAAAAGTTCAACCTAGAGATTCCTTATAAAAGTTCCAGGAAAGATTCTAAAAGATCTGTATGATCATTATTCTTGCTGAACGTATGTAAATAATTAGGCTCAGTTTGTTAAAATTGGACTTGTTTTGCAAACAAATTAGTCTTGACTTGGCTATCTCTGGAAATGAGGATTATTTTAGAGGGAAAAATTATGTTTCAATAACCCAACTTTGTGGATGTTAAATCCTAGTTTTGATTGGTCCTTAGATGTTGTTTGCTTTAGCTAGACAACTTGAGGTAAACTTCAGAGAAATTGCCACAATAGCTCACATATAAGCAGTCTTCTTGCTTGTTATTCTGTGGGGCTAAAAACAGGACCCCATGGGCATATGATTATTTCAACAACTGGGAAATGGGGTAGATTCCCCAACAATCGTATAACTCAGCTATCACCTTGACCAATTCTATGTGGCTGGGATGACAAAATCGCTCCTTAAAAGCCAGAGCATATACCCCACTCTATGGGGTTAACAAGGGACTTGTGGAGATAATGGATGACCCTACTTTCTTTATGATTAGATTGGATGATACACTTGGGGATGCCCTTATCTCTTGAGACAAGTCTTCTCCCACTTGCTAGTGATTCCTTGTAATTAGGATATTATTAATGCTGGACCTCAAACAGAGGTGGTCTTGATGGTATCCCTTAGTCATATTTATCCTAAAAGCCACCTCTATTGAGGCACAATGGCAAACAAAGCCTTTAGCCACATATACAACCGTCCTCCTGGTAAAAGGAGCCTTAAAGCTCACTATGGGACAGCCCCTGACTATAATGACTTCTCATCAGGCCCAGAGTGTCTTAGAGACCAAAGGCCACCAATAGATGACGGGAGGCCGACTTATTAAATACCAGGTTATGCTTATAGATATGCCTTAAATAATACTTGAAACCTGTCAGACTTTAAACCCAGCTACCCTTATGCCTGGACCTGGCCATCATACTTCTATACAGCATAACTGTTCAGAGGTTATTGATCTTATTTATTCTAGTCAAACAGATTTAGAAGATTCCCCTCTTGAAAATGCTGATGACAGTTGGTTTACTGATGGCAATAGTTTCAAGGAAAAGGGAATAAGAAAAGCTGGGTATGCTATGGTGCTCACTCGTGCTTGCAATTGCCAAAGCCTTAACAATTAATATTTACACTGACTCCAAATATGCCTTCCTAGTCCTACGTGCTCACAGAGCAATTTTTTAATAAAGATTTTATTTATTTATTTGTGAGAGAGAGATCACAAGAGAGCACACAAAGCAAGCAGGGGGAGCGCTGGGCAGAAGGAGAAGCAGGCTCCCCGCTGAGCAAGGGACCCCCCCCCCTTGAGGGATGATCCCAGAACTCTGGGATCCTGACCTGAGCCGAAGGCAGACGCTTAACCGACTGAGCCACCCAGGCGTCCCCCACGGAGCAATTTGGAAGAAAGGGGGATTATTATCAAGCCGTAACACCCCAATCAAATATGGGTCTGAAATTATTACTCTTAAGGCTGTAAACCTTCCTAAGGAGGTAGCAGTAATTCACCTCAAAGGACAGCAAAGAATATGACCTTAGAATCTAAAGGAAACAATTCACTAGACCGTGCAGCCAAGCGGGCAGCACAAAATAAACATTTAAGGATTTTACCAGTCTTAACTCCAATAAAGTCCATAAGTCCAATCTATCCAGACCAAGAAATGCACAGGACTGGCTTGTTAATAATGAGGGAAAAATCTTTATACCCAAAAATAACCAATGGAAGGTAATACAGGGTTTACACCAGGCTCCCGAGTTGGTTAAAAAAGCCATGGAGGTGGCAAAAACTTTGCTAAGAGAAATTGTCCCTAGATTTGGACTCCCTTGGTCCCTAAAAGTGACAACGGACAGTCTTTTATTACACAAATTCAAAATATCGCCCTCCAAAACTGAATAGTCCTTGATATCTTGACTGCAGTTAAAGGGGCCCGGAATTATATGACTGTGTTCTAAGGGGACCCAATGGCTATGTGGCTCTAACTTGTGGCCATGGCTTCCCCCAGGCGAGATAGGCTGCTGAAGATCACTCTTTAGTAAAATTTATGTAACAACTTCTCATTCCATAGTGATTTCAATCATTCTCAACAAATTCACATATAGGGATGCCTGGGTGGCTCAGTTGGTTAACCATCTGCCTTCGGCTCAGGTCATGATCTCAGGGTCCTGGGATCGAGCCCCGCATTGGGCTCCCTGCCCAGTGGGGAGTCTGCTTCTCCCTCTCCCTCTGCTGCTCCCCCTGCTTGTGTGCTCTTTCTCTCTGTCAAGTAAATAAATAAAACCTTAAAAAAAAAAAAAAACAAATTCACATATAGTAATCAAAATTTGAACAAATAACTCTTGGAGGAATTGTTACATATATGTGATACCAACGTTTGGATGAGTGGACCCCTGATGACTGCAATAAAATTCTAGTCAGGTGGTAGGTACCAGAAGTTTTAAAATTGTGCAAACCTGTTCCAGAAATTCCACATCTAGGAATTCCAGAAACAGTCATGAATGTGTAAAGAAATTAGCTATAAAGATGTTCATTTAACAAGTTGTATAAAATAGGGAAAATCAAAGTGTCCTACAATATAGAATTATATAAGTTATGATTCATACACATGATGAAATGTTATGCAGCCATTTAAAGTATTATGAAAGAATACCTGACATGAAAGTATCTTCACAATATATTAAGTGAAAGAGTAGGTATATATAGTATGTTTATATTCTGAGAAAGTTCATACGTATTTTAAAGACTTGAATTATGTACACTTAAGTAGTGATGTTAACGACTGGATAGTGATTGCTTCCTTTTTTTTTGTTTTTGCTTGTTCATATTTTCCAATTTGTCTAAAATGAACACGCTTTTAGTAATTAAACATACCATAGTGGTTTAAAATAGGTCCACAGATTCTTCGACACTTCTTTCAAAAAGTGGAGCCTGATTCCTCTCCAACATCATGACCCTAAGCTAAAACCACCCTGTTAGCCACTTCTGAATTCTTTACCTCTAGAAACTAAGGTAAGTATCTGTTGCTGTAAGCCACTAGGTTTTGGAGTAATTTATTACACAGCAATAGGTAACTAATACACAATTTCTACAGTTACTATATTTAAACTATAAAATTTTGTATCTAAGGTGAGCAAAATCTCGTTAGAACACCTAGAGTGTTGCTTTAACATGGCTTATGTCTGTCTGGGATTGTGATGAACTGGGAATTGTGTACCAACTGATATTAGCCCTAAGGTCCTTACACTAAGATCCTTACACTCTAAATCTAATTTTTTCCATTGGATAACTAAGACATACTTATGTGAATGCGGTGCCTTGCACATACCAGACAAAAAAGAATGAACCAATGAATGAATTTTTAACTGTTTATCTAAAAATACAAAATACGGGATGCCTGGGTGGCTCAGTCTGTTAAGTGGCTGCCTTCGGCTCAGGTCATGATCTCAGGGTCCTGGGATCAAGTCCCGCATCGGGCTCCCTGCTCAGTGGGCAGTCTGCGTTTCCCTCTCCCTCTGCTTGTGCTCTGTCAAATAAATAAAATCTTAAAAAAAATAAAAATACAAAAATACAAAATACTATATACACAAGTGGTTAGGTGGTGTTTAAATGAAGTTCTATGGATTTCAAAAAGGGATGGAGGGGCGCCTGGGTGGCTGTCGTTAAGTGTCTGCCTTCGGCTCAGGTCGTGATCCCAGGGTCCTGGGATCGAGCCCCGCATCGGGCTCCCTGCTCCTCGGGAAGCCTGCTTCTCCCTCTCCCGCTCCCCCTGCTTGTGTTCCCTCTCTCGCTGTCTCTCTCTCTCTGTCAAATAAATAAATAAAATCTTTTAAAAAAAAGGGGGGGGGGATGGAAATTCACCGTGGGTGAAAGATTCGGAGAGAAAGTGGCACTTAAAATAAGTACAGGTGGAATTTATTTTAGAAAGATTAAAATGGTAAAGGGGAAAAGGGCATGCTAAGTAGGACAGCACAGATTCACATGAAGAAGCAGAATCGAATATGGTGAGGACGGGACAGAAGATCTGTGTCAAGTACCGAGTGTGTTTTTGGAAGTTGTGGTACAAACTTGAAGAAAATCTAATAGATGATTTCCAACACAATGTAAGGAATCTAGGCTTTTTATCCTACAGGGTTAGAGCAGTCCTTGAGGGTTTTTTTTATGTTTAAAATGGTCTTCAGGAAGATTAATCTGGACATGGTATCTCTGAAACACAGCAGGAGAGGAGTAAGGAAAAATCCTGAAGGCCAAGACAGTGGCAGTGGGAAGAACATTACTAACGATGTAAGTGCTGTGCTTTGCTTCAGCAGCACGTATAGTAATCATGTGAGGGCCTATTATATACCAGGCACCAAGAGCTTTACATGTATTATTTTTATTTTTTAAGATTTTTATTTATTTGTCAGAGAGAGAGAGCATAAGCAGGGGGGAGCAGCAGAGGGAGAGAGAGAAGCAGGCTTCCCACCGAGCAGGGAGCCCGAAGCAGGGCTCGATCCCAGGACCCTGGGATCATGACCTGAGCCGAAGGCGGACGCCCAAAGACTGACCCACCCAGGCGCCCCTACATGTATTATTTTATTTACACCTCACAAGAACTCTTGAAATAGGTACAGTATTATACCCACTTTATAAATAAGGGAACAGATAACTTAAGAGTTTAAGCACCTTGCCCAAGTTCATACAGGTGTTTGACTCCTCAACACCAGGACCCCTACTATAGCACATAAAGTAAATGAAGAATATAACAGTTTGACTAGAGAGGAAGAAGGGATTGTGTTCTGTAAACTTAAAAATAGTTGCTATTGATTACCTCTTATGTGCCATGTGCCAGGCCCTTAACTGTGTTGAGGTGATTTATGTATTTAATCTATAATCCATAGTTTGGTACGGTAATCCAGTATCATTCCCATTTTACAAATGAGAAACCAGAAGCTTGGTGTAACTTGAAAGTTGTTACCTCAGTAGTGTGCTGAAAGTCCCAGCGATGAATAATCAGAGTGAGGATTAAAATTCAGGTTGCTCCTTCCAGTACACAGCACTCTTCTCTTCTCAGAAGGACACACCACTGAGAGGCCTAATGGAATGCAGGCTGAAGAGAAAGGACAGCCACCATGACACTGACATTGTGGGTATAATCTTTAGGCCACAGCTCAACCCTTGTCTTTGGACGTGGAGTTTGTGGGTGGTTCTGAACAGAATATTGCATATGATAGAGGAAAACTGTGATGCCGGAAGGAGGGAATGCTTTCAAGTATCTGCTATACCTGGTCGTCTTTGTAACCAGCTGTATGACCTCTGAAAAGTGACTTGAAACTGCCTTTGCCTCAGAATCCCCTCTACAAAATGGGAGATAGCAGCGCCCACCTGAAAGGCTTGTTGTGAGATCAACATTGCAGAGAACCTAGCAAATGTTCGATATACACTATTACAACGGAAAATATTCCTATTCTGGCAAATATTAAACTTGCACACCACATCTATAAAATCTTGTACAGATTCCTATCTTTGTTTCCCCCATTCATCTTCTTTACCCATAAGATGAACTTATTTGTTCATTTGCGGTCTTGAAACGAGTTACCGTAGCAGCTGGAAAAAAAAAAAAAAAAACCACCAGAAGAGTTAAAATGCCGTTCTTACTGCTTTTAATTAAAAACCCTAAAAAGGCATACCCACTTGGACACTTGGATGTTAGTAACAATCAGTAAGGAAAAGATACTGAAGCGGTAAACTTAAGCGATGTCGAAAAGAAGCTATGTTGACCAACATGGATTCTCCCCCTTTCGACCAGTTACAGCTGGAGTCAGAGATAATACTTTTATCAGGGCCTTCGGGTATCCTGCAGAAAACTGACAAAAAAAATAAATTATTCTCTTTAGCCCATGCATAGGCACTGGAAGTAAATTCTTCACTTATATTTCATTTCCTAGCCTCTTCTCCCAACTACAAAATCCAAAAGGTAGCGTTTTACACTATTCTGACTGCAGCCCAGAGATAAGCTGGGCGTTTAGGGGGTCCAGCTATGACTCGCCAACGCGGAGCAGCCTCGGAAGGGGGCGACACTGCCCGCGTGCAGTCGCAGAGGGCCGAGGCGAGAGGCGCCCGGGCGGCCAGGGTGCTGGCGGGGCTTCCCAGGGTTCCGGCCGGTTGCAGCCCGCACGCACCTGCGCTCAGACAAGCCGAGTGCGCGCCCGGGGCTGCAGCTGGCGCTGGCGCCGCTTGCGCTGGCCGTTGAGGAGCTTCTGCGCGATCTTGCGCTCGTGGCCGCCGGGCACTGGCCAGTTGGTGCGCAGTTCCCGCTCGCGCCGCGTCCGACCCTTGCTGCGCCCGGCCCCGCAGGCCGGGAAGTCGCGCAGGTAGTAGTAATCCAGGCTCTCGTAGAGCTCCTCCTCGGAGCTCACGGGCGGCCACCCCTCGGGCGGCTGCGGGTGGAGCTGAGCCCGGGCGCCCAGAAGGACCGCGTCCATCACGCCGTTTCCCCGGGGCCGCGCGCCCGCCCGCTTGCTTCTGGAGGGACCTGCCCCGGGTTTCGATTGGCTCTGCCCGCGGGGGCGGGGCTGACGGGTGACGTCACAGAGCCCGGAAGGAGGCGCACGCCGGGCCCCGGCCCTGCGGTCCCAGGAAGCGTGACCCTTTCCTCTGGCACTTCCTTGTGCGCTGGTGGCGGGAGAGGGGCGTTTGGCAAGATCCGACTGAGCAGTTTGTTTCTTTCGGCCCGAACTGGAAAACTACCCAAGTGCCAGCAACGATGAGGGACAGCTTAAAGAACACGGGCCATGCATTCCTCTGGAGGACTTTTATCGGCAGTATTTTGTTAGGCTGTTTGATGACAGGAGAAAGTGCTCAATAATGATGTAAAGTGAAAAAATCGCTTTGAAGACTATCTCTGGTATCCCAGTAGCGTATTTTTTAAAACATCTACCTATATAAAAGATTGAAAGGGAAGCCATCAAAACTCTAAAAGTACTTCTGGCTGGAAAGGCCATACATACATTAGCTCTTTTTCCTTCCCGCCGTCCCCGTTTTTGGTAAGCAGTATGAATGAATTATGTTAAGCGAGAGATTATAAAGGCCTGCTACAGAGCCTGGAACCGCGCGCAATTTCGCATTATTCGCGGGTGCCCAGGTCCTCCGGTCAGGGGACGCCAAACTTGTTAGCTTGACGCGCCGGCAATTTGGGGTGAGGGCCAGAAGTAGGGAGCGGCGGTGCAGGGGACTTAGCTGTGTCGGGCCCCTGCGGGCTAGCCCGGGGGCGGGGGGGGGGGCGAGAGCAATCAGGCCGGGTGACCGCGCCCGAAAAGGCCGGGTCTCCCCCCCTCGCCGAGGCGGCAGCTGCAGCGCAGGGCGGGAGTCTTTCCGCTCCGTGGCACCCCAGGGTCTGCGGCGACTCCCAGGTCTCATTACCTAGTTACTGTCTCTCCAAACGCTGCTCTCAGGGAGTTACTGCGAAGAAGGCCTTTGGGTGAGGTTTAACTAGCCCAGATAATTCTCTTTTCACAAAAATTGCAGCTATCGTCTCGGGGATTTTCTTTTTAATAGATCAAAAATAATTCCCTACTTAAAAAAAAAAAAAAAAAAAGGCCTTCCCAGATATTCGATCTTGCTTAGTTTGCTGCCGACTTGAGATTTTTTTTTCTTCGGCACTGTGAAGCCCTATCCCTGGTGGGGCGTGCCCTACATACCACGCTCTGAGGGCAATTTTGGTGGTTCCTTAAATGAACAAGTCCCGGGAGAGTGTTTTTAATAAAACACCGAGAGGATTTTCTCTTCCACCCACGTCTTACATTTGCTATTGCGAAAAAGAGAAACTAATATTTATCCTTTTACTATTCTCCCACGCATGATCTTTTTAAAAAAAGTCTCTTAAGCGTTTGTTGTTATGAAAATATTCAGATAACTTAAAAGTGCAAAGAATAGAACAATGAACTCCCGTATCCCATCATACAGATTCAACGATTATCAAGATCCTGTCACATTTGCTTTATATATGTCCCTTTCTGTTTTCCTCTGCTGCAGACCTAATGTCATTTCACCCCTATATTTCTCCATATACAGTTCTACAAAACTAGACTTATTGCAGTGTTATTTTCACATCTGACAAAATCAACCAGTGCTGTTATTAGCTAATACCCAGTCCAGAACATTTCTCTGATTGTCTAAAAGACATCAGAATACAATTCAGAATATACATGAAATCTATACATGAGGCTTGCTTGGAAGTCTCTCATATTCTAGGGCAGTCTCCCTGTCCTTTTCATTTTCCCCTGACATTGACTTGTTGCAGAAACTGGGTCAGTTGTCCTGTAAAATGTCCCACTTTGTGGATTTGTCTGCTTCTTTGTGGTGTCATTTAACTTGTTCCTCTCTCTTCCATATTTCCTGTAAATTGAGGTTGGATCTAGAGGCTTGTTTATACCCAGATTCAATTTTGGGGGCAAGAAAACTTCCTAGGAAGTAAAGTGTGTTGGCATCACACCAGGATATCCACAATAGTTCATTGTCTCAATTTTAGTGTTGCTATTACTGATCAGTGAGCTCAGGTGGTAACAGCCTTTCCTTGAAATTGAAGTTCCACATAAACTTTTATCTAATGATTTCATCTGTAGTTCATTGCTTTATTTGCTATTATGTTCATTTGCTATTATTTCATTATGGGCTATGAAATGCAATCATTCCTTCCACATTTATTTGCTAGAATTCCTTCTCTCATGAACCTAGGCCATTTGGTTACCCTGAAATACATTTTGACGAGAAAGGGAAAACAAATGTTTAATTCCCTTTACTCTTTTTAAAGTTTGTTTGTTTATCTAATCTCTACATCCAATGTGGAGCTTGATTGAACCCATGACCCAGAGATCCAGAGTCACATGGTCTTCCAACTCAGCCAGCCAGGTGCCCCTAATTCCCTTTTAAAGATGGGTTTTCAGGGTTCTAATGGACATGGATCTTTTTAAAACACAATTAATGTGTTCAATCAATTTCATTCATTTTTATTCTTTTTTAATGCTCAAATTGTTCCATCTTTGGCCAGTGGGAGCTCCTTCGTGTGATTCCTATGTTCTATTGGCATTAATCTAGTAGTCTTGGAGAATGCTCTTGCTTTCTGGTAAACCAAGATGTCCATCCAGGCTCATCCTATACATTGTATGCCCCAGACTTGGAATCAGCCATTTCCCCAAGGAGTCCTTGATCTTTTTAGTGTAGAGAATGGATTTAGACACAACAATCTTAAGGCCATGTATTATGTTTTTTGGTCTTTACAAAAGCCCTGTGAAATATTACTGTCCCAATTTTCCAGATGAGGAAACAGTTTAACAACTTCCCCAAGGTTATATAACTAATAAAAAGCAGAGCCAGGCTAAGAGTGAGATCTTCTGATCCCTAGGTAATTGTCTCTTCCATTTTACTATGCCTCTTCATATAAACTCCTTACTTGTCAGTTCACAGATTGCTAAATATTCCTGCCCACTTTGTTTCTGAGATGATACTTAAAAGCAGGTGCCACCATCTGTCTTGCTCTCTTGCCCTAGAACTCCGAATTGGTTCTGATGATACCATTGCAGTAAGATTTTAAAGTGGACTTTGTACCTTATTTAGTGGTTTGACTCCAGATCCAGGGGATAAACAACTAACAGTCATGCTCCAGGAGCAACTTTAATTCCTCATGTTAGCACACACAGTTTATAAAGCTCTCTCTCATCACTTTCTAAAGAATTATGGCAACTACCTCATAAAATAGTGGAAAGAAAAATGGAGATGCAGCCCGGTCATTCGCAAACTCAGAGCTGACTACGGCTTATATTCAACACTTCTTTCTCTTCCCCATTTATTCATGCATTTGCATTACTCATGGATTTGTCTAGCTCCCCTATAAGATTAGAAACACCTTTGCCCCCATCCCCATCTCCAGCTCACAGTAGGTATAAAATATATGCCTATTAAATAAATACATATATATATATGTGTATAAACAACCAAAACCATTAAAAACTATTAATGAAAACGAGTGAAATTTAAATAATTTAAACCTCATTCTTTCATTCAAAATATATTTACTAAACATGTATCATGTGCTAGATACTGTTTTAGACTCTTAGGATAAAGTTCCCTGCTCTCATGCATTTTATTCTAGAAGAGGCAGACCATAAAAAATATGTAATATATGATCTCTCAGTGATAAATGCAATTAAGAAATATGCAGCATGAAGATGTCATGAATGTGATATTTTAGACACAGAAGTTCTTTTTGAGGAGGTGGTATTGGAGCAAAGGGCAAAATGAAGACACCAAAAGTGACATGAGCAAAATAGTAGCCTAGGAAGCCCCAAGCTCTTGTTCCCACACAAGACATTAAAACAAACAAACAAATAAACAAAAACCAAAAAAACCAGAAACTGGCTAAAATAATCCTGTAGGAGTTCTGGTAAACAGTTATAATAAATACCCAATCAAGAAAAAAATCACATTCAAAACAGTAGGAAATTTTATACTGTTTTTACTTGTCCTTGCCCCACACCTTTCATGGCATAGCAATGGTCTTGATCTGAAAGAGGCAGCAGCCCAGTCCCCAATTCCCTCCTTCAAACCAGAGAGAGCAGAGCAGAACTTACTTGGTTTTTTTTTAAAAGATTTTATTTATTTATTTGATGGAGAGACAGAGACAGTGAGAGAGGGAACACAAGCAGGGGGAGTGGGAGAGGGAGAAGCAGGCTTCCCACTGAGCAGGCTTGATCCCAGAACCCTGGATCATGACCTGAGCTGAAGGCAGATGCTTAATGACTGGACCACCCAGGCGCCCCGAGCAGATCTTACTTGTAACAGTCTAACCTGCCTGGTGACTGAGGACTTGTATCTGCTTTGTCTAACCCAAAGCTCAGGTGGAAAAGTGGTGGGCACTGCTCAAGAAAGCTGCAGAGGGACTACAGACCTACAGATGCCTGAGGGAAGAGATTATAGGTGGAGATATATAGTAGACCATCTAGAGCCCCGAGAAACTGGATGAGACTCTGGAAAATTAAGACGTTCAAAAGTAGCCATGTATACAGGGGAATTAGTAAAGCCACACAAGCTGAGGGAAGACACCTACTTGGAAGGGACCTCAAGCTGATCTCAAGGTCTAGAGAAGAGCCAGATAACTAGAGAAGAAATGCTTGAGTGCAATACCAGTCTGCAAAGACTAGGAGAGATGGGTTCTTTCTAATGCCCAATTTTCATTACCAACAGAATTATAAGACATACAAAGAAACAGGAAAACATGACCCATTTAAAGGAAGAAAATAAATTGGCAGAAACCATCCCTGAAAAAGCACAGCATCAGACTTACTAGATAGACTTAAAAAAAACTATCTTTAAATACCCCAAAAGAGCTAAATAAAAACACAAAAAACTAAAGGAAATCATGAATATTATATGTGAACAAAATGAGAATATTAAAAAGGGGTAGGAATTATAAAAAGGAACTAAAAAAATCTTGAGCTAAAAAATACAAGAACAACTTAAAAATAAATTAGATGGGCTCAACAGCAGATGTTGAGCAAGCAAAGAATTAGTGAACTTGAAGATAGGACATATGGAATTATCCAATCTGAGGAGAGAAATGAAGAATCGTGAACAGAGCTAAAGGAACATGTGGGGTATCATCAAATGGATCAATATATGCATTATGGGAGTTCAGAAGGAGACATGAGGAAGAAAGAGGCAGAGATTATTTCGAGAAATAGTGACCAAGCACTTCACAAATTTGAGGAAATATATGGGTCTACAAGTCCAAGAAGCTCAATGACTCCAAATAGGATTAAACCCAAAGAGACTACACCAAAACACATTATAATCACACTATCAAAAGAAAAGACAAAGCAGTGAGAGAAAAGTGATTCATCATGTGCAAGAGATCCTCAATAAAATTTGCAGCCTGGGCATGTGGCTGGCTCAGTCAGTGGAGCATGAGACTCTTGATCTCGGGGTTGTGGGTTCCAGCCCCACATTGGGTGTAGAGATTACTTTAAAATCTTAAAAAAAAAAAAATTGCAGCCAATTTATCAGCAAGAACTTTGGAGGCCCAAAAGGAGTGGAATTATATATTTAAAGTGCTGTAAGAAAAAAAACCCTGCCAACTGAGAACTCTACATCCAGCAAAAATGAGGGAGAAAATAAGACATTCCGAGATGAATAAAATCTAAGGGAGGTTATTACCGTTCAACCTGTCTTCCAATAAATGCTACAGAGAGCCCTATAGGTTAGAGTGAAAAGGTTCTAGACAGTAACTTGTAGCCATATAAAGATTTAAAGATCTCTGTGAATGGTAAATACATGGGCAAAGATAAAACCAGTACTGTTATAATTTTGGTTTGTAACTGCACTTTTTATATTCTACAGGATTTAAGAGACAAGTGCATGGGGATAATTATAAATCTATGTCAATGGGTATATGATACATAAAGATGTAATTTGTGATACCCATAACAGATAGTGTTAGTTGTATCCAGTGCAGTTTTTGATTGTATGTGATTGAAGTCAAGTTGGTATCAATTTGAAATTGTTATAACTTTGATATGCAATCCCATGGTAACCACAAAGAAAATATTTATAGACTACAAAAGGAAAGGAGAAGGGACTCAAAAGTGTCACTACAAAAAAAATTAAACATAAAGGAAAGCCATAATAAAAGAGATGAGGAACAAAAAAAGCTATAATATGTGTAATTTTCTATAATACATACAAAAACAAATAACAAAATGATAAAAGTAAGTACTTCCCTTTCAGCAATTACTTTAAACATATATGGACAAAACTCCCTAATCAAAAGACAAAGATTGGCAAAATAAATTTTTTAAAGATTTTATTTATTTATTTGAGACAGAGAGAGAACGTGAGGGAGGGAGCCCGATCCCAGGACCCCAAGATCATGACCTGAGCCGAAGGCAGATGCTTAACCAACTGAGTCACCCAGTTGCCCCGGCAGAATAGATTCTTTTTTTTAAATAGCCAACTATATCTTATATTTTATTCTATTTTTGAGTTTAAATGCATTTTATTTTTAGACAACCTACATGACATTTTTTTTTCTTGAAAACAATGCCTAAACTCCAAATAAATCAAAGTCAAGTTAATGAAGAGTTTAAGATGACATCAGATGTCTAAGTCCTGGTGTTGTGTGGATGAAGAGCAGCAGCCAGTTATGACAAGTGATACATCCAAAGCAATAGCCAAATTAATTGACATTTTTCCATTTCTAAATCATTCTTAAAGAAAATCATATGTGGAGTCACACCATCCTCACAATAGTCCAGCAGAGCAACCATTCCATCTGGATTCATGTTTTCACCAATAAAACTGGTAGTTTTTGAAATTAGCAAGGATGTGTTTGATTTATTCTGCAGCCCATCATAAAAGTTTTTAGTCTTTTTGGTCTCCATTCTTAAAGTTTGCCTTTGATTGACTTCATGTAATCTTTTATGTACTTCTATCTTTAAAATATATATTTTTTTTATTTAAGAGAGAGAGCAAGACCAGGGAGGAGGGGCAGAGGGAGAGGGAGAAGCAGGCTCCCTGCAGATGCCCCCCAAGATATTAATTTTAGATCTAAGGACACAAATAGGTTGAAAATGAAAGGATGGAAAAAGAAACCAGAAGAAGGGCACCTGGGTGGCTCAGTCAGTTAAGTGTCTGCCTTCAGCTCAGGTCATGATCCCAGGACCCTGGGATCGAGGCCCATGTCAGGCTCTCTGCCCAGAGGGGAGTCTGCTTCTCCCTCTCCCTCTGCCTCTCTCCCCAGCTTGTGCTCTCTCTCTTTCTTAAATAAATAAATAAAATCTTTTTAAAAATGGTAACCAGAAGAGAGCTGGGGTAGCTATACTAATATCAGACAAAAAAGACTTTAAGTCAATAATTGTTACAAGTGACAAAGAAGGACATTTATATTGATAAAAGGATAAATTTACAAGAAGATAGAATAATTGTAAACATACATGTATAAAATACCAGAGATCCAAAGTATATGAAGCAAACAATGAGTTGAAGGAGAAATAAACAGCTTTACCATAATAGCTGGACATATCAATACCCACTTGCAATAATGGATAGAACAAGAAAAAAGATCAATAAGAAAATAGAAGAATTGGGGTGCCTCAGCTGATTAAGGATCTAACTCTTGATTTCAGCTCAGGTCTTGATCTCAGAGTTGTGAGTTCAAGCCCTGCATTGGACTCCACACTGGGCATGGAGTCTACTCAAAAAAAAAAAAAAAAAAAAAGAGAGAGAGAGAGAGAGAGAGACTTGAACAACAATGTAAACCAATTAAACCTAACAGACATCTATAGAACAGTTGAACCAACAACAGCAGAATACACATTTTTCTCAAATGCCCATGGAACATTCTCCAGGATAGACCATATGTTAGGCCACAAAACAAGTCTTAATTGAAATCACACACAATTTCTTTTCTGATTATAGTGGAATGATGCTAGAAAATAATAACAGAAGGAAGACTGGAAAATCTGCAAATATGTTGAAATTAACTATACACTCTTAAACAACTGATGGATCAAAGAAAAAAAATCACAAGGGAAATTGGAAAACACCTTGAGAAAAATGAAAACAGAATAACAATATACCAAAACTTAAGGGATGCAGAAAAAGTAGTGCTAGGGAGGAAATTTATGGCTGTAAACATATACATGAAATAAGAAAGCACTCAAATCAACAACCTAACTTTACATTGTAAAGAACCAGAAAAAGGAGAGCAAATTCTACACCAAGCTAGCAGAAGGAAATGTTAGAGATTGGAGTGGATATAAATAAAAAAGAGAATAGAAAAACAATAGAGAAAATAAGCCAAACCAAAGGTTGGTTCTTGGGAAAAGATCAACAAAGTTAACAAACATTTAGCTAGATTGACTAAGAAAAAAAAGAGAGGACTCAAACCAGTAAAATTAGAAATGAGAGTGGAGACATTTTACCAATCTAAAAGAAATTAAAAAAAAAAAACTATGAGAGTACTATGAACAATTTTACACCAGCAAATTGGATAACCTAGATGAAATGGATAAATCCCTAGAAACACAGACCTATTAAGACTGAATCATGAAGAAATAGAAAAGCTGAATAAATTAATGACTAGTAAGAAGATCCAATCAGTAATCAAACACCTTCCAACAAAGAAAAGTCCTTGACCAGATGGATTCACTGGTGAATTCTACTAATCTTAAGAAGAATCAACATCAGTCCTTCTCAAACTCTTTCCAAAAAACTAAAGAGGAAGGGACATTCCTACTTCATTCTATTAGGTCAGCATTACCCTCCTAAATGGCCAGATAGATACTATAAGAAAACTATAAACCAATATCTTTTATGGACATTGGTGCAAAAATCCTCAACAAAATTTGCTAGTAAAGAAAATTTAGCAGCATATTAACAGGACTCTAGACCAAGACCATGTGGGATTTGTTCCTGGAATGCAAGGATGTTTCAGTGTAAGAAAATCAACAAACTTCCAGTTATAAAATAAATAAGTCATGGAGATGTAATGTCTATCATGGTGACTATGGTTAATAATACTGTGTTGCATATTTGGAAGTTGCTAAGAGAGTAGATCTTAAAAGTTCTCATCACAAGAAAAAATTTTTTTGTAATTATGTATGACGACGGAAGTTAACTAAATTTATTGTGGTGATCATTTCACAGTGTAAACAAATATCAAATTGTTGTGTTTTACACCTAAAACTAATATAATGTCATATGTCAGTTATACTTTAATAAAAAATAAGAAAATTAATGTAATACACCATATTAACAGAATAGAAAAAAATAAACCATATGACCATTTCAGTTGATGCGGAAAAAACATCTGTGAAGATTCATCACTGTTTTATGATAAAAGACTTGGCAAGCTAGGAATAGAAAGAAACTTCCTCAATGTAAAAAAAACCCACAACTAACATCACACTCAATGGTAAAAGACTGAAAACTCCCCCTTCCCCCGCTAAGATCGTGAACAGGACAAGTTTGCCTGCTTTCACCACTTCTATTCAGTACAGTATTGGAAGTTCTAGCCAGAACAATGAGGCAAGAAAAAGAAATAAAAGGCATATATATTGGAAAGGAAGCAGTAAAATTATTCTTTTTTTTATTTTTTTTAAGATTTTATTTATTTATTTGAGAGAGAGAGAGAATGAGAGATAGAAAGCATGAGAGGGAAGAGGGTCAGAGGGAGAGGCAGACTCCCCACTGAGTGGGAAGCCCGATGCGGGACTCGATCCCGGGACTCCAGGATCATGACCTGAGCCGAAGGCAGTCGCTTAACCAACTGAGCCACCCAGGCGCCCAGTAAAATTATTCTTGTTTGCAGATAACATGATCTTATATGTAGAAAAGTCTAAAGAGTCCACACATACACACACAAAAAAACTGTTATAACTAATAAATTCGGCAGAATTACAGAAAGAAAAATCAACATTGATAAATCAGTCACATTTTT
Source organism: Eumetopias jubatus (assembly GCF_037043125.1). Classification (NCBI taxonomy): domain Eukaryota; kingdom Metazoa; phylum Chordata; class Mammalia; order Carnivora; family Otariidae; genus Eumetopias; species Eumetopias jubatus. The sequence continues at coordinate 95,615,336 of NW_028274818.1, forward strand.
CATCAACAGTGAACAACCTGAAAAGAAAATTAAGAAAATTCCATTTATAATAGCATCAAAAAGAATAAAATACTTGGGGACAGATTTGATCAAGGAGGCAGAAGATTTGAACACTGAAAACTACAAAACATAGCTGAAAATTTAAAGTAGTTGTAAATAGGTGTGCCTGGGGGGCTCAGTCAGTAGAACATGTGACTCCTGATCTTGGGGTTGTAGGTTTGAGCCCCACATTGGGTGTAGAGATTACTAAAAATAAAGTCTTAAAAAAATTTTTTTTAAATTAAAGATGTAAAAAAATAGAAAAACAAATTCATGAATTAGAAGACTTCATATTGTTAAGATTTCCATACTACCCAAAGTGATCTGCGGATTCCATGCCATCCCTATCACAACACAATGACCTTTTTTTTTTTTTTCAGAAATAGAAAAAGCCGATCCTGAGGATCCTGAACAGTCAAAACAATCTTGGGGAAAAAAAAATTTGGAGGACTCATACTCCCTGATTTCAAAACAAACTACAATGCTAAAGTAATCAAAACAGTACGGTACTGGAATAAAGGCAGGCATACAGACCAATGGAATAGAAGAGAGAGCCCAGAAATAAGCATATATGGTCAAGTGGTTTTTAGCAGATGGTGCTGGGTAAACAGGATATTCACATGCAAAAGAATGAAGTTGGACCCTTACCTTACATCATATACAAAAATTAACTTAAAGTAAATCAAAGGCCTAAACATGAGACCAGACTTTATAAAACTCTTAGAAGCAAACATAGGGGGAAAGTTCATGACATTGGATTTGGCAATGATTTCTTGGATATGACCCTAAAACACAGGCAACAAAAGAAAAAATAGGTAAGTTGAACTTCATTAAAATTGAAAACTTTTGTGCATCAAAGGGCACTATCAAGAGAGTGAAAAAACAACCTACATAATGGGAGAAAATATTTGCAAACCATGTATCTGAGAAGGGATTCAGATCCAGAATGTATAAAACTCATCATCAACAACAACAAAAACAACCCAGTTTAAAAATGGGCAAAGAACTTGAATATACACTTCTTCATTCTGAACCTTCCTTGACATGTTGATTTCTAGCTCTAGCCTCTGTGGTACTCCAGCAGCTATGATCAGTAGCAAGGGGTCTTGCTGTTTACAGATTTATTGCTTCTTGGTTCCACATTCACTCTTCATTGCTTGCTGTGCAAAAATGGAGCTGGACCCTATAAAAGTAATTTTTCCTTTGTCAGGTAGTACAATGTTAGGCTTTGCCAGCTGTGAGCTCTGGAGAGCAATTGCATGAGGAAGGGGTTTTCCTTCTTATTCTGGTGTATTCCAGCAGGCTCCTGCAGTATGCCTGGATTCCTCAGTGCCCAGCTCTTGCAGTGCAGATGACTTTTCCAGCACCATGGCTCTGCAGCTCATGTAGCTCCTCCAGAACTTGGCTCCTGCAGTAACAGTGGTTAGCAGCACCCAGGAGCCATGTATTGTCTCCCGGACACACCCTTTGTTTGACTTTGTAGCTGGGTGCCTCCAGTGAGACACCTTTCTGTGAAATGACTTTCTTTGGCAGCTCAGAAGGTAGGTTTCCAGCAAATTCTGGAGGGCAAATTTCCAGCAACTACTATTGCACAGCACAAAGCAACTTCTGTGCCATCCAATTACCCACAACCATGTCCTCTCCAGCAAGGTCGGTTCTCAGCCTGGGTGCTCTACCTCAGTGTCAGAGGTGGTCTGTGAACTTTATATCTGCTGATCCTATGTTCTTTAGAGTTCTCTTTACCTTTTTTTTTTTAAGATTTTTATTTATTATTTTGACACAGAGAGAGACAGTGAGAGAAGGAACACAAGCAGGGGGAGTGAGAGAGGGAGAAGCAGCCTTCCTGCGAGCAGGGAGCCCAATGCAGGGCTCAATCCCAGGACCCTGAGATCATGACCTGAGCCGAAGGCAGATGCTCAACGACTGAGCCACCCAAGCGCCCCTACTTTTTTTTTTTAAGTTTTATTTACTTGTTCATGAGAGACAGAGAGAGAGAGGCAGAGGCAGAGGGAGAAGCAGGCTCCCCACGGAACAGGGAGCCCAATGTGGGACTTGATCCCAGGACCCTGGGATCTGAGCCGAAGGCAGACGCTTAACCGACTGAGCCACCCAGGCGCCCCATAGAGTTCTCTTTACTTTTCACCAGCCAAACCCTCATCACTCAAATCCCTTGTTACAGTTAATAATTCTACACATTAAAATTTAGCTGTTAAAATTACCGTGTGGCTTCCATCTCCTAATTTGACCCTGACTGATACAGGATCCCTGCCCAACACAACAAGGAAGAAGGACATACAACTTCTCACCATCATACAACATGCTGTGCTAAACCAGAGTGCTGGGGGCAGCCCGTAAGAAGGTGCCTAGACGGTCGATGATGACTAATGAGAGAATTAAGTTGAAAGGAGTAGATCAGGGCACTCCAAGTTCAACAGTAACACCTCTTGTCTTTCTCCTCATGCTCTCATAATCAATCTCTGAGTTATATCAACTCTGCCTCCCAAGTCTGGTCCATGATTTCCACCCCACTGTTGCTCCTCAGGCCAGGCCACCATCATCTCTGGCTGGTTTATTATGAGAACCCTGTAATTATCCTCCTTTACTTCCAGGCTTGCTCACTTCAGCCTGTTCTTCACACTGACACCAGAGGGATTCTTCTAAAATGCAAATTTGGGTCAAAATGTTCTTTGACCAAAAACTGCTGGTGGCTGCCCATTGCCTTTTGGACAAAATCTGAACTCCTTTTTTGGTCACAAAGCTTAGGAACATCTGGTCTTTGCTCACCTTCCCAGTTTTATCTTGTGCCATCTTCAAACACCCATGCTGTCCAGCCACATGGAATGTCAGTTTCCTTAGGGACCTACACAAGTACTGCTCCCCGTCCAGGAAACCCTCTCCCTACCCCTACCCTTGCCCTTTCACTCTCACCTTTGCTTTCTTAGCTCATCCTTAGCCTCAGTGAGGATATCTACTCTTCTGGGAAGCCTTCCAAACCTGCTCTCTGTGACCTTTTGTTTGTTTTAGTCACGCCCTATACTTCTCTCATCCCTTATCACAGGCTGGCAATGGTCTAACATATATATCTCCTCACTACACTGTAAACTCCATGAAGTCAGAAACTTTTGTTCACCATCATTTCCTGAGCACCTGTCATAGTGCCTGATACATATTAGGTGTTTGATAAATGTTGGGGAACAAAAAGAAGGCACAAGCAAAAGTGACAGGGAGAGTATGCATGAAAGTATGTCACATAAGCAGAGTGTAGGGACATGGGTAGGAGTGGCTGGACTTGAAGGGCAGGCCGTTGGAGGCCAGGTTGGGAAGGGCCCTTTTGTTCGTGTGAAGCAGTTCATACCATACAGCCATCCCACATTGTCTGTTGGTCACTGCACTGCCCTTCCTGTTCATGCATTTGATTTGACCAGGAGAGTTTTAAAAACTTTCAAATGTGAATGCTTTTCAGTTTGCCACAATTCCCACCGGTCCTCATATTAACAGGTGCCCTTTCCTCATTTAAACTGGCTGTCTGCCCCACTGAGATCTGTGTTTGCTATCCCTGCAGATGGGTGGGAGGTAGTCGGAGGAGGGGAAGCATATAAAGGGAAAATTTAAGACACAAGTTCTAGAAAGATAGATGGATCCACCCTCAGTAGGGAGTGTATTTTTTTTTTTTTTAAAGATTTATTTATTTATTTGACAGAGAGAGACACAGTGAGAGAGGGAACACAAGCAGGGGGAGTGGGAGAGGGAGAAGCAGGCTTCCCGCTGCGCAGGGAGCCCGATGCAGGGCTCGATCCCAGGACCCTGGGATCATGACCTGAGCCGAAGGCAGCCGCTTAACGACTGAGCCACCCAGGTGCCCATTAGGGAGTGTATTTTTGAGAGTTTCTTGGGAGAAGTGAATTTATTTTATCAGAAGAGCCCTGGGAGCAAAGATAGACCCAGAAAATCAGAAGAACTGCCCACATTTTGAACATCATATATCTTTAGACTGCTAAGGTGGCCAGTGCTAAGCTGGGTCCACTCTTTCCTGTTTACTTTCTGAAATGAAAACTGCCCTGATGGAATCTGAAGTCAGAGCTGCCGTAGATCAACATTGACTCAGCAGCCTGCCATGTTGCACGGCCTTACGCCAGCAGCTGTGCAGGATACAAAACATAAGGGAGAGCTGGAATATAGCATCTCCTGGGGGACATGACAGCCAGAGACACGCACAGTAACCCAGCGAGACAGTGGCCTGGTGCTTTGGCAGCGCTTTACCTCGGTGAGGCCTCCGCAGTACAGAATGTGCCCCGCAATATTATAGGTCCAGGAACTCGAGTTTTTCATGTTCCCAACATAGGTAGGGAATTAGGGAAAGGTTCTTTCTAAAAGAAACTTCTTGGTTTTTAAGCCAGCTGGTCCATTTCTTAATTTATAAAGGGGGCATTACCCCTGTAGTAGCCTCAAAACTCAGGCCCGCTCTCCAAAGACTCCTGTCCCAATGTAAAGGCTCTTGGAAAACTAAGCTGCTGATCGGAAGGAAGCCATGAACGAGCTCAATGATCAATCTTTATTCAAAACAAAAACAAAAACAAAAACAAAATCAAAAACAAACACACCTCTTTAATGACCAGAAGACCCTCTCCATCAACCAAGGCTGGACAGACTGGGGTGAGTTTTTAAGAATTTAATTCTCCTTTTACAAAACTTCACCTAAGCTCAAGAATCCCTCAAGTACCATCCTGTGCTTTCATGGCCATTCCTCCACTTGTGGTTCTTGCCAAGTGAAAGCAAATGATACCCTATCAAACTGGATGAACCAAAGTTTCCCAGTAGCCGGAATAAAGAAAGATGATGGACAAATGTGTCCCATTTGGCACCCACAGCTGAGGCATGCAGACCTCAACACCTGTGCCCCAGATGCCACCTTTCCCTGCAAGAAGTTCTGGAGTGAGGCTTTTGCTTTGTAAATACCACTGGCAACAGTTTATAGTGGCAAATGAAGTAGTAAATACTTCATGAACAAACTCTGTTCCCAATTCCAGCATAAATTGGATAAGATAATCATTTTCATGAAGATTTCCGTATGTCACAATCCTAATCATATCTTGAAGCGAACGGAACAATTCCATGAAGATAAAGAGTTGATCCTTTCAAGAATTGCCTGTGCGGGCGCCGGGGTAGCTTAGTCATTAAGCGTCTGCCTTCGGGCTCAGGTCATGATCTCAGGGTCCTGGGATCGAGCCCCACATTGGGCTCCCTGCTCGCAGGAAGGCTGCTTCTCCCTCTCCCACTCCCCCTGCTTGTGTTCCCTCTCTCACTGTCTCTCTCTCTCTGTCAAATAAATAAATAAAATCTTAAAAAAAAAAAAAAAAAAGAATTGCCTGTGCACAGTGTTGGTAAAGCATGAGTCCTGATAATATTGAACATACAAAGCCTCCCTTGAATTTAACTTCATTTTTTAAAGGTTTTTATTTGTAAGTAATCTCTACATTCAGTGTGGGGCTCCAAACCACAACCCTGAGATCAAGAGCTGCATGCTCCACCGACTGAGCCAGCCAGGCACCCCTACTAATTTCATTTTGTAATACTTGCTTATTTTGTGGTAATTTTGGGGGTAGTTGTGATTTTAAAAATTAACAGAGTTTATATTTAGAGCTGTTTTAGGCTTATGGAAAACTGATAGGGAAGTACAGAAAGTTTCCACATGCAAACCACTGTTTCCCCTGCATTTGCATCTTGTATTAGTGTCATGCATTTATTACAACTGATGAGCCAATATCAATACGTTATTATTAAATAAAGTCCAATAGTTTACATTAGGGGTCACTCTTTGTGTAGTATAGTCTATGTGTTTTCACAAATGTATGATGACATGTGTCCATCATTACCGTATTGCAGAGAACAGTTTCATTGCCCTAAAAATCCCCCTACTCCACATATTTGTCCTTCCCTCCCGCTAACCTCTGGCAAAACTATATTACTCCTAGGGGTGCCTGTGTGGCTCAGTTGGTTGGGCGACTGCCTGCAGCTCAGGTCTTGATTCTGGGGTCCCGGGATAGAGTCCCGCATCGGGCTCAGCAGAGAGTCTGCTTCTCCCTCTGGCCCTTCCCCCTCTCATGTTCTCTCTCTCTCAAATAAATAAATAAAATCTTAAAAAATATAAAACTCCTAGAAGATAATATAGGTGAAAAACCTAGGTAACCATGGGCTTAGCATTGGCTTTTTAGATACAACACGAAAAACATGGTCCATGAAAGAAAAAAATTGATGTTGGACTTCATTAAAATTGAAAACTCCTGCTCTGTGAAAGACACTGTTGAGAGAATGAAAAAGCACACCACAGACTGGGAGAAAATCTTTGCAAAACTTGATGTTTGATAAAAGACTGGTATCCAAAATATACAAAGAACTTTTAAAACTCAACAATGAGGAAATTAACAGTCTGCTTAAAAGTGGGCAAAAGATCTGAACAGACACCTCACCAAAGAAGATATACAGATGATAAATATGCATACGAAAATATGTTCTAGGAGTGCCTGGCTGTCTCAGTTGGTAGAGCATGAGACTCTTGATCTCAGGGTCATGAGTTTAAGACCCACGTTGGGTGTGGAGTTAAATTAAAAAAAATGAAAATTTGCTCAACATCATATATCATCAGGGAATTGCAAATTAAAACAACAATGACACATGACTGCATGCCTATTAGAATGGCTAAGTTTCAAAACACTGACAACACCAAGTGTTGGTGTGGGTTTGGAGCACCAGGAACTCTCATTCATTGCTGGTGGGAATATAAAATGGTATAGTCATTCTGGAAGACAGCATGGCAGTTTTTTTAATAAAACTAATTGTGGTTTTTTTAAGTTGGAAATCAAACCTATAACTTGTTTGAAGTCAATAGTGCCATAAGCAGATTTTCTCTAAGAGCTAAACAAAACTTAAAAAACAAGTAACAGTGGGGGCACCTGGGTGGCTCAGTCAGTTAAGCATCAGACTCTTGGTTTTAGTAATGCTGTCAGAGTGGTGGGCTCGAGCCCTGAGATGGGCTCTCTGTTCAGCTCAGAGTCTACTTGAGAGTCTCTCTCCCTCTCCTTCTGCCCCTCCCTCCCATGCATGCTCTCTCTCCCTCTCTAAAATTAACAAATAGGGGCGCCTGGGTGGCTCAGTCATTAAGCGTCTGCCTTCAGCTCGGGTCATGATCCCGGGGTCCTGGGATTGAGCCCCACATCGGGCTCCCTGCTCCGCGGGAAGCCTGCTTCTCCCTCTCCCACTCCCCCTGCTTGTGTTCCCTCTCTCGCTGCGTCTCTCTCTCTCAAATAAATAAATAAATAAAATCTTTAAAAATAAAATAAAATTAACAAATAAATAACATTTAAAATAAAAATAAAAGCAAGTAACAATGGAAGACAAAGTTTCTGGCATTGGACCAGTAGTACCAAATAATGCTGTATGAGTGCCTGAATAATAAGCCCATTTTGTAAGAGACAAATTTAAGTACATATTGTAGATTCCCCATAGTTCAGGCAGAATTCAAACTCTACATTTTTTTTAAATTTTATTATGTTATGTTAGTCACCATAGAATACATCATTAGTTTTTGATGTGGTGATCCACGATCCATTGTTTTCGTATAACACCCAGTGCTCCATGCAGTAAGTGCCCTCCTTAATACCCATCACCGGGCTAACCCATCCCCCCTCCCTCCCCTCTAAAACCCTGTTTGTTTCTCAGAATCCATAGTCTCTCATGGTTCATCTCTCCCTCCGATTCCCACCCTTCATTTTTCCCTTCCTTCTCCTAATGTCCTTCATGCGATTCCTTATGTTCCACAAATAAGTGAAACCATATGATAATTGACTTTCTCTGCTTGACTTATTTCACTTAGCATAATCTCCTCCAGTCCCATCCATGTTGATCTAAAGTTGGGTATCCTTTCTGATGGCTGAGTAATACTCCATTGTATATATGGACCACATCTTCTTTATCCATCTGTTGAAGGGCATCTTGGCTCTTTCCATAGTTTGGCTATAGTGGACAAACTCTACATTTTAACAGCTAACTGTTCCTAAATAAACTATTTTTAAAAAGGTATAACCCAAGTGTTTTTTGTTCTTATTTTAATTTAACCAACTCCATCTAAGTTTAATGTGTCTAAGGGCTTAGGTCAGTGGTTTTCAAACTGTGAGCAAAAGGGATCCACAAGGTGAAAACTATTTTGATAACAATGTTAAAGATGTTATCTGCCTCTCACTCTTGTTTTCTCATTAGTGTAGAGTGGAATTTTCTAGAAGCTACGTGAAGTGTGGTAGCACAACAGATAGAATGCTGATATGAAAATCCAGCTGTCTTTTATTAAGCCAGACATAAAAATGCAAAAATGAAAAATGAGTCCACTTTTCCCCCTATTTTTTTTTGTTTTAGAAAATATAGTATTTTAAAAACATATTATTTGGCTAAAATTAACAACACAAGAAACAATAGGAGTTGGCAAGGATGTAGAGAAAAGGGAACCCTCCTACACTGTTGGTGGGAATGCAAACTGGTGCAGCCACTCTGGATAACAGTATGGAGGTTCCTTAAAAAGTTGAAAATAGAGCTACCCTACGACCCAGCAATTGCAGTACTGGGTATTTACCCCAAAGATACAAATGTAGTGATCCGAAGGGGTATGTGCACCCAATGTTTATAGCAGCAATTTCCACAATAGCCAAACTATGGGAAGAGCCCAGATGTCCACTGATAGATGAAAGGATAAAGAAGATGTGGTATATATATACAATGGAATATTATGCAGCCATCAAAAAATTGAAATCTTGCCATTTGGAATGACTTGGATGGAACTAAAGGGTATTATGCTAAGTGAAATAAGTCAGTCAAAGAAAGATAAACATCATATGATTTCACTCATATGTGGAATTTCAGAAAAAATAAAACAAGACGAAACCAGAGAGGGAGACAAAACATAAGGGACTTTTTTAATCAAAGGAAACAAACTGAGGGTTGCTGGAGTGAAGGGGGAGAGGGATAGGTTAACTGGGTGATGAGCATTAAGGAGGGCATGTGATGTAATGAGCACTGGGTGTTATATAAGACTGATGAATCACTGACCTCTACCTCTGAAGCTAATAATACATTATATGTTAATTAATTGAATTTAAATTAAAAATTTCAAATTAAAAATTTAAAAATGAGGAAAAAAAAGAAAGTATGGGGATTCAAGGAATTCAAGGGTAATTTGGATGCTAAGAGACACATAACTCTTTGCTTTGATGTATAATGTCTTTTGGGAATTAAGCTTTGAAGTGTGTGTCTATTAGATAAAATATGATAAATAGCCTGAATGAAGCATCAAGAGGGTACTTCATAAATATCAGATAATAAGTGAATATACTTTTTTAGAACATTTATTTAAATTATCATTAAAATCTAAATCCCAACTAATAATCACCTGCTTACCTGCTTATTAATAAGTATGGTAGCTGCATTTTATCATAAATTGTGATTACACTCTACTGTATAGGTTTTTATGCCTTATTTAGCTAGTATAGTGAGATATTTGTGAGTATAATAAGGTACCTAACCTTAATTTTGAAGGAATTTTACCTAGACTTCAGTTAATTGTGAAAAAAGGTATTTTGTATATACTTTTGATGAAGGCAAGTAGAATTTGCAAGAAAAAACTATTATTATATAATATAAAATTTATCCAAACATTTTAAATAAAGTTAAAAATAGAACTACCCTATGATCCAGCAATTGCACTGCTAGTTATTTGCCCAAAGAATACAAAAATACTAATTTAAAGGGATACATGCACCCCTGTATTTATAGCAGCATTTTTTACAATAGCCGAATTATGGAAAAAGCCCAAATGTCCATCAACTGATGAATGGATAAAGAAGATGTGGTATATACAGTGGAATATTACTCAGCCATACAGAAGAATGAAATCTTGCCATTTGTAATGACATGGATGGAGCTAGAGAGTATTACACTAAGCAAAATAAGTCAGTCAGAGAAAGATACCATATGATTTCAGTCATATGTGGAACTTAAGAAACAAAACAAATGAACATGGCAAGGAGAGGGAGAGAAGAAAACCAAGAAACATATATTTTCATTTCTTTTCTGGAAAGTATCTAGGAGTGATATTGCTGGGTCATAATGTAGATGATATTTAACTTTACGAGAAACTGCCACATTTTCCAAAGTGTTTTACCATTTTACATTTTCCAACAATGTGTGATTGTTTCAGATTCTCCACTTCCTGGCCAACAATTGTTTCAGTTGCTCTACTTCTTTGTCATTGTTTTTAATGTTAGTCATTCTAGTGGGTAGGAAATGGTATCTCGTGGGTTTAATTTGAATTTCCTTTTCAGAAAACATCACCCATCATATTAAATTAATGCTACTCATTTGAATCTTACTTATTTTGTGCAATTATATTTAATTTTAAAATCTGCTTTGGTTTTATACCTGTATAAGCAGCTATAAGAAGAAGGCATTTGTAAGGAAATATTGCCCCAGTGTTCCATGTCTTGCCTTCTCTGAGTCATTGACAGAACAGAGATGTGTTGAGCCATACCAGATTCTTTTCATTGATCATTTCTCTCTTCTCATCCCCAGGACTTGCCAGAAAAGTTCCCTGGGTTATGTCTGTACTTAGTGCCTGTGATTGTTGGAGCACAGATGGCTGTGGGCAAGAGTATGTGAGTGCAAAGGAACTGTGTGCTGCTTGTGGTCTGATTTTTGGCAACTTGACCTACACTTGGGGTCGGTCTCTACAGTGATTTATGTCATTGTAATGGTTTTACTTCTAACTGACATTTTTATCAAATGTATGAATAAATACATAAATACATAAAGAATGGTAGAAAAACAAGAATAAGGCATTTATATCTAGTTTTCTATTTGTATGCATTAAGTATATAAAAATAATATAGGTCAACATTTGAGGGTCATAATTTTTCCTTTACAAGATATGTTTGAACCACTAACCTAGGCCACACATCTCTACTATTCTAGTCTCTGTCCAATTCTCAATAAGTTAATTCAGCTACAGCTTGCTTTATCTACATTTACAACTTGTTTCTAGTCACCTTATTTGGATTCAGGTGTTTCTCAAGCCTCCATTAAAATTTCAAAAAGTGTACTAAGCTAGGTTTTTTTCAAAGATACCTTTCATTGTGTTAATGTTTACTGGTGTAATTCTTAGAAAATAACTTTACTCTTCACATTATGAGGGTCACAACTGAGTGTGTAACAGACTCAAAATAGCTCTAAACAACTCTTTACTAGGTTCTGAAAATAGTGATAATATTAACTTTGGGAGATATATATGGCTTTTAAAATTTGGGCTTGAGGCTAGATGAATAATGTGCTGAAACTTTTTTAAAATTTATTTTTAAAATATAGATATATATAACAGTATTATCAAGAGTTTGGAGGGGCGCCTGGGTGGCTCAGTTGGTTAAGCGACTGCCTTCAGCTCAGGTCATGAGCTGAAGTCCTGGGATTGAGTCCCACGTCGGGCTCCTGGCTAGGCAGGGAGCCTGCTTCTCCCTCTGACCCTCTCCCCTCTCATGCTGTTTTTCTCTCTCTCTCCCAAATAAAATAAAATCTTAAAAAAAAGGAGTTTGGAAAACATGAGAAAATAAACAGAATCACCCTACACTAATGAGAAAACAAGAGTGAGAGGCAGATAACATCTTTAACATTGTTATCAAAATAGTTTTCACCTTGTGGATCCCTTTTGCTCACAGTTTGAAAACCACTGACCTAAGCCCTTAGACACATCTAAACTTAGATGGAGTTGGTCAAATTAAAAAAAGAACAAAAAACACTTGGGTTATACCTTTTTAAAAATAGTTTATTTAGGAACAGTTAGCTGTTAAAATGTAGAGTTTGTCCACTATAGCCAAACTATGGAAAGAGCCAAGATGCCCTTCAACAGATGGATAAAGAAGATGTGGTCCATATATACAATGGAATATTACTCAGCCATCAGAAAGGATAGGGAAGAGGTATAGATTCAGAGAGGAAATGGAATGGGGGTGGAGGGAGCCAAACAGGTAGGGAAAACAGCCTTGGAAAGACCTAGACAGTTAAAATGGTAAACTTTGTTCAGGGTATGGGGAGTTAAGGGTGGCTGGAACATTTTGGAAAGAGAGTAATGATAATCACAATAACATTTAACATAATATTTCATTAATGCTCACACAAACCACAGGCAGGTGCCATAATTATCCCCATTTTACAGATGAGGTGATCAAGACTTAGGGATAATGAGTGATTTGCTCAAGCTCATATAGATACTAAAACAGTCAAATGTAGGGTCTGGTCCAAATTTTGAGTGTGCTTTGTTCATTAGCACCGGGCATCTCATCAGTGAAGAGAGTAGACAGGCCATATGGAGGAGGCACTTAACATGTCATGTTAAGATTGGACTTTTTCTTAGAGACCATAGGGATCCATTAAAGATTTTGGAGTAACAACCAAATGTGGTTGTTAGAAAATAACTTTGGTGGCAGCATGATGATGGATTGGATAGGAAGAGAAAGATGAAGGAAGGAGAAAGGGAGAGAAAGAGGAAGGCAGGAAATTAGCTAGGCACTATTAACTAAGATTTTTATGATTGCCGCACACTGGATTCAGCAATTTCCGTTGCAAGAGCCCAGATGATAACTGTGGAATTGAAGAGAAGGCACCCACAGATTCTTAGAAGGTAGAATCAGTGAGGTTTGTGATGACTGGTTTGATGTGGATGGTGAAAGAGTAAGAAGTTTTGACGAAAAAAACAAATCTGTTTTTGGGTGCATATAATGAATCTATCTGGTGAGCTGCTATCTTGGAGGTGCATAGCATCTATCTGGATAAAACTAGAAGACATCTGGAAATGAGCGTGGTGCTAAAAAGATGGATTTGGAAGCAGATAGGGAGCAAGACATTGAAGCTTTGTCAGGAGATAGTAGAGCAAAATAAAAAAAAATAAAGGGAACACAGTCCAGAAAGCTGAGTATCACCTTCACAGGTGGGCAATGGAGGAGCTGCTAGAAGTGGAGAAATGAGGGGGCTACAGAGAGTGCCCATTCCTTCACCCAGCATGCAGGAACCAGGGGCCCAGGGGGGTCTGAGGTGGTCTGGAATAAGCTGACTAAGCTTGTCTATGAACTGCTATGCATGGCACTGAGGGTGCAAAATGATGAAAGAGATTGTCACATGGAAGGAAAACATTAAATTCCAGGAGAATAAGGTCAACAATCAAGGAAATCATCATCAGGGATGGATAATTCAGAAAACTAGATAAAAAGCTTTTAAAATATTATTGTTGTGGTAAAAAAAATGCGTGACATTAAATTTACCATCTTAACCATTTTTAAGTGTACATACAGTTCAGTAGTGTTAAATATATACAGATCTCTAGAACTTTTTCATCTTGCAAAACTGAAACTCTATACCCATTAGACACTAATTCCTCCTCCCTACTCCCCACCACCTGCTGTTATCTTTCTACTTAATGTTTCTATGATTTTTACTATTTTAGATACTTTATATGAGTGGAGTCATAAAATATTTATACTTTTAATAAACTGACTGGTTTATTTCACTTAGCATATTGTTCTCAAGATTCATCCAGTTATAGCATGTGAAGGAATTTCCTTGTTTTTTAAGCTGCATATTTCATTGTACGTATATACCTCATTTAAAAAATATTTTATTTATTTGAGAGAGAGGGAGAACAGAGAGAGAGAGTGAGAGGGAGAAGCAGGCTCCCCACTGAGCAGAGAGCCCGATGTGGGACTCCACCCCGGGACCTTGGGATCATGACCTGAGCCAAAGGCAGACGCTTAACCGACTCAGTCACCCATACCTCATTTTTTTTTTTGCCCATTCTTCTGTTGATGGACATTAGGGATATATACCCAGAAGTGGAATGCTAGGCCATATGGGATATTCTTCTTCAAACTCTTTGGTCACCTGACCACCTCAGACCCCCCTGGGTCCCTGCACCATTTTTCATTCTCACTAGTGCACAGGGTTCCAACTTCCCTGCATTGTCACCAACACTTACTGTTCCTATTATTTTCACAGTCCCCATCCTAATGTGTGCGAAGTGATATCTCATGGTAGTTCTGATATGCATTTCTTTTATGATAAGTGATGTTGAGCATCTTTTCATATGCTTGTTGGCCATTTGTATTTCTTCTTTGGAGAAATGTCTATTCAAGTCCTTTGGCCCCTTTAAAAATCAAATTATTTTGTTTTTATTGTTGAGTTTTAGAAGGTCCTTATATATTCTGGATATTAATTCCTTATCAGCTGCATGATTTGCAAATATCTTCTCCCATTCTGTAGGTTTCCTCTTCACTCTGTTCATTGTTTCTATTGACGCACAGAAGTTTTTAAGTTTGCTGTATTCCCATTTGTCTGTTTTTGTTTTTGTTGCCTGAGCTCATTCCATCCAGTTGCTCCATTCTGTGGTCTTGTTCAATAGGAAGCATCTGCATTCTAGGCAGAAGGACGGAGGGAAGAGAAAAAGGAGGAGGGAGGGGTATGTGCCATATTTTGAGGAAGGTTCCCTGATGTGTCCAAATCTTATTTGGCCTCGTCTAGCTGCAAGAGAGACTTAGAAATATACTATTTATCGTGGGCAGCCATGTAAAATCAGAGTGTGTTTGATTACTATAGAACAGTGATTTTCAACTATGGCTGCACATTAGAAACATGTAGGAGCTTTAAAAATCCCAAGGCCCACAGAAGTCAGTTGCATTTCTATACACTGACAATGAAGCAACAGAAAGAGAAATCAAGGAATCAATCTCATTTACAATTGTACCAGAAACCATAAGATACCTAGGAATAAACATAACCAAAGGGGTAAAGTATCTGTACTCTGAAAAATATAGAACACTTATGAAAGAATTTGAAGAAGACACAAAGAAATGGAAAAACATTCCAGGCGCATGGGTTGGAAGAACAAATATTGTTAAAATGGCTATACTACCCAAAGCAATCTACACATTCAATGTAATCCCTATCAAAATATCATCAACTTTTTTCACAGAAATGGAACAGAGAATGCTAAAATTTGTATGGAACCAGAAAAGACCCCGAAATAGCCAAAGGAATGTTGAAAAAGAAAACCAAAGCTGGTGACATCACAATTCCGGACTTCAAGCTATATTATAAATCTGTAGTCATTAAGACAGTATGGTACTGGGGCGCCTGGCTGGCTCAGTCATTACGTGTTCGCCTTCAGCTCGGGTCACGATCCCGGGGTCCTGGGATGGAGCCCCACATAGGGCTCCCTGCTTGACGGGAAGCCTGCCTCTCCCTCTTCTACTCCCCCTGCTTGTGTTCCCTCTCTCGCTGCCTCTGTCTGCCAAATAAATAAATAAAATCTTTATTAGAAAAAAAAAAGACAGTATGGTACTGGCACAAAAACAGACCCATAGATCAATGGAACCACATGGAGAACCCAGAAATGGACCCTCAACTCTATGGTCAACTAATGTTCAACAAAGCCGGAAAGAATATCTAATGGAAAAAAGACTGTCTCTTCAACAAATGGTTTTGGGAAAATTGGACAGCCATGTGCAGAAAAATGAAACTGGACCATTTTCTTATACCAACACAAAAAATAAACTCAAAAGGGATGAAAGACCTAAATGTGAGACAGGAATCCAACAAAATCCTAGAGGAGAACACAGGCAGCAGCCTCTTTGACCTCGGCCACAGCAACTTCTTGCTAGACATATCTCCAAAGGCAAGGGAATCAAAAGCAAAAATGAACTATGGGGACTTCATCAAGATAAAAAGCTTTTGCACAGCAAAGGAAACAGTCAACAAAACTAAGAGGCAACCCATGGAATGGGAGAAGATATTTGCAAATGTCTTATCAGATAAAGGGCTAGTATCCAAAACCTATAAAAAACTTACCAAACTCAACACCCGAAAAACAAATAATCCAGTCAAGAAATGGACAGAAGATATGAACAGACATTTCTCCAAACACGGCATACAAATGGCCAACAGACACATGAAAAAGTGCTCAACATCACTCATCATCAGGGAACTACAAATCAAAACCACAGTGAGATACCACCTCACACAGGTCAGAATGGCTAAAATGAACAACTCAGGAAACAACAGATGTTGGCGAGGATGCAGAGAAAGGGGAACCCTCTTACACTGTTGGTGGGAATGCAAACTGGTACAGCCACTCTGAAAAGCAGTATGGAGGTTCCTCAAAAAGTTAAAAATAGAGCTACTCTACCACCCAGCAATTGCACTACTAGGTATTTATCCAAAGGATACAAACATAGGGATTTGAAGGGGCACATGCACCCCAGTGTTTATAGCAGCAATGTCCACAATAGCCAAAGTATGGAAGGAGCCCAGATGTCCATTGACAGATGAATGGATAAAGAAGATATGGTATATATATACAATGGAATATTACTCAGCCATCACAAAGAATGAAATCTTGCCATTTGCAACGATGTGGATGGAACTAGAGGGTATTCTGCTAAGTGAAATAAGTCAGTCAGAGAAAGATAAATATCATATGATTTCACTCATATGTGGAATTTAAGAAACAAAACAGATGAACATAGGGGAAGGGATAAAAAAATAAAATAAGATGAAATCAGAGATAAACCATAAGAGACTCTTAACTATAGGAAACAAACTAAGGGCTGCTGGAGAGGAGGTGGGTGGGGAGCTGGGGTACCTGGGTGATGGGCATTAAGGAGGGCACTTGATGTAATGAGTACTGGGTGTTATATGCAACTGATGAATCACTAAACTCTACCTCTGAACTTAATAATACACTGTATGTTAATTAATTGATTTTAAATAAAAAAATCCCAATGCACAGCCTGCACCGAGACCAAATAAATCAGAATTGCTGGGGATAGGTTACGGGTATTGGTATTTAATGAAACCCCCTAGGAAGTTCCAATGTGCAGGCAAAGGTCGAGAACCTCTGCTTTAGAAAGTTTATCAGGGAGAAGCCAGCAATGTTTGCCCAGCTACTGATTATAGACCTCAGCCCATTGGAGTTGGCTTGAGCCCCATCCAAAATTTAATAAATCTAAATCCAGGGTTGGGAAGGATGGGGCTAGAGAATCTGAATTTGTAAATAAGTTTCTCAGGTGATTTTTGTTTTCTTTCCCATTTGACACATTTGGAAAGATAAAAAGATATTTTCTGTTCTTGATTTGTCTAGATGAGTAGTCCTTTTCTTTCAATGAACAAATGTTCATTGAACACTTACTATATGCCAGAGTCTATTCTAGTTGCTAGAGGTATATCAGTCAAAAAAGAGACAAAGATTCATGTCCCCATGGAGCTTACATCATGGCAGAGGGATGATCAACCAATCTAGTAGATAGGTAAGGTATATTAAAGTTGATAAGTGTTTTTGGGAAAAAAAGAAAAACTTGAGTAGGGTAAGAGAATCATTCATGCAAGACAAAGTCATGGCTTCCCAAAGATGCCTATGTCTTAATGCCTGGGACCTGTGAATATTTTACCTTAAATAGCAAAAGGCACTTTGCAGATATGATTAAGGAGTTAATATGAAGAGATTATCCTGGATTATCTGGGTCAACCCAATGCAATCACAAGGGTCCTATTAAGGGGAAGAGGGAGGGAGGAGAGTCAGAGTTGGAAAAGGAGATATGGATGGCAATGGAAGCAGGGGTGAGAGAGATTTGAAGATGCCACAGTGCTGACTCTGAAGATGGAGGGGCCATGCAGGGGGGCTTCTCGAAGCTGGAAAAGGCAAGGAAACAGATTCTCTCTGGAGCCTCCAGAAGGAATGCAACCCTGTTGACACCTTGATTTTATTCCTATAAGACTTAATTTGGATTTTTGACCTCCAGAAGATAATAAATATGTAAGATAATAAATTTGTGTCATTTTAAGCCACTATATATATGATAATTTGTTACAGCAGCAATTAGAAATTAATAGTGGGAATGGGAACAGAGAACAATATAAAATAGAGTGGGTTGGCCTCAATGAAGCGGACATTGAGCAATGGCTTGCAGGAGGTGAAGGAGCGGCCAAGGGGCTAATTGGGGCAAAAGCATTTCAGGCAGAAGGAACAGAATAAAGGCCCTAAGAGCTGTCTGGTGTGTCTGAGGTTCAGGGAGGTGGCCAGCAGAATAGAGAAAGTGAGGGAGAAGTAGGGGAGGAGGCGAGAAGATTGATAAGCATGGGTCAGTGAAGATCATGTGAGCCATTGGAGGTCATTGCCTGGACTTCGGCTTTTACGTGGAGATGGTAATTACAGGAGGGTTCTGAGCAGAGAAGTGACATAGTCTGTGTTCTGATTTAAAAGGATCCTCTGGCTGCTGAGTTGAAAAGAGACTGCAGGGCGCCTGGGTGGCTCAGTTGGTTAGGCAGCTGCCTTCGCTCAGGTCGTGATCCCGGGGTCCTGGGAACGAGCCATGCGTTGGGCTTCCTGCTCAGCGGGGAGTCTGCTTCTCCCTCTACCCCTCCCCCCCGCTCATTCTCTCTCTCTCTCTCTCTCTCAAATAAAATCTTTAAAAGAAAAGAAAAGGTACTGTAGGAAAATTTTGAGTAGAAGCAGGGAGACCATAGCAGCATCTGGGTGGGACATGACAGTGGTTCTGGCCCGGGTCAGAGAAGTGGTCAGATCCTGGATACTTCTTGAAGATCAACAGGATTTCCTTCCTGAGGGACTAGACATGGGGTGTGAGGAAAGATGGGGCCAAGGTCGAGTTTTAGTCTTGTGAAATTCTTAAATGATTTTTGAAAATAAAACCATCTTTCCCAAGCCCACCAACTACAGGAAGCTAGATTAAAGAAATCTCAGGTCAGATCAGCTCCTCTTTGGCTATGCGCCCTTGTAACACTAAAGCCATGTAATCGGGTTTGTGATGCTAAGGCTAGGAGACCTCCACATAGTTGATTAAATTTATTTCATCATTCTTGATAATCTCATATATATGTGGTTTGGGGGATTCTCTGTTATAACATCTCATTGATTTTTCCCTCTCAGTTCTGATTAATGAGGAAATGAAATTAAGTTGTTTGCATACTTTATCCAAGATTGGTGTCATACTGGCTAAGTCAAATCAATACTTGAGCAAATGTGAAATTACAGCTTCTTTAGCGTGGAACATTCTGGGTATCATTATTGAAGAAGATGTCGATTAAAAAGTAGTCTTTAAAAAACAGCTGCTATCAGGGTGCCTGGGTGGCTCAGTCGATTGAGCATCTCTCAGGGTCCTGTGATGGATCCCAGCTCAGGCTTGGTGGGGCATCTGCTTCTCCCTCTGCCCCTCCCCCCAACTCGTGCACACTCTCTCTCAAATAAAAAAAATCTTAAAAAAAAAAAACAGTTGCTAGGGGCGCGCCTGGGTGGCTCAGTCGTTAAGCGTCTGCCTTCGGCTCAGGTCATGATCCCAGAGTCCTGGGATCGAACCCCACATCGGGCTCTCTGCTCAGCAGGAAGCCTGCTTCTCCCTCTCCCACTCCCCCTGCTTGTGTTCCCTCTCTCACTGTGTCTCTCTCTGTCAAATAAATAAAATCTTAAAAAAAAAAACAACAGCTGCTATCATTTCAATTACTTGCTTATTTAGGCACTTTGAATTTTTTCATTGGAAGGCACAATAAAGAAAGTAGACTACTGACATTTGTAATGGATTTAGCATTCATAATTTGACTCTGCCTGACTGCCTTCCAGAGTTGTAGTTTTGCTACTGAAGTTTCAGAAGCCACTCAGCTAATGACTTAGCTAACCAGCCACCCAGCATTACACCTCAGTGCTCTTTTGTTTTTCTCTACTCCTCCTCAAACTTGGTCACAAGTGATAAAAACTTGCATTGCTTTTTTTTTTAAGATTTTATTTATTTATTTGAGAGAGAGAGCACAGAGGTAGAAGCAAATTCCCTGCTGAGCAGAAAGCCCGACGTGGGACTTGATCCCAGGACCCTGAGATCATGACCTAAGCCAAAGGCAGATGCTTAACAAACTGAGCCACCCAGGAGCCCGCCTTTTTTTTTTTTTTTAGATTTTATTTATTTATTTTATTTGAGAGAGAGAGAGAGAGTGTGTGTGCAAGCATGGGGAGGGGCAGAGGTAGAAAGAGAATCTCAAGCAGAGTCCATGCCAAGGGTGGAGCCCGACTCGGGGCTTGCTCTCACCACCCTGAGATCATGACCTGAGCCAAAACCAAGAGTCAGATGCTTAATCGATTGAGCCACCCATGAGCCCCAAATTTGCTTTGATTTTTTTTAAGATTTTATTTATTTATTTGAGAGAGAGAGAATGAGAGATCGAGAGCACGAGAGGGAAGAGGGTCAGAGGATCATGTCCTGAGCCGAAGGCAGATGCTTAACCAACTGAGTCGCCCAGGCACCCCTGTTCATTCATTGTTGATGGACATTTGGTTTATTTCCACTTTTGGACTACTGTGAAAAATGTTGCTATGAACATTCATGTACAAATTTTTGTGTGGACATATGTTTTCATTTCTCTTTTTTTTTCTTTTTTCAAGATTTTATTTATTTATTTGAGAGAGAGAGAGAATGAGAGAGAGAACACGAGAGGGGGGAGGGTCAGAGGGAGAAGCAGACTCCCTGCTGAGCAGGGAGCCCGAAGCGGGACTTGATCCTGGGACTCCAGGATCATGACCTGAGCCGAAGGCAGTCGCTTAACCAACTGAGCCACCCAGGCGCCCTGTTTTCATTTCTCTTGGGTATAAACCCAGGAGTGCAACTGTTGCATCATATGGTGACTGTATATTTAACCTTTGGAAAAACTGCCAGACTGTTTTCCTAAGTGGTTACACCCCCACCAGCAATGTATCAGGGTTCCAGTTCCTCCACATCTTCACCCAATTATTATTTGTCTTTTTTATTATAGTAATCCTAGCAGTGTGAAGTGATAAAGCATGTTTGTTTGTTTGTTTGTTTGTTTTTTCAATTAATCACAATGGGGGGTGCCGGGGTGGCTCAGTTGGTTCAGCATCTGAATCTTGATCTCAGCTCAGGTCATGGTCTCGGAGTTGTGAGATCAAGCCCAGCATGGGGCTCTGCACTGTACATGGAGAATGCTTGGGCTTTTCTCTCTCCTCCTTCCGCCTCACTCCCCCCACTCATGCTCACTATCTCTCATGCTCTCTTCCTTTAGAAAAAAGACAAAACAAAAAAACAAACTCTCAATCACAATGGGAATTTAGTTATTTAATGCAGCCACTAATCTAATGTCACCAATAAAATCTAAGCAGTTATTTCACAAAACCAGGGTTATAACCAGTAGACATGTGTTAATAATCTATACAGCTTAACATTACACCAGAAAAGGAGTTGAATATGAAATTTCCCTTGATTTTTGGTGGTCATCAAATTTCATGGCACAGATTACCAATAAAATTGTAAAAAACAGATTTTAAATATTTTCAATAAAATGGTAGAAATTTAATGAGCCTTTTAGTTTTCTTTCTTTTTTTTTTGGTTTTGTTTTTTGAAAGATTTTATTTATTTATTTGACAGAGAGAGACACAGTGAGAGAGAGATCACAAGCAGGGGGGGAGGGGTAGAGGGAGAAGCAGGCTTCCCACTGAGCAAGGAGCCTGATGTGGCACTTGATCCCAGGACCCCGGGATCATGACCTGAGCCAAAGGCAGACGCTTAACCGACTGAGCCACCCAGGAGCCCGAGCCTTTTAGTTTTCATATCGGGCTGAAGATTTAAAACATCAAGCTGGCCCCAATCTGTAAACAAATGACAGATAAATATTTACAATGACTGGTCAGTTTATTCAATTATAATAGTACTGGAGGACTACTCACCGCTGGCAAAAAAGCAAACAAAAAAAACACCATTTGGGGTTAATTTCTCAATGCAAACAAGTATGTGTAAATACTGTGATAATATAAACTTGGAATCAAGATGATGATGAAAAATAACACACAAGTCAATTTTATTTCTGATCTGTCTTCATAAAGCCTTCTGGCACCAAACACCCAACACTGTTCCTCAATAAAACTAAATTAAGAAGAGTAAAATGACTCTACTTGCTGACATTCTTCTACAGAATTATCTTTCACTAGGGCAAGGCTCAAGCTGCATTAACTTGCTTCTCTAGAGTGTGATTAGCAGAGCACCAAATTTATAAACTTATAGGACCGCTCAAATGCTGAACACACTTTTCAAACAGAAGCAAACATCCTCCCCGCCCCGTTCCTAGTTCCATGTGTCGTTATTCTTGAAACTTACGTGGTTACCAATAATAGAAGAATTAGGGAAGCTTTGAACATACCTTGTACTTTTTGTCAAGGCTAAAGTGCAAAATATTTCCATATTTTAATAGGAAAAAACATCAAACATACATAATAAAGGAACTGAAGTGACAGTAAAGCTTAAAAAAAAAAAAAGCCTCCTGGGTGGCTCAGTCAGCTAAGAGTCTGCCTTTGGCTCAGGTCATGATCCCAGGGTCCTGGGGTGGAGTCCCACATTGGAATCCCAGCTCAGCTGGAGTCTGCTTCTCCCTCTCCCTCTGTGTGCACACTCACTCTCTCTATCTCTTTCAAATAAATAAATAAAATCTTAAAAAAAATAAATATATACTTGAAGACTACAGAAGACCAATTTAATTTTTCTTTCTTAAGTGAAATCTGTAAGTGAACCAAATTTTCCTAGAACTTGACATTTTGTTTTGTTTTTTTTCCTAAAGATTTTATTTATTTATTTGACAGAGAGAGACACAGTGAGAGAGGGAACACAAGCAGGGGGAGTGGCAGAGGGAGAAGCAGGCTTCCCGCCGAGCAGGGAGCCCAATGCGGGGCTAGATCCCAGGACTCTGGGATCATGACCTGAGCCCAAGGCAGACGCTTAACAACTGAGCCACCCAGGCGCCCCTTGTTTGTTTTCTTTTTCCCAGGATCAGAAATTCCAAAATTTGAGGGAAAAAAATGGAAAAAAAAATAACATTGTGTGACAAATAGACATTAAGTTCATAAAGAATCTTTTTAAAAAATGAGATATTATGGAAGAAAATACCATGAAAATAATAATAATATGAAAATGGCTTTTTAGGCACACTAAATTTGAGCCTTGATCTTCATGAAGATACTATAGCTTATATAGGAAACTATAAATATATAAGACTCCAGAAAAAAAAGTCAAAATACATATTATTTAACATTCTGTAGGCCTAGAAAACTTTTGAGGGGAGGAAAAAGGATAGCCAACCGAATCTTCACTTAAGAATACAGAACTATGGGGCGTCTGGGTGGCTCAGTTGGTTAAGCGACTGCCTTAGACTCAAGTCATGATCCTGGAGTCCCAGGATCGAGTCCCACATCGGGCTCCCTGCTCGACGAGGAGTCTGCTTCTCCCTCTGACCCTCTTCCCTCTTGTGTACTCTATCTCTCATTCTCTCTCTCTCAAATAAATAAATAAAATCTTTAAAAAAAAATACAGAACTATGGGGGTGCCTGGCTGTCCTAGTCGGTAGAGCATGTGACTCTTGATTTCAGGGTTGTGAGTTCAAGCCCCGTGTTGGATGTAGAGATTACCTAAAAATGAAATCTTAAAAAAAAAAAAAAAAGAATACAGAACTATGAAAAATTGCTGGGTCAAAAGGGTACTCCAAATGGAATCATAGTTTGTGAAATCATACAACTTAAATATATTTTTTAAAAGGAAAGAAAAAGTACCAGATAATTACACTTCCTTCCAAAAAGGAAATCTTAAATTAAGGGGAAAATCTTCTAATAGTGTAAATGAGCCTGGCTCAGAAAGCAAACCGAACCATGTATCCAAGATTCTATCCATAAAAGTAAAGACATTACATCTTTAATATTAAGGAAATAGGCTATAAAAAAGTTCATTCTCAGACATGGTTTTAGTAAAAGCTCATTTGTGCTCCTTTGTGGGTGCATAATAAGGTTCCATGGGTTTGTGCACTTTCCAGTATTACTCACCGACCAATTCCAAAGAAAAGGAGCCATTTAATACAGTGAACTGCCCACTGGCTGTTGTTATGTAAACGGTATATTACTGCTTCCCACTGGCTGTGTCGAGGTTCATCTGGTTTGGTTTTCCTTTGCTCCGAAGTTCTTCTGAAGCTGACCTCACAGCCAGATACTTGGATAAGTGATCAACAGCGGCATAATCTTGTCTGTGCACTATCATCTTTTTCTGTGAGTGTGGGATGACGCCTGAATCCTTAGTCAGTTTCACTAGCACCATCCAGTACTGGATCGATTGCCACTGTTGCATTGCTGTTATCAAGCTCACGCCAGGAATCATCAGATGTTTTGGTCCGCTTGGTACTAGGTCCTGTCTCCACCGTCTTCTGCTCCACTCCCGTTTTCAATCTGCTGTTTCTTGCCTCGCTGTAATCTGTAGTCCTTCCTCAATGCTCTCACTGAGTGCTTGCTGATTATCATGCTTGTGGATCCTGGCTAGTACTCTCTCGATGAACTTCATACTGATCACAACTTGGATAAATTTTACTGATGAGTGCATGGAAGTTTGGGTCTGGCCTTAGTGATCTTTCAGAAACTAGCTTTTTCTGACAGGTAGGGCATTCTTTGTTTGTTTTAAAGATTTATTGATTTATTTATTTTAGAGAGAGCATGAGCAGGGAGGGACAGAGGGAGAAGGAGAGAGAGAATCCCAAGCAGACTCCATGCTGAGCGTGGAGCCTGACTTGGGGCTCAATCTCATGACCCTGAGATCAAGACCTGAGCCAAAACCAAGAGTCAGACACTCAGCCAACTGCGCCACCCAGGCGCTCCAGGACAATCTTTATTGCCATTTCCAAGGGCTGTAATAGTGCAATCTGCACAAAAACGATGTAAACACTCCTTTGCAGTCATGGTGTTCTTCAACATATCCAAACAAATTGGGCACATTAATTCACTATGTAGACTTGGAGATGAAATCACAATTTCTAAGCCATCCATTATTGCCTCTTGAGGTGTTCATTGTAATTCATACAAACTGAGTTCCCATGTTCTGCTTATGGTTGAGTTCCATTTGTCTGCATAGTGTGAGACCTCGCAGCTCCTGCTCCAGCCCAGGACTTGCTGGCCACAGCCAGACCCAGATTCAGGTATGAGCCTCCCAGTATCAAAACATATTTCTTAATGAAAAATGGCCTGAAATGAAAGTTAGTGCTAGATCTGGATACTGAAATTTAGGAAAAGCTAAGAGGCATCTACTCATTTTTCAGCCAGAAGACTATTTTATAACTGACTTTCAAATCCTGTATCTACAGGAATCATTAAGAGTCTGAAGGATTTTGCTCACTGAGGGCACATCTACTTTGGCACCAGTCATAGCAGTCACAAAATCCCCATAGCATCAATTTCACTGTCCAAATTACAGAAAAGTACGTACTACTTGAGCGCCACAAAAAATATCACAGCACCATCTAAAAATGGTTTCAGACTGTTTTTAAAGCATTCTCCGGTATAATATTTTAGCACAGCTGAGATATTTGGAGAATCCCTTGGAAGTCTGTGATAAAGGAATGTTTACTCAGCCTAATCATGGAATGTGACCAGTATTTTTCAGTTTACTCAGCCTAATCACTAAATGATTAATAATACAAATCATTTCTATACCTCTAGGTATATGTGTAATTTCGAACATGGCAGATCCTTAAGGCAGAGTGTGAAGAAGGGAGACTGAATATTCTCCCTCTGCTGTGAACAAATCTGCCAGACAGATGAGCTGGAGAAGGTCATTCAACCTCTCCGAGCTACAGTTTCTCATTTGGGTTCAGAATTAAATATCTCTAAGGTTCTTTCCAATGTAAAGAGAATGCTATTTGCTATTCAAAGACCTGGATTTTAGTCCTGGCTTTGCCAGTTATTAGCTGTGTGACCTTGGGCAAATTATAAAACCTCTTTCAACTTCTGACTTCTCACTTGTAAAATGGAGATAATAACACTTCCCAGGTTATTCCGAGGGCCAAATAAACCAATATATGGGATAATACTTTCTAATAAATCATGAGGTAATAAATTAATGCAGAGGTATCAGTTTTTTTTTTTTTAAAGATTTTATTTATTTATTTGAGAGAGAGAGAGAGAGAGAGAAACAGCATGAGAGGGGAGAAGGTCAGAGGGAGAAGCAGGCTCCCCGCTGAGCCGGGAGCCCGATGTGGGACTCGATCCCGGGACTCCGGGATCATGACCTGAGCCGAAGGCAGTCGCTTAACCAACTGAGCCACCCAGGCGCCCTCAGTTTTTATTTTTAAGAGTAGCTGATCATAGGGGTGCCTGGGTTGCTCAGTGGGTTGTCAGTCAGTTGTTTATCTGACTCTTGGTTTTGGCTCAGGTCATGATCTCAGGTGTGTGAAATGGAGCCCCGTGGCGGACTTTGTGTGCTCAATGCAGACCTGCTTGAGATTCTCTCTCTCCCTCTGCCCCTCCCCCTGCTTGTGCTCTCTAAATAAATAAATAAATAAATAAATAAATAAATAAATAAATAAAATCTTTTTAAAAAAGAGTAACTGATCATAAAGCAAAACAAAATAAAACAGTTTTTATTTGTGGTTTTGGTTTCTTCAAAAGTCACGAAAACAGGAAAATTATAAATGTACTTACTGGGCCTTTATAGCAACAGGCACTTAGTTTAAAATATTCATGACTTATAATATATAAAATGCTGCACTCTGGGAATGCTTGGCCATGGTGAAGGAATAGAGCCTATCAGTTCTGATACAGAGGAGCACTGAGCCAACACTAAGGAGCAGTGGGCTTATTGGTTTCCAGCAAAGGCACAAAACACAGCATATCAGGTAGCCATGAAACACTTTGCTTCTTGGGACCTAAAAAAAATCATACTTTTCCCTGGGTGCAATCCCTAAAGATTCAAATTATATACAACAATTTTGATGGACTCTAGAGTGTGTGGGGGAGTGGAGGGAGGGATAACTTTAAGTAAAAAGAAATCTGCTTAACTATTCCATGACCTGAGTAATTTAGGCATGCAATGCATTGAAATGAAGTTGGAAGTCCCAGTACCATGGACTGATATTCTTGGTAATGCATTTTCTTCTACCAAGAGTCTGTAGACTGCTCCATGGGATCCCAGTATTCTTTAGAAGCTGCAGCAGAGCCAGGAGGCAATTCCCAAGGGTTATTAGAGTTTGGATATATGTGTTGGGTGGGATTATATAATATTGTATCTGTCTGGGATATATGATTATTAATTCATTTCAGTTCGTTATTGAGTTATTGACTAATTGATTCAGCCTTTAGTGGGGGCCTACTGTGTGCTAGGCTTTGTGCCAGGAGCTGGAAGCACAAAGTTTAGTAGGACTGGTCTTGATTTCAACTAGCTCACAGTGTGATGCAGGAGAATGATATAAAAACAGATACTGTGCTTATAACTCAAGGTGTTAACTGCATACGTCTGGATTCTACCACTTCTGTTTATTCTTTCTGAGTCTCAGTTTTCTCATCTGTGAAAGGCAAGTAATAACACTTCCCTTACAGTATGTGCATAGTTGTTTGTGTAGATCCTGGTTTCTGATATGTTCTTGTTCCCCTCCCCCACACGGAGAATTGTTTGGTGATGGGAGAAGGCTGTGCTCTCTTTTTGAGGGTCCGATTCCATATAGCTTTTCAGGCTACAAGGAAAAGCTGGGCAACCTAAAGACTGGGAGACTTCTTGTAAGGAATTCTAGTATCCAACCAGCTACTCTCTCTTTCTTGGGGTCTTTATTTCTCTCTCTGATTTCCATCATCAGCCTTTCTTTGGGTTTTGATTGGATCCGTTAGTCACCATCCAATGGAAGACCCACAACTGAAAGACTCAGATAGGAGAAGACTCACCATCCAGTATAAAAGACCCACCAAAGATAAAGACTCTGGCCTAGAGAAGTCTGTCCAGCATAGCTAGACATTTTCTTTTCAAAGGCCAATATGAATAAAGGCTGATATTTTTCTTTCTTTGTAAGTTTTTTTTTCAAGATTTTATTTATTTATTTGACAGAGAGACACAGTGAGAGAGGGAACACAAGCAGGGGGAGTGGGAGAGGGAGATGCAGGCTTCCCACTGAGCAGGGAGCCTGATGCAGGGCTCAATCCTAGGTGACCTGAGTTGAAGACAGACGCTTAACGACTGAGCCACCCAGGCGCCCCTCTTTGTAAGTTTTTATTTTAATTCCATTCAGTATTATATTAGTTGCAGGTATACAATATAGTAATTCAACTCTTCCATACATCACCCTGTGCTACTCACAACAAGTGTACTCCTTAATCTCCATCACCTTTTAACCCGTCCAGCCAGCCACCTACCCTCTGGTAACCCATCAGTTTGTTCTCTATAATTAAGAGCCTCTTTCTTGCCTTTTTTTTTTTAAAGATTTTATTTATTTATTTAATTGACAGAGAGAGAGAGAGAGACAGCGTGAGAGGGAACACAAGCAGGGGGAGTGGGAGAGGGAGAAACAGGCTTCTGGCTGATCAGGGAGCCTGATGCAGGGCTCGATCCCAGGACCCTGGGATCATGACCTGAGCCAAAGGCAGTTGCTTAACCAACTGAGCCACCCAGGCACCCCAAGCCTGTTTCTTGCTTTGTCTCTCTCATAAAGTAAAGGGAAACCTTTACTTGTTTGTTTTGTTTCTTAAATTCCACATATGAGTGAAATCATATGGTATTTGTCTTTCTCTGACTGATTTATTTCGCTTAGCATAATACTCTCTAGCTCCATCCATGTCATTACAAATGACAAGATTTCATTCTTTTGTATGGCTGAGTAATATTCCACTACATATATATACCACATCTTCTTTATGCATTAATCAGCTGATGGACATTTGGGCTCTACATAACTTGGCTATTGTAGATAATGCTGCTATAAACATCAGGGTGCATTTATCCCTTTGAATTAGTATTTTTGTATTTTTTGGGTAAATACCTAGTAGTGCAATTGCTGGATTATAAGGCAGTTCTATTGAGGAACTTTCTGAGGAACCTCCATACTATTTTCCAGAGTGGCTGCATTGCCACATCCTCGCCAATACCTGTTACTTGTGTGTTGATTTTAGCCATGCTGACAGGTGTGAGGTGATACCTCATTGTAGTTTTGATTTGTATTTCCCTGATGATGAGTGATGTTGAGCATCTTTTTGTGTGTCTGTTGGCCATCTGTATGTATTCTTTGGAGAAATGTCTGGTCATGTCTTCTGACAGTTTTTAAACTAGACTATTCATTTTTTGGGTGTAGAGTTGTGCAAGTTCTTTATATATTTTGGATACTAACCCTATAGCAGATATGTCCTTTGCAAATAACTTCTCCCATTCTGTAGGTCGCCTTTAGTTTTGTTGATTGTTTCCTTCACTGTGCAGAAGCTTTTTATTTTGATAAAGTCCCAATAGTTTATTTTGCTTTTATTTCCCTTGCCTCAGAAGACATATCTAGAAAAATGGCTGCAATGGCCGATGTCAAAGAGGTTGCTGACTGTGTTTCCCTCTAGGATTTTAATGGTTTCCTGTCTCACGTTTAGGTATTTAATCCATTTTGAATTTATTTTTATGTATGGTGTAAGAAAGTGATCCAGTTTCATTCTTTCTCATGTTGCAGTCCAATTTTCCCAACACCATTTGTTGAAGAAATTGTCTTTTTCCCATTAGATATTCTTTCCTGCTTTGTGGAAGATTAATTGGCTATATAATTGCAGGTTTATATCTGTATTTTCTGTTTTATTCTATTGATCTGTATGTCCATTTTTGGGCCAGTATCATACCGTTTTGATTCTTACAGCTTTGTAATAGAACTTAAGTCTGGAATTGTGATGCCTCCAGCTTTGCTTTTCTTTTCCAAGGTTGTTTTGGCTATTCAGGGTCTTTTGTGTTTCCATACAAATTTTAGGATTGTTTGTTCTATTTCTGTGAAAAATGCTGTTGGTATTTTGATAGGGGTTGCATTAAATGTGTAGATTGCTTTGGGTAGTAGGGACATTTTAATAATATTTGTTCTTCCAATCCATGAGCATGAAATGTTTTTCCATTTTTTGGTGTCTACTTCAATTTCTTTCATCAGTGTTTTATAGTTTTCAGAGTATGGGTCTTTCATCTCTTTGGTTAGGTTTATTCCTAGGTATCTTATTATTTTGGATGCAATTGCAAAATGAGATTTTCTTAATTTCTTTTATTGGTGTAGAAAAGTGTAACAGATTTGTGTGCATTGATTTTGTATCCTATAACTTAATGAATTCATTTACAGTTCTAACAGTTTTTTGGTGTAGTCTTTGGGTTTTCTATATAGAATAGCATGTCATCTGCAAATAGTGAAATGTTTACTTCTTCCTTACCGATTTGAATGTCCTTTATTTCTTTTTGTGGTCTGATTGCTGTGGCTAGAACTTCTAGTACTACGTTGAATAAAAGTGGTGAGTGGACAGCCTTGTCTTCTTCCTGACCTCAGGGGAAAAGCTCTCAGTTTTCTCCAATTGAGTATGATACCTGTTGTGTGTTTTTCATGTAAGGCCTTTATTATGTTGAGCTATGTTCCCTCTAGACCTATTTCACTGAGGGTTTTTATCATGAATGGATATTGTACTTTGTCAAATGCTTTTTCTGTATGTACTGAAATGATCATATGGTTCTTATCCTTTCTTTTATTGATCCAATGTATCACATTGATTGATTTGTGACTATTGAACCACGCTTGCAATCCAGGAATAAATCCCACTTGATCGTGGTGAATGATGTTTTTAATACATTGTTGGATTCAGTTTGCCAGTATTTCATTGTGAACTTTTGCAACTATATTCATCACAGATATTGGCCTGTAGTTCTCTTTTTTAGTGATGTCTTTATCTGGTTTTGGTATCAGGGTAATGCTGGCCTCATAGAATGTATTTGGAAGTTTTCCTTCCTTTTCTATTTTTTGGGATAGTTTTAGAAGAATAGGTATTAACTCTTTTTTTTTAAGATTTTATTTATTTGACAGAGAGAGAGAAAGAGAGCACAAATAGGCAGAGAGGCAGGCAGAGGGAGAGGGAGAAGCAGGCTCCCCGCTAAGTAGGGAACCTGACACGGGACTCTATCCCAGGGCCCTGGGACCACGACCTGAGCCGAAGGCAGACGCTTAACGACTGAGCCGCCCAGGCGCCCCGGTATTAACTCTTCCTTAAATGTTTGGTAGAATTCCCCTGTGAAGCCATCTGGTCCTGGACTTTTGTTTGTTGGGAGTTTTTTGGTTACTGACTCAATTTCTTTGCTGATTATTGGTCTGTTCAAATTTTCTACTTCTTCCTGTTTCAGTTTTGGTAGTTTATATGTTCCAGGAATTTATTGATTTCTTCTACATTGTCCAATTTGTTGGCATATAATTTTTCACAATATTCTCTCATGATTATGTTTATTTCTGTAGTGTTGGTTGTTATTTCTCCCCTCTCATTTGTGATTTTATTTATTTGAGTTCTTTCTCTTTTTTTCTTGACAAGTCTGACCAGAGGTTTATAAATTTCATTGTTCTTTTAAAAAAAAAAAAACAACTCCTGGCTTCACTCATGTGTTATATGTATATTTTTTAGTTTGTGTATAATTTATTTCTGCTGTAATATTTATTATTTCCTTTAGCTTGTTTTAGGTTTTATTTGTTGTTCTTTTTCTAGCTTCTTTAGATGTAAGGTTAGGTTGTTTATTTGAGATTTTTCTTGCTTGTTGAGGTAAGCCTGTAGTGCTAGAAACTTCCCTCTTAGACCCACTTTTGCTGCATCCCAGAGGTTTTGGACCATTGTGTTTTCATTTTCATTAAGGCTGCTATTTTTCAAAAAGTACAATAAGGGACAGTGTAAATGACTTGTAAGCTTCTGGCTGTAAGACACAGACCTGAGAACGGAACAGTTTGTTGATTTGGGGACATTCACAATAGCTACTCGAAATTGTTCACATAAAATGTGCTTTACATGGTCCCTTATTTTATCCTCACAGCAACCCAATGAGAGTGAGGATTATTACACTTAAGAGACAAGATAACTGAGACTTACAGATCTTAATGAAGTTGTTTCAGTGCAAGAAACAGCATATGCTGGAGTAAGTTCTGTTGGACTTCCAAGCCCCTGTGATGTCGTGGGGGCTTTCCCCTCCGAGACCTAAACGGGAAACCTTTTCTGAAGTCAGTACCTGCACTACTTATATTTCTTATTGCACACTGGTTTATTTTTATCTTTAGGACACTCAGGGAATTGCTTATTTTGCTCCCTTCTTCACAGTGGCTAATGGTTTATGAGGTACAGAGAGATATAAGTATAGATATAAGAGTGTGTGTTGGGGAGTGGTAGACATACAGTTATTCCCTGTGCTCTCCCAGGCAGGCCTGGGAACAGTGACACCTAACAGCCATGAGCATGCCTAATGACCAGATCTTAGCTTCTAAATACTACTCCCCACTAAAAGTAAAACAGAGCTCCTTGAGAAATGACTAATTTCAGACAAGGCTTGGACAGAGAATGTATAAGATGGACCTGGAAATTTTTGTTGTGAAGAGACTGTTCAAGTAAAGATGGGAACATGCCAAAAAGACACAGAAGCGGGGCGCCTGCGTGGCTCAGTCGGTTAAGTGTCCGACTCTTGATTTTGGCTCAGGTCATGATCTCAGGTTGTGAGATCAAGCCCCATCTCAGGCTTCTCACCCAGTGAGGAGCCTGTTTGAGATTCTCTCCTTCTGCCTATCCTCTCACTTGCTCTTAACTCTCCTGCTCTCTCTCTAAAATAAATAAATCTTAAAAAAAAAAAAAAGACAAAGGAGGTAATTTGAAGGAGCTCCCACTTGCCACATCTGGGACAATTTGACCATCAAAGTAAATAATAATAATAACTTGTTAAAACCAATTGAAAAATATAGGCATTCATGATCTAAATAATGAACGAATAAACTCTTCTTCATATAGCAGAATGTAGATTACCAAACACAGAGGGAAACAAGAGGGGCTAGAGATAGGAGAGAGTCCAACAAGTATAGTGGAAGCCAAAAGAAAGAATTGCATTGGGAAGGCAGTGACTATTCCTGACAGGACAAGCAAGGTAAATTCTAGAAAGGATCTGGCAGATCTGGGCCATGGAGGTCACTGGCAAGAACTGACTGGATGGGTTGACGAGGGAATGGGAAGTGAGAAAGCAGAGACAGCAAGCACAGTCAACTCCATGAAGTTTGGCTGTGAAGTGGAGGAAAGAGGGGGATAGCAACAGAGGAACATGCTGAGTTTAGGGAGGGCTTTTTAAAATGGAAGAAACATGAGTAGTTTAAATGCTAATTGGAAGGAACTAAAAAAGGAGGATGGATTAAAGATACAGGAAAGTGAGAAAACATTTGAGGTGAGGTTCCAGAGGTGAGAAGGGGTCCACCAGATGGGGGGTTAACGCTTGCTTTATAGCCTGAGTGAAAAAGATGAAATAAAGGATAGTAGGTAGATTTAGGGGCAAAAAGTTGAGGAAGTTTCTGTCTGATGGTTTCCAAGTTTTTGTGAAATAAGAGATGGAGTTATTGTCTGCAAGTGAGGGGCAGACTCCTGGGGCTAGGGACATGAAGAACACACAAAAGTGTCTGAGGAACAGGGGAGATAAAAAGCTGGCTCGAGACATGCAGACCACTTCTTGGAAGCATCAAGGGTCCAGTGGAGGGTGGCAGTCTTGGAGTTATAGTGGCTCCAACCTTTGTGGTTATGATGGTCTTTCTCCTGTACCTCTCAGACTGAGTCTGCAAACCTGGAAGACCCAGCTTCCTTTTTCTTCCTTCTACCCTCCCTTTCTTCTTTCTTCCTTCCTTTCCTTGGCAGGTAGAAATGATGTATCACGTACTGGTTATCAACTGATTGCCTCTAAGTTCCAAATTCACCCTTCAAGTCCTGCTCGGCAAACATGGAGGTCCGTCCTTTAAATGTTTCCTTTGCCAGCTGATGCAATATGAAACACTGTCAATAGAGGATGCTAGGAGAAACAGTGCAAGAGGAAGGGACTTTTTTTTTTTTTTTTTTTTGGTCTGGTTCTGGTGTACTAATCTCCACAGGTAGAGAGCTTCCCAGCACCAGACTCCTTCAGTGCATGGTGGTTAGCAGCACCTAATGGTCAGCAGGTTTCCCCAGGACTCCACTTGAGTGGTTTTATAGTGGGGCACCTCCAGTGAGATACCTCTTAATTAACAGTTTAATGTAGAACCCTGAAGGATAGGGACACCTGGGTGGCTCAGTTGGTTAAGTGTCTGCCTTCTGCTCAGGTCATGATCCCAGAGTCCTGGGATGGAGTCCCACATCGGGCTCCTTGCTCAGTAGGGAGCCTGCTTCTCCCTCTGCTTGTGCTCTCTCTCTCCCGACAAATAAATAAATAAATAAATAATCTTTAAAAAAATAAAAAAAGAAAGACCCTGAAGGATAGATTTCCAGCAAGTTCCAGAGGGCAGATTTCTAGCAACTCCACCAGGTCTGCACTACAATGACTTCTCTGCCTTCAATAACCCACAACTGTGTCTCCTCCAAAAGGTCTGGATCTCAGGTCTGCAGGGCGGGGAATCCCTCCCTTGGGCACTCTATGTCAGCCCAGGGATAGTAGCTACTCCTTATATCTGCTCGTCTTATATTCTTTAAAGTTCTTTTTACTTTTTACTAGCCAGTCTTTCATTACTCTGATCCTCTGTTATAATAATTCTTTATATTAAACTTTACCTGTTCAAGTTCTGTGTGGTTTATGTCTCCTGATTAGACCCTGACAGACACAGAACTGGTATCAGGAGTCATAGCAGGTGATAGACCCACAAAGATGGGATTTGGTGACGAGTTTGGGCATGCTTTCACCCTTGTGCAGTGCTGAGCTCTTTGTCAGTGGAAAATGGGATGTGGGTAATTTATGACATGAAGTGACATCACACTTAATCAAGCTATCACTTGTTGTTTATTGTGATGAAATGCCAACTGAAATAAATGCCGTGGAGGCTAAGTGGTTGCTGCACTTGACCTTTAAAGCAGTAATGATGACTAGGAAGACTATGGTGTGGGATGGGGGCACTTGAGCACTTACAGAGAGAAAACCCACAATCTCAAATCTTTAACACTTAAGTCATGGTCTTCGAACCCAAGAGTTGCCATGACAGCCTTAAAAGAATTCCTTATTTCTTGTATCCATAGGGTTATTTTTGAAAATTGAATACAAATTTAAGTATGTGGGATGCTGAATTACAAGAATTTACAGTCTCACCAAATGAAAGTAAAAAATTCCCGTGTGAAACTAGGGAATTATGTAAAAGTTGAGGCATCACTTGGTAAAGAATATGATCCTAAAACTTCGAATAGGAACATATATTTGGACCCAGATGAAACTGCAAATCTTTCATGGAACCTGAGAAGCCAAAGGTGAATTATGCATTATTATTAATTTACTGCCTCTCAGCTCAAAGCCATTCTTTATTGCCAGCTCTGCAGAAATAAAGATCGACCCTTTAAATATGCTTCCTTGGCCAGCTGGTATGATGATCAGCTTTGTCAGTAGAGGGTAACAGAGAAGACATTGCAGGAAGTTTCCCTTCTTGCTTCCGATCTGTTCCTGTTGGCCGACTTCTGTGACACAGGCAGTTAGTTTCTCTAGTATCCAGCTCCTGCCCGATGGGTGGCTTCCCTCTCCTGGATGCTCGTTCCTTTCAGTCACATAGGCTAGAAACCTCAGAGTCATATGAAACTTCTCTGTTTCCCTTGCTGTCCTATATATTGATCATCAGGTCAAGTTGATTCTGTCTGCTGAATATTTCTCATCCTCTATTCCCTCTATCTCTATCCTTAGCCCCCTCTCAATTCCCATTCTCACTGCTTCAGTTGAAGCCTCACTTAGAGGATTTGGATAGCTCCAAACCTAGAGCCTCTGCCTGTATTTTCACCTCAAATTAATTCATTCTCCACACTTCAGACAGAGCGATTTTATTAAAATAAAGTCTGATCTTGTTACCCCTGGGTTAAATTCTTCAAATGGCTTCCCATTTTTTACAGCAGTGGTCTCTATACTTTGTTCCTGCACCCCCATCAGTAAAATGTTTTTGGCCATGCAACCACAATGTAGGTACATTAAGTTATATACATGTTCTACTCAAAATTATGAACATAAAATGTATACAAAAAGAGGAATGAAAATGGGCAGTGTAAAAAGAAATGTAAATAGAATTTCTAGTATTTTCTTCCTATGCCTCAATAGTTATTTTTGGAGTCTCCTGGGGAGTGTTTGCTTACTTTAGATACCACTAATTAATTGGTCAAAAGAACTGCTTAGCTGAAATAAGTCAATCAGAGAAAGACATGTATCATATGACCTCACTGATATGAGGAATTCTTAATCTCAGGAAACAAACTAAGGGTTGCTGGAGTGGTGGGGGGTGGGAGGGATGGGGTGGCTGGGTGATAGACATTGGGGAGGGTATGTGCTATGGTGAGCGCTGCGAATTGTGCAAGACTGTTGAATCACAGATCTGTACCTCTGAAACAAATAATACATTATATGTTTTTTTTTTTAAAGATTTTATTTATTTATTTGACAGAGACAGAGATAGCGAGAACAGGAACACAAGCAGGGGGAGTGGGAGAGGGAGAAGCGGGCTTCCCCCCCGAGGAGGGAGACTGATGTGGGACTTGATCCCAGGACCCTGGGATCATGACCTGAGCCGAAGGCAGACGCTTAACGACTGAGCCACCCAGGCGCCCACATTATATGTTAAAAAAAGAAAAAAGAAGATAGTAGGAAGGGAAAAATGAAGGGGGGGAAATCGAAGGGGGAGACAAACCATGAGAGACTATGGACTCTGAGAAACAAACTGAGGGTTCTAGGGGGGAGGGGGTGGGGGGATGGGTTAGCCTGGTGATGGGTATTAAAGAGGGCACGTTCTGCGTGGAGCACTGGGTGTTATACGCAAACAATGAATCATGGAACACTACATCAAAAACTAATGACGTAATGTATGGTGATTAACATAACGTAATAAAATAAAATTTAAAACAAAACAAAAAAACAAAACAAACAAACAAAAAAGAACTGCTTAGCTTAACATACAAAGCCCTCATGATGACTCTTTTTTAACGTTAAAACTGGGCTTAAGACTTATGCCATCTTCTTTACTTTTCTGTTGGAAGTTGGAGACTTCTGTCCATGGTCCCATAGTCCTTTTTTCATATTTTTTTTCCATAGCAGTTTTCATCTGTGGCAGGTTCAGAGTCTCCACCTCAGAAGACTTAGAGGCAGAAATTGGGTGGAGGTGGTTGGGTTTGGAGGGGGTTGTGGCTACCTGACTTGTCCTGACTTGTCCTAAGTCCTGCCTTAGATTATAGTGATTTATCTGGCATGACTTTAGTGAAAGGATGTTGAAGGTGATAAGGGTATTGAAGCTTCCCAGCACCCACCTCTTGGCAAATCCCAGAGATTGGTGCAGGGCTGTCAGGGTCTGTTGATAGAGGACTCATCAGGAAGGAAGAAAACCACAGCACACATGTCTGGTTCAAGAGTGATGGGCCAGGGTCAAGGGAAAAGTAATTCTGAGAGGCCTGCTTAGTCTGTTCCTCTCATCATCCATCATCCTCCAGGCCACAGTCATGTTAGACTTGTTATAGAGGCAGACAGGACCAGACCTTGCCATGGTGAGCCATTTAGGATGTGTAGTGGGATGCCTCTGTAGGGTTTGGAACCAGGGAATTACATGGTCTGATTCATGTTTTATATGCACCACTCTGGCTGTCTTATGGAAACTAAATTGTAGAGGGACAGATGGAAGTAGGGTTAGCTTTGTGTGGATATTGTGGCAGCAATGGGGCCTCAGGTGGGCCATAACCCTGGCAGTCATTGCTACACTGGGCCCCAACAATGCCACGAGTTATAATTAAGTTTGTGCCACATCAGAGGAGATCCACTGGAGTAGCCAAGAACACATGTGACACATGCCCTTGGCAGATCAGGATTTTACAGCAGACGGAGTTCCCAGAAAACAGGTGGGTAGGACAAAACCAATGACATTCTCCTAGGACCATGGTGGTGGCCTCATTTTTCATCTCCAGGCTAGCATTAGCACGGCCTGGGAAGCATGGGTTACACCTTTATTGCTTTGCTTTCATCTGTCATTAAGAATTCACTTTTTAATTGGTACATATATGAATACACAATGAATATATGACTATATGATATGTATATATCTTCACACAAACTTTCAATGTGAAAGAGATATTTGAATACCAAGAAATTGATAAGCTTCCTTGGGCTTTTGAAACCATCCCTAGAACAAATACCAAAGAAGAACAAAATATCATCACTAATGAAAATGGACAGAGAGGACCATGAGTCAATAGTACTTTGCACTTCAACCACCTGCCAACAGAGCATTTCAAAGGGCTGGATATATCTGAATATCATATCCTTCCACATAGATTAGAAGGCTGTGTCATTACTACCTCTCTTAAGACCTAAGTATGACCCTTGTCAGGGTGAAATCAGCAGCTATTTCCCAAATCATAGAGATATTGAATAACAGCTTTGGTCAGGAAATGGGTATTGCATTTGGCTTGTCATGACAAGTTCCTGGCCTGGGCAAATGGAATATTGCAGAAATATGTGTGTGTGAACACTCATGTGCACACAGGTGGGGGTGAGGGTGGGGAGTTGAGCTTGATAAAATCAGCAGGAGGCAGGCCAAGTAGGAGGGACATTGGCTTTGGCATCAGGCAAGATTCTGACTCTGCCTTTACCAGCTGTATGACTCTAGAAAATTAACAAATACCCATAGACCTCAGTTTCCTCTTCTGGAAAATGAATTTATAATTCCTACCTTGATGAGTTACATGTGGATTAGATTAACCAATATGTGCAAAGTATCTAGTATGTAATAGGTGCTGAGCAAATATTATTGCCTGTAACTCTTTCTTAATCATTGCTTAATTTAAAACAATTTAAAATGACTACTGTTTTTGAAAAAATAATTTGTAATTATATAAAATTCAAGTCATATACAAAGGTACAAAGAAGAAAGTAACAAATCATGAAATTTCCTACCACCAAAAGAAAAAAACCAACAACCTGTTTTTAGCATTATGTGATAATCGTTTCATACCTCTTTCTGTGCAAATATGTAATTTAACAGGTAGATAGACAAATAGATTAAAAATAACTTTACAGAGGTGCCTGGGTGGCTCAGTCAGTTGAGCCTCATCTCTTGATTTCAGCCCAGGTCATGATCTCAGGGTCGTGAGGTTGAGCCCAGGATCAGGCTCCGAGCTGATCCCTCTGATCCTACCCCCTGCTCTTTCTCTCTCTCAAATAAATAAATAAATAAAATCTTTTAAAAATAACTTTACGTATTTTACATATATTTTAAATACATATGTTAACTTTAATTTTGCTTGATATAACAGAAGCAAATGAAACTAATGATGGGGGATTTTCTGAACTTCAGATAAATGCTTATGCACAAGTGGTATTTGTTTCTTAAAGATTCATTAAGGTTATATAAAAGATAATGAAAGTATGATGATTCTTTTTAATGTGCAGTTTTCATTTTAGCTCATATGTGCTTTATTTCCCGAGTTGGTGCATGTTTGAGAGTTTCTGCTTAATGATTTTATACATGGATGACATTTTTATGAGTGGAATATTCTAGATTCCCTTCCTTTGCGCTATGACTCTAGTCTTCCTTCGAGCTATGACTTTAGTATCACCTCACACTGGCTGGCTAGCTGAAGATTTTTCTCATGTGAAGGTCATGCTTTCCTGCCCAAAAGCCAGTGGAATGCCTTCTTTATCCTTGAAGTTCAATAGCTTAGCGAGGATTGACTCTGGGTCAGTCATTCTATGTTAATTTTTCCAGGTATATGGTGTGCCCTTTGACTGCTGATTACATTCTTTTATATCTCTGCAAACTTTTCCTGTTTCATTTTTCACATTCTCTACCTCAGGGCCACCAGTTAACAACCTGGATTGCCTCTTTCTTTTTCTTTTTTTTTCAAGATTTTGATTGATTGATTGATTGATTGATTGATTGATTTGACACAGAGAGAGATTGAGCACAAGCAGGGGGAGCAACAGGCAGAGGGAGAAGGAGAAGCAGGTTCCCCACTGAGCAGGGAGCCTGATGCGGGGCTCGATCCCAGGACCCTGGGATCATGACCTGAGCCAAAGGCAGATGTTTAACCAACTGAGCCACCCAGGCGCCCTGGATTGTCTCTTTCTAATTTCCATAATCAATAATTTTTGGTGGGTGCTTTAATCTATTTCTTTTATCCTCTGAATTCACTCTGATTATCTCAAAATTAATTTTTATTTTTGATCATATTGATTCTCTTCCTTGTTTCTAATTGACTAGATTTTTAATGGTGGTATTTTGGTCCTCTCTTTGCTTCCCTGGTTCTATAATCTTCCTTTCATCTCATTTTGTGGTGTTGTTTTCTTGTCCCTGTGCTCTTATTTTCTGATTCATCTATAGTGCAAAGCACTTGTAGGGACATTTTCTTCTAATTTTGGGCTATGTTTTCTTTCCAAACAGGGTCCTAAATGTTGTAGCATCTGTAAGATTAGTCCTCTTGTCTGTCTACATCCTTTGGCTAGGTGATTTCTTCTAACCTTTGACTTTGGATGCTATGTATATGTTAACAACTGGCATATTTATACCTTAAGAGTACACCTATCTCTTGAACTCAAATTAAATTTCAATGGATTCCTTGCTATTTCCACTTGTATATTTAATATGCATCTTAAAAGCCAAATGTCTTATAGAGAACTCTTGGTTTTCATTTCTTGCCTCCCATTCACTTGTTCCTCCCTCAATGTTCTCATCAGAATAAATGGCACCAATACTCACCCCGTGGCTCAAACCAAAGGCCTCAGAGTCATCCTTTTCATGTCCCACATCCAATCCACTACCAAGTCTTGATATTTCTACCTTCCAAATGTGGCCTAGCATTCTGCATGTCTTTCATCTCCACTCCATTGTCATTTTTTTCCTGGACACTGAGTGCAGGATGCTTAGCTGGCCTCCCTTCCTCCACCGTTACCCCCATACAATTGATTTTCCACTCAGGAACCAGGATGTGGTGGTTTAAAACATGTCTGCAAATTCTTTGACACTGTCATCAAGAGATGGAACCTAGTTCCTTTTCCCTTGAACGTGGACTTAGTCACATGCCCGTGACTTCCAAGCCCAGGTCATAAAAGATGATATAGCTTCCACCTGGCTCTCCTGGGATGGTTTCTCTTTCAGTTCATTTGCCATTCCTCAAGAGAGCCCAGCCCACATGGACAGGTTGCATATAGGTGTTCTATCAGACAGCCCTAGCTAAGGTCCCAGCTGACAGCCCACCAGATACTTGAGCCAAGAAACCTTGAGATGACTCCAGCCACAGTCAATATTTACAGGCAACTACATAAGAGACCTGGAGCAAGAGCCACCTCATTGAATCCAATCAGCCTCCAGAATTGTGAGAATAATAATGATAATAATGAGTGTTGCTGTTATTTTATACCACTAAGCTTGGAGCTGTTTGTTATACAGCAATAAATAACTGATACACAGAGTGATTTTCAAATATAAATGATATTATGTTACTCCTCCACTTGACAACATTTAATGGTTTAGAATTGAGTTTAAAATAAAATAAGAAAGAATGAAGGGGAGTAAATCTGAGGGGGAGACAAACCATGAGAGACGATGGACTCTGAAAAACAAACTGAGGGTTCTAGAGGGGGGGGGTGGGGGATGGGTTAGCCTGGTGATGGGTATTAAAGAGGGCACATTCTGCGTGGAGCACTGGGTGTTATGCACAAACAATGAATCATGGAACACTACATCAAAAACTAATGATGTAATGTATGGTGATTAACATAACAATAAAAAATTTAAAGAAAAAAAGATAAGATAAAATAAAATAAAATAAAATAAAATAGAGC
Source organism: Eumetopias jubatus (assembly GCF_037043125.1). Classification (NCBI taxonomy): domain Eukaryota; kingdom Metazoa; phylum Chordata; class Mammalia; order Carnivora; family Otariidae; genus Eumetopias; species Eumetopias jubatus. Next base: position 95,657,263 of record NW_028274818.1, read on the forward strand.
AAATCCTAGATCTGGTTCTGCCTGCCATCTCCTAACCCTTTCCTCTTGCTCATTGTCCTCCAGCCACATGGGTTTCTTTTCTGCTCCTATAAATACCAAGTGTTTTCTCTCCACAGAACCTTTGCACATGCTCTTCCCTGCATGAAATGGACTTCCCATGCCATGGCTAGATCTTTCTCCTCTTTCAGGCCTCAGCTCAAGCACCAGCTCTACAGAGTATTTCTCTCTCACCTTGTCTAATCCTCCTTCCCATCACATCACCCTTCTCAGTTCCCTCAGAGCAGAGGGAACTAATCTAATCACATTTAAAAAATTAGCTTGTTATTTGTTTTTTAAATTGCATGTCCTCCTCCCCAAGTTAGAACATAAACACTGTATGGCAGGAGTTTCATCTTGTTCCTTCTCAGAACCTAGCATAGTGGTTGGCACATAGGAAGCATACAGTAAATGTCTTTAGAATGAACGAGTATCAAGGGAAGATTTTGGGATTTGCCACCTTTACATGGAAATCCTACCTACCATTGACACATTTCATCTGATGGTATTTCCTATTTTTGAATCTAAACTAATTAAAAGGGAATAACCTTTTGCTGGTTGTCATCAATCACTTTTATTCATTCATTCACTCATTCATTCATTCATTCATTCATCAAGTACAAAATTCCTTCTCCCAGAAGGTGGGGGTAAACAAACAATAACCACTAAAGATATAATGTAAGGTTAGGATATGATAAGTCTATGAAGAAAAATAAAGCAGGGCAAGGGGATAGAGAGTGAGGGGGCACTGCTTAGATGGAAGGATTAGGAAAGGCCTCTCTGAGGAGGTGAATTGAGGAAAGACTTGAATGAAGTGAGAAACAGAATCACGTAAAGATGTGAGAGTCTTCCAGCATGGAGATCAGTAAGTGCAGAGTCCCTGAGAAAAGAGCATGCCTGGTGTGTTTGAGGAATAGCAGAGAGACCAATGTGGCCGGAGCAGGAGAGAGAGGCAGGAGATGAAGTCTGAAGGGTCATGGGGGCCCGTCAGGAAGAGTTTCTGAGCCCCTAGTAAGGTCTTTGGTTTTTATTCTAAGAATATTGGAATTGTTGGAGGGTTGAGTAACTAGTCTTTGTTTTAAGAACATTCTAGCTGCTTGTTGAGAAATTGGACATGGCGGGACAAGAGAGGGAGCAGGACGATGGTGAAGAGCTACCACATCAATTTCCTTTGATCATTCCAGGCCAAGTTTTGAGCAGGGCCTCGGAGAAAATATGACCCAACCCAGATCCCTTCATCTTCACATTCAGTGCCTGTTGAAGGCCCAGTGAGGTCAGGCTGTGGAGGCTTCTTGGGAAATCACTGGCTTCTCAAACCAGTATCTTCATTCATTCCTTTGATGTTGGAGACAATGGCCTGTGTCTCATCACACAACTGCTGCATCCGATTGCAAACTGAGTGGAGTGTCTTTTAGCTCAGCAGTGTGTGTTTCTCAAGAGTTCACAGAAAGAGAAATCATTGTTGCAGGCTCCCCGCTGAAGTGTATTAGTTATGACTCAAAGCAGCCCTTGGGCAGCAGTGGGTTTCTAAACAATGAATGTTCCCCCTACACCTCTTTTCCCAAGTTTGTCAGTGAAACCCACACTTTGAGAGGGAGAAAGAAATGGGAAAGAGAGAACAAGAAACCAACCAGACTGGTTGGCATAAACACTAAGTTCCTTAAAATTATTTTTTACTTTCTCTAATAACCTTTGAGTTTTTTCTCAGTTTCTTTGTTATGTTTTTTAAAAGTTTCCAAATGGTATTTTAATTGTTTTCCTTCTCAGTAAATTCGAACATTGAGGGTCTATTCTGTCATGGAGTGAAGCAAAAATTATACACTTGGGAAACCATTTGTAAATTATTGGATTATAGAAAGGAAGGGCACAAGACTGGAGACAAGGCAGAGGGGGGTGTCACTATGGCTGTGTCCCTCTGTTCCTTGCCACCTCCTTAGTCTCCTGTCGCCCATCCCTCCCCCCCTCACCCCACCAAGGACTGCTCTCCCAGCGTGCTTGTTAAGTGGCATAGTATGCAAAGTGAGGGATTACCAAATGGGATATCCAAAAGGCATAATTCTTGGCTTCACAGAGTTCATTTTATTTAATTTGTCTACTCATAAAATTCATTAAATGTGCACATTATCTGAGGGCTTCTGAATATCTACACCAGCAGGTGCCTGGGTGGCTCAGTTGGTTAAGCGACTGCCTTTGGCTCAGGTCATGATCCTGGAGTCCTGGGATCGAGTCCCGCATCGGGCTCCCTGCTCAGCAGGGAGTCTGCTTCTCCCTCTGACCCTCCCCCCTCTCATGTGCTCTCTCTCTCTCTCATTCTCGCTCTCAAATAAATAAAATCTTAAAAAAAAAAAAAGTTAGTGTGGGCGCCTGGGTGGCTCAGTTGGTTGAGCGACTGCCTTCGGCTCAGGTCATGATCCTGGAGTCCCGGGATGGAGTCCCGCGTCGGGCTCCCTGCTCGGCAGGGAGTCTGCTTCTCCCTCTGGCCCTCTTCCCTCTCGTGCTCTCTATCTCTCATTCTCTCTCTCAAATAAATAAATAAAATCTTTAAAAAAATATCTACACCAACTGTTAAACACAATGATGTTATTAGAGTATTAAAACAAGCTTCGTATTGCATGGAGCACTGGGTGTTATACGCACACAATGAATCGTGGAACACTACATCAAAAACTAATGATGTACTGTATGGTGATTAACATAACATAAAAAAAAAAGAACCAAAAAAAACAAAAACAAAAACAAGCTTCATTTTGTAACTGTGAAGATAGGCAGCCAGGATGAGTGAGTTGTCCATAAACTGGCACAATCTGGCAGCAATATGGCAGCAATCTGGAGAACACAAGGCCCTCTGCAGGCACTTGGTTAGAGCGTGTGGACTGGCTGCATGGTGGCATGCATTCCTTCTCTTTCACCTGCCAGCTCAGTGACTGATGCCACATGTCATACTGGCCATCTAACCTGGGGACCTGGGAGCCTTCTTTGGCTCTCCTTTCATGCTCCCCACTAGATCTGCTTGTTCTCCAAGTCCTATCTGGTTGTACCTCCAGACCATCTCTCCTGTCCGCCTCCCCTCTCCTTCAGCCCACGGCCACTGTATCAATCTCGCTATCATTTCCGGCCTAGAGTACTCCTACTTAGTGTCTTTTAAACTCCTTCTAATCAAAGAGAGCTCTTTACAAAACAGCTAAATTTAGACACTTAGAATTATCATGCACTGCCTTTTAAGTGATCCACGTAGCATTTCTGTATGTTTAAAATGTTTAAGCAATTCTAATTACCATATGATCCCAAAAGGACACAATTTGACTCTTGAACTCATTGAGTGGTAAGCATCAAATATGCATGGCTTTTTATATGTCAACCACACCTCAATAAAGTGGGGCTAAAAAAAGACACAACTTTAAAGAAAACAAACTGTGTAGGCACCTTTTTCATTAACTTTAATCGTCATTAACGTACTTCAACTGTGATCTCATTAGGACGTAATGAAACTGATCATTTGTAACCTACTGGATTTCCTTAGACCCCAAAGCTAGTGCTAATGCATTTTACCATATCTAGAAGTGGAAAATCATTTTCTCCTTCCACTTTGCTGAAGTTGCTCCCCAGCATATTTAGTTAAGCTTCATTCTGGTTCACCAGAACAAAGGCATCCCTGGCTGTCCTAGAGTGAATGCTTGCATTGTCTGACTTTATTGTGTCCTATTTCTGTGGGGGAAATTCCAGAGGTGCTGGGGGAGCAGATTTTACTAGCTCACAGCTTTCCTTCCTAACTAAATACTTGAGGAACAGGCATGGATTTAAGAATATAAGAGATAAGCCAAAGTAGGGCTTGGAATCCTTTCTTGTGCTAATTATAGAATTGGAAGGGAGAGCAGAGAAGCAAAAACATGGACCTGCCCCCAGCTTTCTTGGGGATTTCCCCAGTTCTCACCCGAGTCCTTTTCTCTCTCCTTCCTCCCCTGTCTTCCTTTCCCCTCCTCTTTTCATATTCTGGGAACCAAAGGGAAAAGATGTTAATCTTATTTCCATGGGCAACATTTTAATGGAGGGGAGTCCAATAAACACTATTTCTGATAAAAATCCCTGCTCAACTTTCAAAAGGTTGCTTTCTTCACACTCCATTTTTTCCTTTCCTTATCTCTTAGCTTCCAATTTCATGAAACATCTCTGGGTACTCCTTTCCTCCTTTGACTCTTGGGTCTTTTCTATGTGCTGTCTTGTTATTTCCATGTTGTTTATTTTGCGTTGGGAATTAGAAGCTAAGTTTCAGGGGCACCTGAGGGACTCAGCTGGATGAGCATCCAACTCTTGGTTTCGGCTCAGGTCATGATCTTGAGAGTCCTGGGATCAAGCCCAAGTCAGGCTCCACGCTCAGTGCAGAGTCTGCTTAAGATTTTTCTCTCTCCCTTTCCCTCTGCCCCTCCCCCATGCTCTCTCTCTAAAATATACAGATAAATCTTAAAACAACAACAACAAAGAGTGGAGCATGTTGGGAAAATGCAGGATGCTTACTGTGAAATTTAAAAAATAATAATAAACAATAAAAGCTAGGTTTAATTTGGGCTGAGAGAAAGTATATAGAAAAGCAGACATTGCGACTAATGAATCACTTTACCTCTGAAGCTTGAAAGAAAGAAGGAAAAGAAAGGAAAAGAAAAGCAGATGAATTACTTCCGTCTCTGCTAGCATAGATATCAAATATCTTTTCAGGTTTCTCCCCTATTTCACCTGTTCCCTGACAGTTGGCCAGTTGTAAAGTCTCATACCGAGTGGGAACAGTCAATGCTCTCCTCCAGTTTGAATGCTTTTTGTTTACTTCAAGACTAAAGTAACTTTCACCCCTACTTGATGAGCCTGGTCTTTATTCACCTAACTAGGAAAAATACATGTGTTCTTTCTGTCACCTTAGGCCTCTGGGGAAGGAGTTTGGAGCAGGGCCAAGCCATCCTAGCCTTTGCCCTCAATTGCACCACAGAGCGGAGAGTCTCTTAGTTCAGGAGTTTGTGCTGCTCAAGAGTTTGCATAAACACGATGTTGAGAAATACCTCTGGCTGGAGTGGGTGCAAAAGGCAAAGGACGAACTGTTCCCCTGAGATGGAGACATTACCAAGTTGGCTTTAGCTGTTCCATATTGGACCCCTAGTGGGAATAGCTGATCTAAGTGTCATTCTTCTCCAACTAATTAGTGAATTACTTAGCCTCTTTGGAACCCAATTTCCTCAACTTCAAAATTAGGGGTGAGACCACATGTTCCCTAAAATCTTTTCATCTCGGCTGTTTTATGAGTTAATTAGTGAGATTTGTTTTGCAATAAGCACCCAACCAAAATAGTTTTGTCGTCCTCAAGGTAGGCCTTATGTGTGTTCCTATAATCTTGTAATCACCCAAAATAAGGGGTGGGTGGTATTCGAGGGAAAGAATCTTCCTTCCTTCCTTCCCTCCTTCATTCCTTCCTTCCTTCCTTCCTTCCTTCCTTCCTTCCTTCCTTCCCTCCTTCCTTCCCCCTTCTTTCCTCCCCCCCAATGACTTCCTTCCCTCCCTCCCTCCTTCCTTCCCCCTTGACTTCCCTTCCTCCCTCCCACCTTCTTTCCATCCTAGCTTTATTGCTTTCTGATAACCTGAATTGTCTTTTGAGACTAGAGTTGACATTTACAAATAGCCATTTGAGCTATAGGTCTTGTGAATAAGTGAGTGGTCAAGCATGAGGCCACAACCTTGGCTACAGCAGTTTCCCAGAGAACATGCTGTGAACTCTGAAATGCTGCCTGCCAGTCATGAGGCCACAGTTCACATTTCTTGCCAAATTCAGAACTCCATATGAAAATTCCATGGAAAAATTTTTTCCAATGGAAAAAAAAATTCCATATCCCTAATGTCAAAAGAGTAAAGCACTAGGGCCTTCTCTTTTGTTTGATCTGTTTATTTTCTTGGATCTGGAATTTTTATTTTATTTATTTATTTTTAAAGATTTTGTTTATTTATTTGACAGAGAGAGACACAGCGAGAGCAGGAACACAAGCAGGGGAGTGGGAGAGGGAGAAGCAGGCTTCCCGCAGAGCAGGGAGCCTGATGCGGGGCTCGATCCCAGGACCCCAGGACCATGACCAGAGCCAAAGGCAGACGCTTAACGACTGAGCCACCCAGGCGCCCTGGATCTGGAATTTTTAACTGCTGACTGGTTTTGGTAATACTAGATACTCCCACTGCGTTTTTTCTTTTGCTGATTCGTCCAGCTGCTTAGAGAGATCTTTTGTGTTTTATGTGTCAAAATATGTAAACTAATAGTTGCAGAAACATTCTACATGTTTCAGGTTACTTTAAAAATTAGACTCCCTCCCAAAATTTTTTTCAGTAGGATCCACACCCAGTGTGGATCCCAATGCAGGGTTTGAACTCACAACCCTGAGATCAAGACCTGAGCTGAGAGCGAAAATTGGACACTTCACTGTGAGCCAAAATTGGACACTTCACTGTGAGCCACCCATGCACCCCTAGACCAAATCTTTTTTTACAATTTACTTTACAGCTTTCATCAAAGCAGTTGACCATCATTTAAAGAGAATAGAATCTTCTGACCTTTCCACCATTCTCACAGGTTGTAGGGTGCCTGCATGGGCATGGATGAATGTTACAGGCAGGCGGTTTCTAGCCCAAGTATAACAAGGATACCATTTCTAACCATATCACTGTGCAGATGTAGAATGATAAGCTATGTGGCAGGGAGCTATATCAGGAATTCAGGCAGCATGTGGATGGCTAGATTTACAGGGCCTTTTCATTTCAGAAAATTTTACATTTCCGTGATTCTGACCCCCTCCTTACCTTCAATATACGTCTATTGCAGGCAGCTTCTGACAAGGTTCCCAGTAATCTTGCCTCTTGGTTTTGACTCCTTCATATAACGCCTTCCTCTTAACTGTGGGTTGGACCTGGTGATTTGCTTCTAAGGGATGGAATGCACAAAGGTGATGAGATATCACTTCCATGACTAGGTTACAAAAGATTGGGACTTCCATCTCACTAGCACGCTGACACCCTCTCTCGCTTTTTCTGCTTGCTCATTCTGATAAAGCAAGCTGCCATATGGATGGCAAGAAACTGAGGGTAGCCTCCTGAATAGAGGCCCTTAGTCCAACAACCAGTGAGGAAGTGAACCTGCCAAAACCACGTAAGGGAGCTTTGAGGCAGATCCTTCTGCAGTCAAGCCTCAGAGAAGACTGCAGCCTTGGCTGACAACTAGATGCAGCCTCGTAAAAACCCTGAGAAAGGGACACAGCTAGGCTGTGGATTTCTGGAAGCCTGGACTCCCGGCTGAGAGAAACTGGGAGGTGATAAGTATTGTCACTTGAAGGCATGAAGATTCTAAGGTTGGGGGCAATTTGTTGTGCAGCAGCAAATAGCCAACACATCATCCAAGGTGGTCAAGAATCCTCACTCTCTTAACATTGTTTCCTCTTCCACAACTCCTTCTTGTATGTCAAGTGTTTCGTTTACAGGTTTAATTTTATGGAAATTTGCTATTAAAGGGGCTGGACTCAGTCGTTTCATAAGTTCCCCTCAGCTGTAAATTTCAGAGTCAAATTCTTTGCTCCCCCCAAAAAAAGAATCATTCACTTTTTCATCCTCATGAAAGAAGGGCGATTGGCCACAGTTGCGGGCGTAAGAACTAAATACCTGGGCAGAGGGCTGCTGGTGTGAGCTGCTTCGAGAGCAGGGCATGCTGCCTGACCCCTGCAAGCTCCCTTCCCCTCCCCCTCCGGGGAAGCGCAGGGTCCTCACGGCCAGCCTCCCACCTGGGTGGGCTCCCCCTCAAACGCTTACCATTTGTTCTTATTGTGGTTCCTGTCTTGTAGCATTACTAGAGACATATCTGTGATGCCTTTCTTGATTCTTTTGAAAGAACATTTGAACTTAGAGTTAAAATGTGCCTGAATCCTCCCTTCTGTTGAGGGCATTGAGACAGGGGCAGGTTAAGTGGCGGCCAAACCCTGGATTTCCTTCCTTCAAATGTATGGTAGGGCATCCTTAACCCTGAAGTAGCTTCACTGGGGAATGAACTTTAGGCCTCCTAAGCTTAGGAAGATGGTGTTGCTACCAGGACTCCCTGGATGGCCTGACTTGGATGTTTCATTCTGCTGCCTAAATTCTCCTGGGGAGGGGCGCCTGGGTGGCTCAGTCATTAAGCGTCTGCCTTCGGCTCAGGTCATGATCCCAGGGTCATGGGATCGAGCCCCGCATTGGGGTCCCTGCTCAGCGGGAAACCTGCTTCTCCCTCTCCCTCTGTCTGCCGCTCTGCCTACTTGTGCTCTCTATCTCTGTTAAATAAATAAATAAAATCATAAAAAAAAATAAATTCTCCAAGGGAGTTTCAAAAGTGATACTGTTGGCTTTAAACTCTTCCCTCTTTCCTTTTCTTCTATTTCCCTTCTTTTCTGTCCCTTTCTCCCTCTCTTCATACCTTCCTATATCACCTGCTATAGGCAAAGCCATTAAAAGAGGTTTTTTCTTTTTTCTTTTTTGCTTTTACAAAAACCAGATTGATGTATCTCAATTAAAAATGTGAACAAACAACACATTCCAGAATTCTTTCTTTCTCAGCCCCAGGCATTCTAAGGAGGCTTGATTTGGAGGTTACAATCTGTGGCCAGAGCCTGGTTGATGGGTTCTCTAGTGTATCGTGGAGGTTGTTGTGGAGTAACGGATTTCCTGGGGCTGCGTCAGCCTGTGGATAGATGGAGGTCACATTGATAGTCATGAATATCCCAAATGTCTCTGGGTCTAACTCTCAACTACTATCATAGGATCATCCTTCTACCATTAAGGGGAGTCTCCTAGGGTGTCTTATTCGTACTCCTGAGAACTGGCAGGTTTGCTGCCCCAGGGCATCCCCCGCTCTGGCCTCCTTGGTTGATGTCCACAGCCCCTTGGTAGGCCTGACCCCTGCTGGGCTAGTGACATCCTTGTAGAAACTTGTATCCCTTCTGAGAGCACAGTGCTCTGAAGCTTCTGGAGTTAAAAAATGTTTAAAAGTGCCAGTATTGGTCAAAGCCTTATGGGCAAGCATCACAATCAACTCAAGCTGATTAGTTTTTTTAAGATTTATTTTTATTTATTTGAGAGAGAGAAGGGGGGAGCAGAGGGAGAGAGAATCCTCAGGCAGACTCCCAGCTAAGCGTGGAGCCCGACTTGGGGCTTGAGGCTGGATCCCAGGACCCTGAGATCATGACCTGAACTGAAATCAAGAGTCGGCAGCTTAACCGACTGCGCCACCCAGGCACCCCAACTCGGGCTAATTTAAAAAGAAAAGGAACTTCTTATTACAACAATATTGGATATTGGATGGTTTTCAAAATTCCTGAATGGCCAGAGAAAACATGATGGGAAGCTCTATAGACAGCAGCAAAGGTCCAGGTCCTATCTGGGGGCTCTTACGGTGAAGAAACCCCTCCCCATGATGCCCTGGCAGGACACCTGGCCTGTCCCCACTGACACTAGAACCCTGTCACTGTCACCTCCAGAAGACACTAGATGGAGATGTGTCTACTGTTCCTGACATAGGCCGGTGGGTCTCCCCATACCCCACCTCCAGCAAAGCTGGGAAAAGCAAGTGTCTAGTGTTTTCAGCTCTTTCAGTGGGAGGTAAGCTCTGCCTCCTTATGTGGGACATTGCCCAGGGTAGGAGCAGTTTAGATCCTGAGTACCTGGGATCTCCCCCTGCCCCACCTGACATTCCAGCCTTCTCTGAGCCACACAGCATTTGTGCACCGAGGTGCATGGTGTGGACCCCAGCGCCCATAGGATCACTTGGGAGAACTGCTCCTTCAGCCTGAGCTGTGGCCCCTCCTCACCTCCTCCAAAACACCTGCTGAAATCTGTTCCTGGAGCAGCCTTCTCACCCAGCCAGGGTAAGCGTTTGCCCACCGTACTGGACATCAAGGAAATCATGGAAACTCTTTCCTAGATACATGGAGCATTTCCGCTATTTTCTGCACAAGCAAGTGGTTGAGGGGATCACAGTTGGTGTGACAGAGTATCCTGGAGGCAGCGGTGGTACTTAAATGTGTCCCGTGTCTGGGCCTAAGTGGCTCCCTTCCTCCCAAGTATCCATCTGCATCTACTGACTTATATAAGGGGGGCCCTGGAAAAATCAGCTTCAACCTTGTTCACAATTTAGAGCTATATGAATTTGTAGGAAGGATTTGTTGGGACCAGTGGAAGCAGACTTATGGAAATTATCAAATTCCTAATGGCACTTGGTGTGGTAGCCAGATGTTTAAGTGGGCCAGGCTAAAGAGGAAAGAGCAGGTGGACCTAGGAAACAGCCTTGGGTCTGATGTCAGAAACCATCCGAGGAGTGTTTTTGCTCCAGGGAGAGTGACCATGTCTGTCAGTTAAGAAAACAGTTTTACTACTCTCCATCAGTTTGGGGCCCAAATAATAGTGTCCCAGCCTCCCCAAGTGAGCTTAGTACTGAGGGAGGGAGTTGTTTGCTTATTTGATTCTGTTATTTGCTTTTCATGGACATTCGTGGCTGGGGGAATCAGCAGGCATTTGCCCCTCAGGGAGAGGGAGAAGCAGACTCCCCGCTGAGCAGGGAGCCTGGCATGGGGCTCAATCCCGGGACCCTGGGATCCTGACCTGAGCCGAAATCAAGAGTTGGTGGCTTAACTGACTGAGCCACCCAGGCGCCCCCCTCACAACCCTATTAAGTAGATATTATTATCATCATCTTCCTTCTACAACTCAGCCTTGGACAGGACATGTGGCAGATTGCATGGTCCAAAGATGGCTGCCACAGCAATATCTCTTAACCCACATGTTATTCTGCAATGTGACTTGGGTCCTCCTACCATTGAAACATGGGGTCTGTTCCCCTCCACTTGAATCTGAGCAGACTTCTGAATCTCTTGTAACCTATAGAATGCAGCAGAAATGAGGCAGTGTGACTTCCAAGGGTCAGAAAGGAGATGCACTTTCTACCTTGTTTACAGAGATACGTATCCTGCAGCCTTGAGCTACCATGGGGCCACCATGCTGTGAGGAAGCTCAAAAGTAACCCACATGCAGTGACCACATAGAGAGGTCCCGAAACTACATGAAGAGGGAGGGAGAGACACCCAGCGAGCCCCAGCTGCTCCATTCCCTGCTGTTCCAGTTCCAACCACTGTCTGATTGCAACCACATGAAAGACACTGAGCCAGCCAAGTCCTTCTGAAACTCCCAACCACAGAAACCATGAGAAATAATAAAATGATTATTGCTGCTTTAAACCATTAAGTTTTGGGATAATTTGTAATGCAGCAACAGATAAGTAACAACTTGCCCACGGCTTGTAAGTGGTGAGGCTGAAATTTGAGCTCTCAGTCTGGCGAACAAAAAGACAACACATACACGAAAGCACTTTTTTTTAGATCTCCAGATATACCTGGGGAGGGAAACTGATTCTTGCATAACCATCTGGTGTTCAAAATTCACAAGATCCAGTTATAATTTTATTGTGACCTTATGTGTACCTACAAATTGATGAGGGCTGAGATATTCAAATTACATAGGAAAGTCAGACCTTTTTTAACAAAATATGTTTGGTTTCTCTCTAGCATGTGAATGGCAAGAGTCAAAACTGCTTCTCTGGGGCGCCTGAGTGGCTTAGTCGGTTGGATGTGGACTCTAAGGTCATGATCTCAGGGTCGTGGGATCCGTGCTCAGCAGAGGAGTCTGGGGATTTTCTCTCTTTTCCTCTCCCTCTGCCCCACCCCTCACCCCCTCCTCCGCCTACTCGCTGGTGCCGGTGCATGCTCTCTCTCTCAAATAAATAAATAAATCTTTAGAAAAATGCTTCTCAAAGACTCACCCTAGAGGGGAGGGGCTGGTTAAAAAATGCAGATTCCCAAGTGCCACCTGAATCTCTGAATCTGAATCTCTTAAAGGTAGTACCCGGAATCTGAATTTTTAGCAACTCTCCAGGGATTCTTTTTTTTTTTTTTTTTAAGATTTTATTTATTTGACAGAGACACAGCGAGAGAGGGAACACAAGCAGGGGGAGTGGGAGAGGGAGAAGCAGGCTTCCCGAGGAGCAGGGAGTCCGATACGGGGCTCGATCCCAGGACACTGGGACCATGACCCGAGCTGAAGGCAGATGCTTAACGACTGAGTCACCCAGGCGCCCCTCTCCAGGGATTCTTAAGCAACATTAGAATTTGAAAACAACTGCTCAATGACCAATATCATTTAACCTAGAGAATATTCAAGGTGGGGCTTACTAATTACCCTCCCCAGGAAAATCAGGCACTCACCAACCTTTCAATAGATGTTATTGCCTGAATTTGCCTGATCATAAGGATCACCTGGAGGCTTGGCAAAAATACACATTCCCAGGCTTCTGCTCTGCTGGGAATCCGGTAAGAAGCAACGCCCAGGAATCCGCATTTTACATTAGGTTGTTAAATGTTCTTTAAGTAACTACACAATTCGACGTGCTTCATGTAGTTATTGGAATACATATCAGTTCAATTTGGGATAGCATTTACCCAATATGATAATCTTCACCTTCAAATAGCAGTTTATTTTAAGCCATTGCTTTTGGAAAAATGTAAGTTCACAGAATGCTGCATTTTTCTTTCCTCCATAGAGACCAAGATTAAGATAACAATAGTCAACATTTATTGATCACCTACGATGTGCCAGGCACCATGTATTTAACCCTCCTCAAACCCTCCGAGGCAGTTACTACTGCCATCCCCATTTTATGGCGGAGGGAGGTTAAGTACCTTTCCAGGTGTGTGCAGCTAGTAAAGAGGTAGACCTGCAACCTTTGCCCTTAACCTACACAACGCAGCCTCTCTGCCCTTATTCTAGAACAATTCCTCTGATGCTCAACATGTGCCTTCATTCAACGTGCTTTTGTGAAATGGATTTCTAATATATAAGAGTTTTATCTTGTGCTGTGTGCAACTCATGGCCAAAAGGTTGCTGGAAGAGGCCTCGTTCCTTCTAAAAAATCTTTTCTGTACCAGCAAGGAAAGATCACCAACAAAATTATTAAAGACAATAAAGCCTTTTGTTAATGATTTTTGAATTATTTATTCTTGGGCTACCTGTGAATTGTTGAGGAGTTCATAGGGTATCTTGGGAAGTCTCTAATTAGGAAGTTTTAAAATAAACAAAATGATAAAATTTCATAGGAGTTGTGTTTGAAGACAACTGCTTTTAACACATGATGCCACTAGGAATTCAGCATCTTGGCAGGGGTTTATTTATTATGTGTTTTGCTTTAAACAGAAAGCACACACATTGATTAGCTCGAAAGTGTCCTTGTCCTCATAGAGTGAGGAAAGGGTATGCAACAAAAGAAAGTGTGGTGTGCAGGGACAGCTGGCATATGTCTTCGCTGCTGGCTGGGATATGGACTGTGGGCAAATTAACTCACCTCTTGAGGGCATATGAGCCTCCTCAGAGAATCTCAGAAATCCTTAGGGAGAGAACCCTGTGAAACCAGGGCTTGCTGCAGTCACACAGATTGACTATTCTTGGTGACAGAATGTGGGAGAATGCAGAGACATTTAGGTAGCCCAGCAGGATGAAAAATGGTCTGGAAATGGCCATGAAGATGGAAAAGATGCCCCAGCCAATCTCCTGCTGGGACTGTGGGGAAGACATTGATTAGGTCACAGCAGGTCTCCAGCGAGAGACTCGGTTTGGTGAGTAAGAGAACCGGAGAACTAGAAGGAAAAGAGTGTGTTTCGGTTACTCTTGCTGCATAATGGATAACCCCTTAGCTTCAGAGGCTTAAAAAACAATGTGTTTTTTTTTTTTTCTTTCATGGTTGTGGGAGTTGACTGGATTCAGCTGGGCTGTTTTCGCTTGGGTTCCTCGTGCTGTTGCTGTGATTGGGGCTGGAGTTACCGCAAAGCCTTCTTCAGTCCCATGTCTGGTGACTAACGTTGGCTGTCAGAGGAGACCTGGGGCTGTGGGCTGGGAGATCTAAATGCAGCCTCTCTGTGCGGCCTGGGCTTCCTCACAGCATGGCGGCCGGGTTCAGAGAGCAAACATCCCGAGAAGACCATGAGGAAGCAGTATCGCCTTTAATGATCTAGCCTCAGAAGGTACAGAGGGTCACTTCTGCCACAGTCACAGACACTCTTGGACTCAAAGGAGCATAGACTCCACCCTGACCAGAGCAGGGTCAACATCACAGTGAAGAAGAACATGTGGCATGGGGAATCTCATTGCAGCCATCTTAGAAAATGCAATCTGCCATAAAGGGTAAGTACAAAATGCAGAGTATTGGATCTTAAGAATTCAGAAATCTGACCATCCAAAAGGATCACAAGGGCCGCTCCTATGGGCAGCTTACACGGAATGGAAGTAAAGGTCATCAGACGTGAGGAAGATACGGGACGATGAGTCAGGGGAATTGCATGGCCATCACATGGCCACTGACATCCTCAGGAAAGCTGAGGACTTGAGAGAGGTATGGTGAAGGCAGAGAGGGCAAACACTATTGTAAAAACTTCTGAGTTTTGCCTTTGGTTCTGGGGGTGGTAAAAAAAAAAAAAAGTAATCCCTGTGGGGAGGACTTCTCTTGTTAGATCATAGCACAGGAGCTAAGAACATGGGAGCTAGACTGCTGGCGCTTGAATCCCAGTTCTACAACTTATTAGCTATGTGATGTTTGGCCTCTCCGAGCCTCGGTTTCCTAATCTGTAAACCATAGAAAACAATAGTTCCTACATCAACAGTTGTTGTCAGGATTAAAGGAGTCAATACAGGTAAAGAACTTACAACAGGAGGACAGGGACATGAGGCCTGGCGGGGGACGTCACAGGCTTCAGGGGTCCTATTGGAGCTCTGGGACCAAGCTTAGGCTATCAGTCAGGATACCTGTGCTGGGGTCCATGGATCTTGGGAGGAAAGGACCTCCATGAAGACCTATCAAAGCGTCCTCAGGCTGCCCCAGCATAGTATGTGAGATAGCAGTGTGCAGATGAAATCTCAGCAGACTTCAGGATTTAACCCTGGGTTCAGCCTACTGCAGACCACAGGGAAATAACTCTTTTCACCTTGATGTAGGAACAAGATCTTGGAACTTAGTTAACTGATAGAGTAGAATGGAAGGGGAGAGGCAGTGAATAATCCACTAGGAACAAGCACAGCATCCAGGTTAAATTGAGAGGTGGTTTCCCAGAGGGAAGCCACATAGGTGGAAAGAGGGAGGGCACTTGAATCAGACAGGCCTGGGTTCTAATTGAAGTTCTACCTCTTTTTTTTTTTTTTTTAACTCCAGTTAGATAGCATACAGTATAATATGAGTTTCAGGTGTACAGTGTAGTGATTCAACACTTCCATACAACACCCGGTGTGAAGCTCTACCTCTTAAGTAATTGAGCAACTTACTTAATCCTCCGAGACTTACTTTTCTCCCGAAAACTGGGGATAATGATACTTGCCCTATACAGATCTTAGGAAGTTTAATTATATCATATCAAGAGGCTGACACAGTGTCCAGCACTTAGATGTGTGCTCAGCCTCTTCACCTGGTGGGTCAGCAGGTCATCTGTATATACAGGATGTATACTGGTCCACTCTTCATCAGTTTTTAAAAATGAGCATTTCCTCTGTACTGATAGTTATGAAATGATATCAGAATCCATTATCCCTTGAGGAACTGGAGGGTGTCATGCTGAGCGAAATAAGTCAATCAGAGAAAGACGTGTATCATGTGACCTCACTGATATGAGGAATTCTTAATCTCAGGAAACAAACTGAGGGTTGCTGGAGTGGTGGGGGGTGGGAGGGATGGGGTGGCTGGGTGATAGACATTGGGGAGGGTATGTGCTATGGTGAGCGCTGTGAAGTGTGCAAGACTGTTGAATCACAGATCTGTACCTCTGAAACAAATAATACAATGTATGTTAAAAAAAAAAAAGAAGAAGAAGAAGATAGCAGGGGGGGAAGAATGAAGGGGGGAAAATTGGAGGGGGAGACGAAACCATGAGAGAGGATGGACTCTGAAAAACAAACTGAGGGTTCTAGAGGGGAGGGGGGTAGGGGGATGGATTAGCCTGGTGATGGCATGTTCTGCATGGAGCACTGGGTGTTATACACAAACAATGAATCATGGAACACTACATCAAAAACTAATGATGTAATGTATGGTGATTAACATAACAATTAAAAAAAAAGAATCCACTATCCCTTGAATGAGAAACTGACACATCCATCCTCTCAATAGGACATTTACTTTGAGTGGTATTTTCCTGAAGGGCCCTGGGAATCCCGGGCTTTCACAGATTCTGCTGTAGAAAGATATCTGACCAGCTGCTTCCAATAGTGACCTACTATATCCTTGCTGTGAACTTCCCCAAACAAAAAATGTAGAGTAGAGCATTCTAACTCAGCAAAGGAGGTTTGGGGTCATGAACGAGCTTATGGAAACATTTTTGGATGGTAGATTAAGCGAACATAGAAAATACAAAAATACTAATACAGAAATATTGGATAAAACGTTCTCAGAAGGGGCACCTGGGTGGCTCAGCCGTTGGGCGTCTGCCTTCGGCTCAGGTCATGATCCCAGGGTCCTGAGATCGAGCCCCGCGTCGGGCTCCCCACTCGGAGAGAGCCTGCTTCTCCGTCTCCTTCTGCTGCTCCCCCTGCTTGTGCTCACTCTCTCTCTGTCAAATAAATTTTTAAAAAAATCTTAATTAAAAAAAAAGTTCTCAGAAAAAAAACTTCACCACATAGCCAAGCTTGGCAGAAGAAAGGCACATCTCTAGGTGTTGATGAAAGATAGACCTTAAAACCAGCACAGGGAGTGGAGATGCAGGGATTTGTAGTGACAGTGGCCCTGAGGGGATGTGGCCGTGGATGCTGGCCCCAGAAGCCAAGGTGATGAGCTAGAGCAGAGATCCCTGCCAGACTGAGTGAAAGGGAATGGGGAGAGAGTCTTTGGGAGCACAGACTGGGAGGTTTCCTGAATGAGGTAGCATTCAGGCTGGTCTCATTCATTCATTCACCCGTTCACCAAGTACTGTGCCAGGCACTGCACCAGCTACTGGGAATAGCAAAGACCAGCCACTGGCCTCACGGAATTTGCAGTTAGTGGAGACAGATGTTAAGTGAGCAATTACAATGCAGAAGCTCTTTATGCACACTTTTTAAACAGCTTTATTGAGATATAATTCACACACCATAAAAATACACCCTTGTAAAGTGGTTTGAGTATATTCATATAGGTATGCTTCCACCACTGCTATCGAATTCCAGAACATTAAATACCTCCCAAAAGAAACTCAATGCCCATTCGCAGTCCCTCCACATTTTCCTTCACCCCAGCCCCTGGTTACCACAAACCTGCTTTCTCTCTCTAGGGGTTTGCCTATTCTAGACATTTCATTTAAAAGGAATCATACAATATATTATAGCTTTTTATGTCTTCTTTACTAAGTATGTTTTCAAAGTTCATCCATGTTGTAGCATATGTCAGTATTTAGTATTTCTGTGGCCGAATAGTAATATTCCATGGTACGCATATACTACATTCTGTTTATGTATTTGTCAGTTACTGGACATTCTTTGGCCATAGGAATAATGCTCCTATGAACACTCCTGTATAAGTTTGTGTGTGGACACATGTTTTCAGTTCTTTTGGATATATACCTAGAAGTGGAAATGCTGGGTTATATGGTAATTCTGTGTTTAACGTTTTGAGGAATTGCCAAATTCTTTTCCAAGTGACTGCACCATTTTACATTCCCCACCAGCAATGTATGAAGTTTCCATCTGTGCATAAATTTTGACGTTTACATTCTTGAATTGGAAATCAATCTCCCAGAGTTGTGCCCAGTGGGGAAGACCTGGGTTCCCCATTAGTACTGCAGAAAGGCTGATGAACAGCTTTGCCTGTCTGGAAGCAGAGGTGCTTCTTCTCTACAACAACAGGGGCTCTCCCCTATGAGCCCCCAACAGGGACAGCCTCACCTAGCTTCTCCCACAACGTAAGCTCTGTGAGGCAAGGGCCATTGCTTATCTTCTCCACTATGGCTCCAACTCTTGCAGTTGTTCCTGCACATAGTAGGTGCTCAATAAATATTTGTGGAATAAATGAATGGATTAGCCTCCTGCTTTGTCTGTGCAGTTACCTCTTCCTGCTTCTGGGAATAGCACTTTTTTGTTCTTTGGGAGGACTGCTCCTTTGTAGAATCTCCTATGGGTGTGTGGGGCTGCCATCTTCAGCACTCTTTCTAGCTACAGGGCCCATGGGTGACCTAAGGCTGGTCAACCTGGAATTCTTCATCAGGATTTTAAAAATTGATTGAAGGGATGATAGGCAGTTCCTTTCTGGTAGGAGAAAACAAAGATGCAAGATGGAGGAAGTACAGTGGTTACTTTTGCTTCTGAATGCACAAAGCTGTCCTGAGAGGACAAAATCAACACATAGAGGTGGGAGATGGGCAGAGAAAGTCCTCATGGGGTTTGAGTCCCTGGCCTGGTGAACTGGGTGTGTGTTACCAGAGTCCTCACTATTACAGATTTTATTTATTTATTTGACAGAGAGATAGAGCCAGAGAGCACAAGGAGGGGGGGATGGCAAAGAGAGAGAGAGAAGTAGGCTCCCCATGCAGGGCTTGACCCCAGGCCCTGGGGACCATGACCTGAGCCGAAGGCAACGCTTAACTGACTGAGCCACCCAGGCGCCCCAGAGTCCTCACTATTACAACAGTGGTGGGAAAGCCTTCCAGAAGAAAGATATGTAAGCTGTGAATAGGTAGAAGTTTGAAATCTCCAAGGTGAGAGGTAGTGGAATGTATGTGAGGAATTCAAAGTCTCTTCTATTGTTCAGCAAAAAAACACCACTAAGAGAGGGAAAAAGCAAGACACAGTGTGGGAGAAGATATCTGCAATACACATATTGACAGAGGATTTGTATCCAGAATATATAAAGAACTTTTATAATCCTATAAGACAATCTATACTGCCAAGGGTTGGTGAGGATGTAGAGTATAAGGAAATCTCATACACTGCTGCTGGGAGTTTAAATTGGTATAACCACTTTGGAAAGCTGTGGGGTAGTCTGGTGGCCCTGGTGGTACCGTGCTCAGATCTTCCTTCAAGACAGCCACCTGCAAGGGGCCAGTCAGCCAATAGCCCCCAGCTGCCATGCCTTTGGATCCACCCCACTGTTCATGCTGACGCCATGCCTTTTCCAGGCTGCTCCAAAGCAGTGACAGTGTGTGGCAAAGGTACTAGTTCCAGGCCATCCTGGCTTGCAGACAGCTCCTGTGATGGATGGTCTGTATGCTGGCTCCCTGCCAGCCTGGCTGAGACTGCAGGACTTTCACAGTGGTCACACTTGCACTGTGGTCTGGAGGTCCTCCGTGGCCACTCTTGCTCCCTCTCTCCTTTATCCTTGGCAGACATTGCTCCCTGTAAATCCCTTGCACATCTAATCCTACCTTGGCATCTGCTTTGTGGAAGACCTGAATTGACAGAGGCAGTATACTAATAGTGTTTGACTCTAATCCCACTCCTGGATGTATTCCCAATAGAAATGAGTGCTTATGTCCACCAAAAAAAGTTTACAGGATGTTCATAGCAACTTAATTCGTAACAGCTAAAACAGGATCAATGTCTATCAACAGTGGAGAGAATGGATAGATAAAATTGTAGTTATGGAGAGGAATAAGACAGGGATGTCCACCATTGTTATTTAACATAGTACTGGAAGTCTTAGCCTAAGCAATCAGACAACAGAAAGAAATAAAAGGTATCTAAATCTGCAAGGGAGAAGTCAAACTTTCACTATTTGCAGACAACATGATACTCTACTTAGAAAACCCGAGAGACTCCACCAAAAAATTGCTAGAACTAATACATGAGTTCAGCAAAGCCGCAGGATATAAAATCAACATACAGAAATCTGTTGCATTCCTGCACACCAATAATGAAGCAGCAGAAAAAGGAATCAAGGAATCAGGATTAATCCTATTTACAATTGCACCTAAAATAATAACATACCTAGGAATAACCTAACCAAAGATTGCAAAAGAACTGTACTCTGAACATTTATGAAAGAAATTGAAGAAGACACAAAGAAATGGAAATACGTTCATGCTCATGGATTGGAAGAACAAACATCGTTAAAATGTCTATATACCCAAAGGAATCTACACATTTAATGCAATTCCTATCAAAATACCACCAGCATTTTTCACAGAGCTACAACAAACAATCCTAAAATTTGTATGGAACCGGAAAAGACCCCAAATAGTCAAAGCAATCCTGAAAAAGAAAAGCAAGCTGGAAGCATCACAATTCCAGACCTCAAGCTATACTACAAAGCTGTAGTCATCAAGACAGTATGGTACTGGCATAAAAACAGACACGTAGAACAATGGAACAAAATAGAAAACCCCGAAATGGATCCATGGCTATATGGTGAATTAATCTTTGACAAAGCAGGAAGGAATATCCAATGGAAGAAAGACAGTCTTTTCAACAAATGGTGCTGGGAAAACTGGACAGCAACATGCAAAAGGATGAAACTGGACCACCTTCCTACACCGTACACGAAAATAAATTCAAAATGGATTAAATACCTAAATGTGAGGCCTGAAACCATAAAATCCTAGAGGAGAACACAGGCAGCAACTTCTTTGATGTCGGCTATAGCAACCTTTTACTAGACACGTCTGTAGAGGCAAAGGAAACAAAAGCAAAAATGAACTATGGGGACTTCATCAAGATAAAAAACTTCTGCACAGTGAAGGAAACAAACAAAACTAAAAGGCAGCCTCCAGAATGGGAGAAAATATTTGCAAATGACGTCTCTGATAAGGGGCTAATATCCAAAATCTAGAAAGAACTTACCAAACTCAACACCCAAAAAACAAATAATCCCATCAAAAAATGGGCAGAAGACATGAATAGGTACTTTTTTCAAAGAAGATATACAGATGGCCAATAGGCACATGAAAAGATGCTCAATATCACTCATCATCAGGGAAATACAAATCAAAACCACAATGAGATATCATCACCTCACACCAGTCAGAATGGCTAAAATTAACAACTCAGGAAACAACATCTGTTGTTTGGAACATCTCTTGGCAAGGATGTGGAGAAAGGGGAACCCTCTTACACTGTTGGTGGGAATGCAAACTGGTGCAGCCACTCTGGAAAACAGTATGTAGGTTCCTCAAAAAGTTAAAGATAGAACTACCGTATGATATAGCAACTGCATTACTAGGTATTTACTCAAAGGACACAAAAATACTGATTCAAAGGGACCCAATGTACCTTGATGTTTATAGCAGCCTTATCACAATAGCCAAATTATGGGAAGAGCCCAAATGTTCATCAACTGATGAATGGATGAAGAAGATGTGGTGTGTATACACACACACACACACACACACACACACACACACACACACACACGCACACACAATGGAGTATTATTCAGCGATTAAGAAGAATGAAATATTGTTATTTGCAATGACGTGGATGGAATTAGAGTGTATTATCCTAAGTGAAATAAGTCAGTAAGAGACACCATATGATTTCACACTATGTGGAATTTAAGAAACAAAACAGATGAACATATGGGAAGGGGTAAAAAAAAAAAAAAGGAGAGAAGGAGGCAAACCATACGAGACTCTTAACTATAGAGAACAAACTGAGGGTTGATGGAGGGAGGTGGTGCGGGGATGGGCTAATTGGATGACGGGTATTAAGGAGGGTACTTGTTATGATGAGCACTGGGTGTTATATATAAGTGATGAATCACTACATTCTATTCTTGAAAACAATATTACACTATATGTTAACTAACTAGAATTTAAATAAGAATTTGAAACAAAAAATAAGATATAAAGTAAAATAGGGGTTATTCATATAATGAACTATAACACAATGAGAGATAACAATAACTATGTACAATAGCATGGATAAACCTCACACACATAATGATGGATGAAAGAAGCCAGATGATCAACAGATCTCACCAAGTCAGGAAAGGAATATAGAAGGAGGGGGGTTGCAGGAGAATGACTTCGCTCAGATTTACGGAAACCACTAGAGAGTTAAGAGTGGTGATCTTTTTGAGGACTGTGGTAGGCAGCCTTTAAGATAACTCCCAGTAATCCCCTCTCCTGGTTTCCATGCTTTTGTGCAATGCGGACTGGACCTAGAGACCAGCATCTTTTTTCCTCCTCTAGCTTTATTAAGAAATAATTGGCGGGTGCCTGGGTGGCTCAGTTGGTTAAGTGACTGCCTTCGGCTCAGGTCATGATCCTGGAGTCCCGGGATCGAGTCCCGCATCGGGCTCCCTGCTCGGCGAGGAGCCTGCTTCTCCCTCTAACCCTACCCCCTCTCATGTACTCTCTCTCTCTCTCATTCTCACTCTCTCAAAATAAATAAATAAATCTTAAAAAAAAAAGAAATAATTGGCATATAACATTGTATAAGTTTAAAGTATACAACATGTGATTTGATATGCATACGTATTGTTAGATGACTACCACAATAAGGTCCGTTAACACATTCATTGCCTCATGTAATTAATTACCTTTTGTATGTGTATGTGGTGAGAATGTTTAAGACTTATTCTCCTAGCAACTTTCAAGCATATAATACAGTATTATTAGCTACATTCACCATGCTGTAACTTCGACCCCCAGAACTTATTCATCTTATAATTGGAAGTTTGTACCCTTTGACCAACATCTTCCCATTTCCCCCACCCTCCAGCCTCTGCCAGTCACCAATCTACTATCTGTTTCTGAGTTTGGCTTTTTTAGACTCCACATACAAGTGAGATTGTAGAGTATTTGTCTTTCTCGGTCTGATTTATTTCGCTTACAGTAGTGTCCTCAAGATTCATCAATGTTGTCTCGAATGATAGGATTTCCTTCAGTTTTATGGCTGAATAATATTCCATTGTATGTACAATACCACATCTTCTTTATCCATTCATCCTTTTTTTTAAAGATTTATTTATTTATTTATTTATTTATGTATTTGAGAGAGAGAGCAGGGGGAGGGGCAGAGGGAGAGAAACTTCAAGCAGACTCCCCGCTGAGCACAGAGCCTGCTGGGGGGCTCAATGGTCCTGGGGCTCTACTGTGGAGGGGCTCCTTCGTGGTGGGGCTCCATCGTGGCCATATGATCCCCATTGAGTGGGACCCCGTCACATGGCTCGGTCCCACGACCCATGAGATCATGATCTGAGCTGAAACCAAGAACTGGTCGCTCAACCGACTGAGCCACTCAGGCACCACTTTATCCATTCATCCTTGATGGACACTTAGATTGTGGACTAGCTTCTAAATAATAGAATAAGTAAAAGTGATTGACTATTCTGAGATTAGATTACAACAAAAATTGTGACTTCTATTTCCCTCTCATTCCTTGCCCTGGGGGAAGATAGCAACTTCTTATGGAGAGGTACAAGTGGCCGGAACTAATGAAGGACCTGAGGCCTGCCCATGGCGTTTGAGTGAGCTTGAAAGATTCTCCTGCCTTGAAATGCTTGCAGCCCTGGCTGAGTTGAATGCAGCTTTGTGAGAGACCCTGAGCCAGAGGACCCAGCAAAATGGCACCCACATCCCTGACACACAGAAATTGTGAGAAAATAAGGGATTTTTGTTTTAGGCTGCTAAAGTTGGGGTATCTGTTATCCAACAATAGATAATACAAGGACATTGCTTATTACTCAAAATCACTGTATAAAGCTCCCGAATTCTCTTTGAGAGCTGCAACCAGGGAAAAGCTGGCCATCTCCAGGAATGGTGTGTTTCTTTCTTCTCAGAGATGGTGACAATCACACACCAGGAACCTCAGAGCCAAATTTATGGTTCAATTTTAATAATTATGGAAGACCCTATGACCTGCTTATCTGTGTTCTTACTCCTGTTGTTTCCTTTTATTCTGACTGGTCTTTTTCTTTGTCCTGGTTTCTCAGTTCATTTTTACATTTTTCTATATTACATTAATTATGTTAAGCCATCTCAAGTTCACCTTACAGAGAAGCAAGGCATTCATAAATAATTTTTTTTTTATAAATAATTTAAAAAAATATTTAAGTTTGCACCTGTTGAGCATGGAGGTGCTTGGAGGTTGTGCTGGGGAATATCAGGTAATGGAAACATGGCTCTGGAGCTCTGGGCATTGGCCAGGGTTAATTTGGATTGGGTCAAAAAATATGAAATGTTAATGACAAAAAAGGAAAATACGATGGCAATTGATCACCACCTCCCAGGGGGAGGGGCCAAGGGCTTACTCAGTCACACTGGGTGGTATCTTTCAAATTTATTATTCATCGCACTCTATTCCCCTAAGGCCCTCAGGCCCCGCCCCGCCCATAGCCCCGCCCCTCTTTCCCTATGACCACGCCCCTCCCCTCGGTCCCGCCCGCTGCGAGCGCCGCACCGCCTCTGTCTCCGCCTGCGGGCCCGGCCTCCCGACGGTTGCGCGCTCCGCCCCCTCCCTCTGCGCCCGCGCGCGCCTTCCCCGCCCCGCGGGGCTCTCTCCTTTCGGGGCGGTTGGGCCGCGCGCCTGTGGGGGCGGGGCCCAGAGGAGGCGGTAGAACCAATGGGGCGCGGCGGCGGCGGCGGCGGTGGCGGCGGCGGCGGAGGCGGCGGCGGTGGCGGCGGCGGCTGGGTCGGGCCCCGACGGGCGGCGGCGGCTGAGGTGGAGGCGGAGGGAGGCGGCGGCGGCGGCGAAGGAGGCGGCGGCGGCGGCGGAGGGGGGAAGATGGCGGCGCCTGTCCTGCTGAGAGTGTCGGTGCCGCGGTGGGAGCGGGTGGCCCGGTATGCAGTGTGCGCCGCCGGGATCCTGCTCTCCATCTACGCCTACCACGTGGAGCGGGAGAAGGAGCGGGACCCCGAGCACCGGGCCCTCTGCGACCTGGGGCCCTGGGTGAAGTGCTCCGCCGCCCTTGCCTCCAGGTAGCCCGGCTTGGGGGAGCGGGCCGGGAGCGGCCGAGCTGGGTGAGGGCGGAGGCTGGGGGTGGGGAGCGCGCGGCGGGAGCTCGGGCCTGGGGGGGGCGGCGGGGACCGGGCCGCGGAGGGACCGACGGCGCTGCGAGCCTGGCCGAGGCTGGGGGCGGCGGCCGGGGGGGCTCCGGCCTGAGGGGCGGCCCGAGTGCAGGCCGCCGGGGTGGAGGTGGCGGGGCCGCGAGACCGGCGAGGAGGGATGAGGTGGCAGAGTGTAGCCGGGAGGCCGGAGCGGACCGGGAGCAGTTGGGCAGGCTGGGGCCGGGCTGCGAAGGAGCGAGAGGGGTTCGCCGATGGTGGGTCGGGTCCCGGCCGACTTGACAGATTTCCTGGTTCTCGCCGCGGGGGGGGGGCGGGTCAGGAGTGTGGGACCCTGCCCCAGGGAGCGGTGAGGTCACTGCCCATCGCTCGTCCGGGCTCGCTGCAGCCGGAGGCTGTGCGGCCGGCGTGGACTCGGGGGTTTGCATTTCCCACTGTCTTCCTGGTGCTAGGACAGGTGTTTCTGTGGTCAGGCCTCTTTGTACTCTGTAGCGCTAATGAGAATTTGCAGACTTCTTGAGATGGTGACATTTGCAGGCAAACACGAATTTGACCCTACTCTGGAAGAAGATACCGGCACTTAATATATCTGATTTCTTGGATTTCCCCCTTGTATATTTCAGTGTGCCGGAGAGGGGGAATTGGCCAGACTTTGGGTCTAGTTTAAGCTTCATTTGCCTAAAATAGGAGTATGTCAAGTGTAGTGATAATGTTTGGGGCATTAGGCTGACTTTTAAACCTTGTTGATTAGTATAATGGGATACGCAGAGAAGATTAAAAATACACGCCTAAGTGGAGGGATTGGTTTGTTTTACTGATAACTTTAGGTTTTTAAAAATGTTGTAGTGATTTATCTGTTACATTCTATTTGCTGCACTAGGTTTTCCTAGGCAAGTTACTTTGGAAAAAAAAAAAGGAATTTACATCTTAAAGAGATTGCCTTTTTTAAAAAAATTATTGAGGAGAGTTCATTAAAAGTAGCAAAAGTGAAAGAAATGACTTCAAAATTGATAGGTTACAATTTTTATAGAGACATACTATGCTTAATATTTCACATTTCTTAACAGTGGTTATATTTGAGCAGTTTCTTTCCCTCCTGTTGATCTGTAAATTGCTAGGTAGACTGTAATGTATAGCTCACTAGTTTATTTTGACCTACATATTGGTGATTACATGAACAAGCAAGTATTGGAGTTTGTCTTGTTACAATTTACAAACTTCAGGCTGCCAATCTTTTCCATTTAGACAGCTCTATCTCATTTGCCCTTAAACCAAAATCCTGTTGCTTAAGTGGGAAAATAGTCATCATTATTGCTACATTAAACACAATATGTTTAAAATGTAGATATTAGTTAACAGTTAAAGTATATCAATGTGACAAAAAGCTCACATTTTTGGTTGAGTATAATTTGAACCAAGTCAATAGACTTTAATAGATTCAGCATCCCTTTGAGAACCACAGAGTGTATTTTATGCAAACATTTTTATGTTTATTTCACTTCCATTGGAAAGGACTTTTATACTTAAAAGTATCTTGGCCCGAAGTTAGTTTAATAAATACATAGTGAAAAGACTATCCAGCGGTATATTACAAGTAATTTTTTAAAAAAGGAAATAAAAAACTAAGAAAAATTAAAAAAAATAAAAAAGGAAATAAAAATAACTTGATACTAGATTAGTATGGAATTTAGGCAAAATTATTACAATTTTAGATTTGCAAGCGTTGTAGTCTATAATAAATTTAACTGGGCCTTTTAACTTGGGGGCGTGGAAAGAATGCTTTATGTTATCCAAATTGTATGGTGACGTTTTTAAAAAAAATTTTTTTAAGATTTATTTATTTTGAGGGAGTGAGAATGAGAGAGAGAGAGAGAGAGAGAGAGTACATGAGAGGTGGGAGGGTCAGAGGGAGAAGCAGGCTCCTCGCCGAGCAGGGAGCCCGATGCGGGACTTGATCCGGGACTTCAGGATCATGACCTGAGCCGAAGGCAGTCACTTAACCATCTGAGCCACCCAGGCGCCCACATTTTTAAAATTGACTTGCCTTTAAAAAGGAGTGTTTTTGAACCATGCAATAAGTATAGACTATAAATATTTTCAGTTACATATCCTAAAAGATCCAGGTTTTTGTGCTCTTTTTAAAATTTTAATAAAGTACCATAGAATAATATAAATGACATCAAGTAGAATATTAAAACTATATATAAGTGTACTAAGTATATATAAGTATGTAAGACTAAAAATAACTGGATCTCTTTATAGTTTCAAATGTGAATTTAATATGTCGTGACTGGAACTAATGTTTAATTGTGTAGCTGTGTACATAAAATATTTTAAAATCGATGCTCACTAAAGGAGGATAGGTAAGAAATAAGACATGGCTAACAAAAGGAGTAAATAGCTTATTTGCCATAAACAATAAAATTCTTTTCAAGAAATTTATTCGGTTTCAGCCTGTCTATAAACTACTTGCAAAGCTACATGTGTGTTATGTACCAGACATATGTCTATGTGTGTGTGTGTATATATATATATATATATGAATGTATTTAACAGAAGTACAGAAACTTGGTAATTAAAGTGGCTTCAGTCTGATTAATAAACCAATTGTTTTTTAAGTACGTAGAATAAACATCGTTAAAAGTTTTTATTTTGTCAGAGTGGCTTTAAATAAAATCAAATTATTGGAGACCTCAACTAATTCTTTTTATTTGACCTACGTATTGATTGCTCCTTAGCAGAAGTATTAAAAAATGTGATATCTTAGGAAAAGAAAGTCTGAGCCCAGGTTAGAGTGAGTAGAATTGCAGATAAAGGATGAGAAAAGTTACCCAATGAAAAGAATCCTGAGGAAAGTCCTCCCAGAACCCAGTGTTGACTCACATGACTTTGTATTGCTAAAACTCACTTTATTCTCATTTCTCAATCCTTAAGTGTCTTGATCCAAATAGAATAGAGTTTAATGAGAGAATCTTGAGGGTGTGTGTGTGTGTGTGTGTGTGTGTGTGTGTGTGTGTGTGTATGTAAAGTCCTCTAGTATTTTGGGAGGCATCATTGTCTAAGGGAGTAGTTCCCAGATGTACTTTTTTTTCTTTTCTTTTTTTTTTAAAAAGATTTTATTTTTACGTAATCTCTACACCTGATGTGGGTCTTGAACTCACAACCCTGAGATGAAGAGTTGCATGCTCCACTGACTGAGCCAGCCAGGTGCCCCTAGACTTTGGATTTCAAAAATGATTCCCAAATTGGGAGGGTGCAGTGGAGTTGCCAGTTTTGTTTTGTTTTGTTTTGCCAGGTATAGCCAATAAAAACAGCAACAGTAACCCACATCACTAGCTACTTTTGCCATCATTTCATTTATAAAAAGGATATTTTAACTCGATTTGAAAGGACAGAATTTCAGAGTAAAAGACTTTAAATTGAATCATTTAGCTTTATTAAAAGGTTTGCTTTCTTCTTATTTTTCCTCATTTTTATATAAATCAGTAAATAGTCTGTTGCAAACCTGCACCAGCCTCCCAGCCAATAGTAAAAGGCGAAAGATTAAGTAACCCTTCCTGGTGCAGAGCTCAGATCCAAAGATTCTCGGGGGCTCCTAGCTCTGCTACTTGTTAGACTCTGGCCTCAAGCTAGTTATTTATCTTCATGGAGCCTCAGTTGCTTCTTGTGTTAAATAGGGCTATTAAAGCTTACTTTGCCAGATGAATGGTGGGATTAATGATGATTTAAGGAATAAATATCTGGTCAATTATAGCTATTATCATTGATTGGAGGTGTTACCTGTTTTTGCAGTATCTGATAATAAATGCCTTTAAGTAGTGTAACTTTTTTGTTTTAAGTATAGTCATTTATATGTATTTTAGATTAAATTGTTTTAGCATACTTTATTGCTCCTCCAAGCCATAGTATGAAGACTTCAAGTCCATTTAAAACAATTTCAGGGATGCGTGGGTGGCTCAGTTGGTTAAGCACGACTGCCTTCAGCTCAGGTCATGATCCCAAGGTCCTGGGATGGAGTCCCACATAGGGCTCCCTGCTCGGCGGGGAACCTGCTTCTCCCTCTGCCTGTTCTAACTGCTCTGCCTGCTGCTCTCCCTGCTTGGGCTCACCCTCTCCCTCTCTCTCCGACAAAAAAATGAATAAATAAAATCTTCAAAGAAAATTTTCAGAAGTGTGGCGAGAGGGGCGCCTGGGTGGCTCAGTTGTTAGGCATCTGCCTTCGCCTCAGGTCATGGTCCCAGGGTTCTGGGATCGAGCCCCACATCAGGCTCCCTGCTCGGTGGGAGGCCTGCTTCTCCTTCTCCCACTCCCCCCTGCTTGTGTTCCCTCTCTCACTGTCTCTCTGCTAAATAAATAAAATCTTAAAATAAATAAATAAATAAATAAATTGTGGTACTTTAAAAAAGAAAGTGTGGCGAGAAAGCAATATAATGTGCAGAATATTCTTTATAGGTATTTTCTGCAAGTTACATTAGACCCCCTTCTAAAAAGGGTTTTTATGTTAATAGTACAAGTGATCTTTAAAGATTAATAGGCTTGACAATACCAGTTTTATTTTTATTTTTTTAAAGATTTTATTTATTTATTAGAGAATGAGAGACAGAGAACACGAGAGGGAAGAGAGTCGGAGGGAAAAGCAGACTCCCTGCTGAGCAGGGAGCCCGACGTGGGACTCGATCCCGGGACTCGAGGATCATGACCTGAGCCGGAGGCAGTCACTTAACCAACTGAGCCACCCAGGCGCCCCGACAATTCTACAGTTTTTAAAATTGTAAAACAGTATTTGAAAACCATCAATTCCTCAAAAAATTGCCTTCATTTGCAAAATGTTGAACTAGTACCTCTCTCACATCTTAAAAGAAGTAGTAGTGCCATCTACTTACTACCCCTTTCGTTGAGATCTTACTTTTTTTTTTTAAGCAAGCTCTACTGCTCAGCATGGGGCTTGAACCCAAGATCAAGAGTCATATGCTCTACTGAGTGAGCCATCCAGGCACCCTGAGATCTTACGTTTTTAGAATAGAACTTAGAAATCTTTGCTGCTCCTTGCTTTGTCCACCTAGACTCAGAGGTTAAACAACTTGTCCAAGGTAACACAGTTAGTTGCAGACTGGGACTAGAAACCTGGCTTTTAGAGTACTTGTTTAAGGACTGGCCCCCTACAATTTTTTCAGTTGAATTCTTGTATAGATAATGCATTTGCTGTTTCACATTTGAAGATACTAAAGCATACATGCGAATAATCTTTTTCATACCCCTTCACCCAGACATGCAGTTCTCCCTCTCCGTAAGCAGCTGTGAAACTTTCCAGAGCCATTTTATGAGTATACAAGCATAAATATGACCATATTATTCTTCCCATTTTTAAACATAAAATTATATTACATATTCTGATCTATACCCTACTTTTTGCTAGCAGTCTTTCATCACCACATATTTTTAAGTGCTTATATTCGTATTTGGTGCAATGTTAATAACTGCTAGTATGTAAAAGAAAATTTGTTCCAGTAGTTAGTTTTGACTCACAAATAAAATGTTGGTTCTTATGTTACTATTGGTTCTTGGTATGGAAATTTCAGATGCAGTATGAACTTAGAGTATAAGAGGAAAGAAGATATCACAAAGTAACTGGACTGCTGTAGTGTTAGAGATAACTGTTAATACTTAAGATAATGCTTACTGTGTGCAAAGTAGTGTTCTAAATGCTTACTTATTTAATTCTCTTAACAGTCCTCTGAGGTGCTTTTATCACCATTTTACAGAAGAGAAAACTGAGGCACACAGCATATAAATGAAACTTGATTTAGATAATGCAGTGGCAGAGGCCTGATTCTAACCCAAGCAGTCTGTCTCAAGAGTCCGAGTTCTTTATTACTACTTTGAATTCCATTTAGATCTAATATTGATCAAATGATACCCAAATCAGCCAAGTTTTTTAAAACTATGCAAACATGGGTGCCATTTTTTTTTTTTTTTTTTTACATCTGTACGCCAAAAAATGCCTAGAGTTTGCATTGTAGCTTTTACTTGTTTATAGCAATTTGCGGGGGAAAGCAAGGACACTACTATGAAGGTGCAGTATTTGAGAAGTAAGTTTCTAGAGTGTTTGCCTTGTAAGCCTAAACTTGTGAAGATAAGGCATTTGTCACACCTAGTCAGTGAACAGGTATGCAGGGGGGTGGCTATCAGTAAGACTTAACAGAATTGCCAAGGGAAGGAAGATAAAAGGGCATCTAGGCACCTGGGGTGGGGAGGGGAAAAAGTTAGTTTGAATTTGTACTAGGGTGGGGAAGCTCTTTCTGAGAGAGGTGTTGAGTCATGGATCTACTGTGCAAAGAATCAGGTGAACTGGGCCTGGGGTGTGGTGCTGGCTAAATCACCACACAGAAGTAGGAATTTAAGGGGCGCCTGGGTGGCTCAGCCGTTGGGCGTCTGCCTTCAGCTCAGGTCATGATCCCAGGGTCCTGGGATCGAGCCCCGCATCGGGCTCCCTGCTCCGCAGGAGGCCTGCTTCTCCCTCTCCCACTCCCCCTGCTTGTGTTCCCTCTCTCACTGTGTCTCTGTCAAATAAATAAATACAATCTTAAAAAAAAAAAGTAGGAATTTAAGAGGGATTCATTTCCATATGATTTGGAAGACGGTAGCTATTTGGGGAGAATAGCTAGTGGTCATATTTGAATGTAACACAGACCCACCTGCATTGGGAAATGACTGGAATCTAGAGCTTTTCCAGAAAAATGCAAAACCAGGCATTCTTGTAAACCGCATGTTCTTGTAAACATGGACAAGACTTAAAAGCACTGAGCCTTGGGTTTCTCTTCTATATAGTATTTGTACACAAATGCACTAGACTGGTATTAGATTATTAGTTTTCAAAATTTGTTCCCCCAGCTCCTACTTGTGTGGCAGTGCAGCAGGGATTTCATAAGCGTTTGATTCACATTTTAACATGTTAAACTTTAAAACATTCATAAACATTTATATATACTCAAATGCGTAACATGCTAAATTTTAACACAGTAGAGACCACTGATTTATACTGCCAGGTTATCTCAAAGCAGTTATGCCGGTGGAAAAAAGTGCCAGTCTTAAAAGTTTACATACTATATGATTGCATTTATATAGCATTTTTGAATAACAAAATCATAGCGATGGAGAACAGATTAGTAGTTGCCAGGGAGTTCAGAATGGGGGAAAGGGTGATTTGGTTAAGGAAGGTAGCATGAAGGAGCCTTGTGGGGAAGGAACAGTTCTGTATTTCAGTTGTGGTTACAGGAAGCTACAAATGTGATAAAATTGCATAGAAACGTACATGTAAAACTGGCGAAAGCTGGTAAACTCTAGATTGTACCAAGGTTAGTTTCCTGGTTGTGGTATTGTACTATAGTTATGGGAGATACTACCTTTGAGGAGGTTTGGCGAAGTGTGCCAGGGACCATCCTGTGCGTTTTTTGCAAATTCCTGTGATTTATAGTTATTTTAAGATAAAAAGTAAAAAAGAAAAGGAAAAAATCAATGTATTTAGAATATTTGAGGGAAAATAAGCAAAAGGAAAAAGTTAAAATTACCCATAATGCCAACACTCAGGATAAAAATCCTTATAATAGAGTTTCTTGCTTTCTTTGTGTTTATACTTGAATTTTTAATTCTGTTGATTAGGATTATTGGTATTTTAAAAATTCAGGCAGTGCTTGTTTGCTCGTGTAAAATTATATCAGCAAATTACTCTAGAACTCTCATTGTGTTATGCTATAACGTGACTGCCTTATGCATAATGTACTGATGTCATGATTATTATATATTTTAAGATTTATTATTAGAGATTTAACTTAGAAATGTTCTTCTACTTAGACTTTTGGACAGGTATAATAAAATCTTTAGATAGTATTAATGTGCTATTTAAAAAAACAACAAAACTCATCATTTGCAACTGCTAGAGATCCAGAGAGATTTGGATCAGGTTTTTCTTGATACTGCTCAATCAAAACAGAACAAGTCTGACTGCCCCAGTCATCCATAGTTTATAAAGTTTGTGTTGATCAGAAGACCTTCATTGTAAATGTCATAAACTTGAGCTTTTAAAATACACTGATAGAATGAAATATTGCTTTAATCTGTTTTTCATTATAGATCCACATAAAATTTCATTTGGAAAAAAATTTTTTGCTAAAAAATTTTTTTAAACTATAGGGATTATAATCTATACAGTTTCTTTCGTTATTAGCATCTATAATTTAGGGGAATTTCAAGGATGCTGTTATCCTGTTGTGTGATTATTGACCTTTTTAAAAACGTTGTTTTTGAGAAGTAAAATAGTGGAAGATCCATGACAAAATAAGAATTAAAGTGGAGTATAATCAACCCCACTGTTTTTTACAAGTTTGATTTATTTCCACTTGTGCATTGTGCTAATAGTTAAAATCACAGAGATTAGAGCAAAGGGTACCTGGATTGAAATCTCGGTTGCATAACTTAATCTCTCTTTTGTCTCAGTTTCCTCTTCATAAAATGAGGGTAACAGTAGTGTCTAACTCAGGATTATCGTGAATATGAAGTACACCAATGCACCAGTGTTTATAAACAGTCTTAGCACAGCACCTGGCACAAAAGTAAGTGCTCATAAAATGTAGCTATTATTTTAAAACATGGTTGAGATCATACTATACGTATTTTATATCTTTTTTTCCTAATTTAACATGTTACAGCTATTTTCTCTTGTTCTTAGAAATTCACCAGTAATGCAAGAGAATGTGAGGAGTCCTGTACCCTTGTCTTTGGGTATTCTCATTATTTAGGCCTTCATGAATTTGTTTTATGAAAACTGTCATCTCATTGTTTTGATTTGCATTTTCCCCCAACATAAACAAGTTTTAGTGGCTTTTCACGTTTTTATTAATTGTTTGCATTTCTTCTCTTGAGTCTTGCCCATATACATCTTAGAATTTTTTATGTTGATTAGACAAATGCCTTACATATTTAAAGGCTATGGATATTTTATCATTTGTTATTAATATTTTTGCCATTTTAGTTCACTTTCATTAATTTTTATAGTACATAGGTTTTTTGAAAGTGTATGAAAAAAATTTTTTTGTAATTTTTTCCCATAGGTTTTTTTTTTTTTAAAAGATTTTATTTATTTATTTGAGAGAGAGAGAATGAGAGATAGATAGCACAAGAGGGAAGAGGGTCAGAGGGAGAAGCAGACTCCCTGCTGAGCAGGGAGCCCGATGCGGAACTCGATCCCGGGACTCCAGGATCATGACCTGAGCCGAAGGCAGTCGCTTAACCAACTGAGCCACCCAGGCGCCCCCCATAGGTTTTGAGTTTAGAAGGGCATGTCTCATTCTGATACCAGATGAATGGGTATTTATGATTTCTTGTAGTTTTGAAAAACAATTCCTTAATCATGTAGAATGTAGCTTACAGGTTAGATGAATCTGTAACCTAATTTTTGTATAGACATATGTTAAATGTTCACTTAAATTTCTTCTGGTGATTGCCTGTTTATACCTTTGCCCATTTATTTCTCTCCTAGGTTGTCTTTTTTTTCTTACTGGTTAGCGGAAGTTCTTCAGGTATCATAATAATTTTTTGTTATATGTATTACATGTATTTTCTCGTTTCTCATTTGTCTTTTAATTTCATTAATGGTATCTTTACTCAGTAGAAGTTTAAACTTTTTTATGTGGTCCCGTGTTTGATTTCCTGATAGCTTTTGGGTTTTGTTTTTTTTGTTTTTGTTTTTCTTTCTTTAATCTTGTTTAGTGAAATCGCTAGCATCCCAAGATTTTTTTTTTTTTAACTTTCATGTATTTTGTTTGGATTTTTTTTCATATTTAGCTCCTTTAGTTTGAGTGGAATTTACTTTTGTGTGTGGTGTGAGGTAGGGATCAAACTTTTTTCTAAATTGATAGGCTTTTGCTTAACTCCATGTATTAACTTGACCATATATGAAATGCCACAAGAATTTCCTTATATACATAGGGCCTCTTTCTGGATTCTCAATTCGGGTCCAGTGATATGTTGTCTGTGCTTCCACTCATTTCCATTACTACAGTCCCTCTCTCCCCTATGGCTTTAAATAGTAAGTTTGATACCTGATATGAGCAAAAATGTTTTAAAATGAGCAAATATGCTCATTTTAAAACATTTCTTGGCTATTCTCATGCATTTACTGTTTCAGGTGAATTTTAGAATTTATTTTGATGAGCTCTAAAAAACAATCCCAATGAGATTTTGATTAGAATTGTACTGAATTTATAGATGAACTTGGGAAAGAGTCAACCTTTACTCACATCTTCCCATCAAGGAACAAACATATCTATTTATTCTGGAGTTGCTAATCTGTTATGATTTTAAACTAGATGCCCATTGTAGTTTTGCTTTATATGTAATTAATGTGGTGCTAGAAATTGAGAAATGTTATGATGGTATTATGGACAGGGATCCCAGTAACATAATTCTCTCCAGTCTGCAGCCTCTATTTTCAAGTCTATAGGGCCCCTGAGGAAAAAAAATTTGTATTAGATATTTGTACTTGCAAATGAAAAACTTAAGATACTTTGCATTTTATTCTTAACTAGGACTTGGGCACCAAACTTCCAAGACAAAAGACTGGAATAAGTCCAGCTGAGTTCATGTGGAAATGCTTTTTTTTTTCCAATCCAGTTGAGCTTAAATTGTTTCAAACTAAAACAGTCTGTGAGTTGGACCCCTTTCATCCCCTCAGTTCTCAAACATAGCTAGATTTTTTTCCCATGTGATGTGAGCAAAGCCTGCTCTATCTAACTCATTCCTATCAGTGCTCAGGGCCATGTAACCAGAGAGCACATTTGCTTTGGTTGACTGCTGATCTGGCCTTGGCCACATGCCTTAGGCCTTCTCTGCCCAAGTAGTAGGTTTGACCCTGGCTCTCACTTAGAGAAGAGAAAGCCCTCTTGAGGGCTTCCCATACCACTTCAGTCACACGGAAGAAGCAGAAAAGTGAACCCGTACTTGTGTGCTGACCTTTTAATGGTGATTCTATCCAATAACTCACAGACCCAATCAGGGCTTTCAAATCTGTCCTCTTCCTGAGAG
This sequence comes from Eumetopias jubatus, assembly GCF_037043125.1. NCBI lineage: Eukaryota > Metazoa > Chordata > Mammalia > Carnivora > Otariidae > Eumetopias > Eumetopias jubatus. The sequence continues at coordinate 95,693,409 of NW_028274818.1, forward strand.
TCAGGGAGAAAGACAGTGAGAGGGGCCTTAATTCCTCACTTCCAAAGGTAACACAAAAACTTTCAGCCATTCTCAGAAGCATTGGTTTTTCTTTTGGGTTGTTGCTTGTCTCAAATCAACCAGAAAGAGATGGAGTAAAAACTGGCTTGCTAAGTATTGCACATAACCCATATCCTTTCTTAACTGTGCATCAGCCTGCAGTGGGTGACATTACTCAGGAGACGTTCTCTTCCCCTGCTTAATGGTTCATGACATGTTCTTGATTTTCCTCCTACCACTTAGTTCCTTCTCAGCTTTCTTTACTGGCTTCTCCTGTACCTGCCCGTTAAATGTGGACATACCAGCCATCAGCCCTATACCCTCTTGTCAGTCTTCTTTCCCTCAACAGTCACATTCATGTCCATGGCTTCACTCACGGATGAACCTAAAGTTTGTATCTCTATCCAGGAAATTTATGTCACCAGGCTCAAAATTTCTGTCTCTCCTTTGAACTCTAAATCTGCCTATCTAATTGCCTGCTGGACATCTCTACTTGGATGTCTCCAGAGTACTATAAATTTAACATGTCCACGATTTAATTAATGTTCTTCCCCTGAAAATGCTCTCTTTCTGATCCCAGTGAAAGCATCACCACCCAAGCAGTTGTGCAAGTCAGAAACCTGGGAGCTGTCTTTGGTTGTTTCTCCACCCTCCCCCTCCCCCACCAAATCCAATCAGCCACCAGGTCCAGTTGCTTTTTTTAACCTTTTTTGTTCTGATTTGTAACATAGATATGGAAGAGTCATTGAGCTGTGCATCTTTTTTGATGTAATAATCACAAAGCATAACCCTTGTAACCAACATTCAGGTCATTAGACGATTGCCAGCACTTCAGAAAGCCTTCCTTTAACTCCCTCCTTATAAAATATACTCTTCCTCCTTCTCAAAATGAACTAACTTCTGTCCTGACTTTTATGATAATCACTTTCTTACTTTTCTACCTAAGGCTGTATCTAAACTTGGTAGTTTAGTTTTCCCTGCTTTTTGAACTTTATAAATAGGACCATTTAGTTTGTATTCTTTATTCCAGCTGCTTTCATTCAGCATTATCTTGAGAGATTCATCCATGTTTTATGGAGCTATAGTTTGCTTCATTGCTGAGTATTCTGTCATACAAGTATGTCACAATTAACTTACTCATTTTTCACTCTTTTTGAACGGACATTTAAGTTGTTTTCACTTTGCAGCAATTATGAATAATGCTGCTATGAACATTTTTGTGTATTTCAATTTTAATATATATGTATATTTTTAAAGATTCTGTTTATTTGAGGAGTGAGAGAGAGGACATGAGCAGGAGGGAAAGGGAGAAGCAGGCTCCCCAGTGACCTGGGAACCTGACATGGGGCTTGATCCCCGGACCCTGGGATCATGACCTGAGCTGAAGGCAGACCCTTAACCGACTGAGCCACCCAGGTGCCCTTCTGTATTTTCAACATTAGTTGGTAATGCCAGACTGTTTTCCAAAGTGATTGCAATAATTTCGATCCCTGCCAACAACGTATGAGATTTCCTATTATTCCACCTGTTTGCCAAACCTTGGGATTGTCAGTCTGTTAAATTTTATTAACCATTCTGGTATATACATAATGGATTTTTGTGGGTAGTTGAGGTGTATTTCATATATAATAAAATGCAAAAATTTTGAATGTACAGCTTGAAAATATTTTCACATATTTGCATGTGCCACTACTCAGATGAACATTCCCATCACCCCAGAAAGTTCTCTCGTGCTCATTTTCAGTCAGAAGCTGTTATTCTGACAATCCTATTTTGACTTCTGTCACCATAAATTTGCTTTGCCTATTCTCGAACTTAATGTAAATGGACTCATAACAGTATGCACTCTCTTGTGTCTGGCTTCTTTTGCCCAGCATCATGTTTTTTGCAGTTCGTCCAAGTTGTTGGTTTTATCAGTTATTCTTTTTTTTATCGCTTAGTGCCATTGTATGATTTTACACGCACGCGCGCGACGCACACACATACACACACACACACACACACATATGCTCATTTCTTGGGGGTATATATTGAAGAGTGGATTTTTGGGTCATAGGATAGGTCTTTAATTTTATTAGAAACTATAGAACTGTTTCCCAAAGTGGTGGTTCTATTTAACACTCCTATTTGGTTTTAATTTGCATTTCCCTGATTACTAATGGGATTGAGCAGCCTTTTATATGTTTATTGGCCATTTGGATTATCTTCTCTTTGAAAGGCTCATTAAAGTCTCATTGAAATCTTTTGCCCATTTTTCTGCCTGGTGTTCATCTTTTGTCTTACTTATTTTAAGATATTTTAAGATACATTTGCATATGTGTATATGTGTATATATGTACACGTATATGTATGTATATATATGTATAAATATGTATATACATGTATATGTTTTCAGATAATCTGTATTGCAGACACCCTCTTCCGCTCTGTGGCTTGCCTTGTCTTTTCATTTTCTTAAAGGTGTGTTTTGATTCACAAAAATTATTAATTAACATGGTCAACCTTTATAGTCAGAGCTTTTTTGTATTCTGGTGTTGAAGATATTCTGCATGAAAATATTTTGTCTTGACTTTCACATTTTTTTTTAAATTATTTTTTTAAAAGATTTTATTTATTTGACAGAGAGAGAGAGAACAAGTAGGCAGAGAGGCAGGCAGAGGGAGAGGGAGAAGCAGGCTCCCTGCTGAGCAGGGAGCCCGATGCGGGACTCGATCCCAGGACTCTGGGATCATGACCTGAGCCAAAGGCAGCCGCTTAGCCGGCTGAGGCACCCAGGCACCCTTGACTTTCACATTTAGATCAACAATCTAAGTGGAATTTTTTTTAATGGTCTGAGTTGGGGTCAGTTTAATTTTTTTCCTATGTGACTATCCAGTTATTATTGTGGCACCAATTTAAGATCATTCTCCCTTGCTCTGTATGTAGAGTTATTTTTCCATAAATCAGCTGATTGTGTGCAAGAGGATTTGTCTGGGCTCTTCTATTCCATTCTTTTATTTGTTTGTCTTTGTGCCAGGGTGCCACTATCTTAACTACTCTATTTCAGCAGTTCTCCTGGGACCGGGTGGGTCCAGACCTTTTTAGAGGGTCATTGAGGTCAAAACTGTTTTCATAGTGATAATAAGATGTTATTTGCCTTATTTACTCTCATTCCCTCACAGTTGTACAGTAGGTTTTCTAGAGGTTGCATGACATGTGGTATTGAGACAGATTGAATACAAATGCAGGAATGAGAATCCAGCTGTCTCCTGTTAAGCCAGATATTAAGAAGATTTACAGAAACGTAAAACACTGCCTTTCTTTTCACTAAATTTTTATGTTTTGGAGAACAGTTATTTTTCATAAGGAATTTCTGTTAATATATAATCAGTTACTTGTTATTTCTTTCAAATTTTTATTTAAACTCTAGTTAACATACAATGTTGCTATTTTTAAGTGAACAAATATTTCACAATTATATTTTAATTTCAAATACGATAAATATAATACATTAAAATCACATAAGCTACAGCTCTTTGGAGTGTCAAGTTTGAGAATTACTGCGTAGTTTTACACATCCTGATAACCAGTAGATAATAAGTCTTGGTTGTTTTTGGCCCCTTGCACTTCCATATACACTTTAGAATCAGCTTGTAAGGTTCCACAGGAATACTTGTTAGGATTTTGATTGGAATTGGCATTGAATAAGTTTAGGGAGAGGTTTTGCACATCTTCCTAACAGAATTTTTAAAGAAAAAAAAAAAGTCTGCATAGAAGTACATTAAAAAAAACCATTTAACAAGAAAACAAAGGATATCTCTGAAAAACGTGAAACTTTAACATGGGACGTATAATAATTGAATAAATGCTGAAACATAACTTGTTCTTGGATAGGATAACTCTCACATTGGAAAGATGTCAGTATCCCCTCTAAATTTTTGTATTGCATATTGCTAGATACACTTTTGCGTTTTGTCATTTGTAAAATTGAGATAGGCCTTAAAATTGAGGATACCTTCCAGGGGTGCCTGGGAGGCTTAGTCAGTTAAACATCTGACTCTTGATTTTGGCTCAGGTTATGATCTCATGGGTCTTGGGATAGAATCCCGAGTCTGCTTGGGATTCTCTCTCCTCTCCCTCTGCCCCTAGTCTGGCTTGCATGCACGCGCTCGCTCTCTCTCAAGTAAATAAATATTTAAAACAACAACAACAAAAAATTGAAGATACCTTCCAGCCACTTCTGGCCATGTAGTAGTGGTGAAGAAGTTTTATTTATGAACATCTTAACAAACTTGCTGTATTTTACTTATTTTCCTTTCAATATAAGCACAACTCATATGTGATATAAAGACAAAACAGTCTGTAAGTCTAAAAGAGCTATTTTAATAGACCTAAAAGAAAAATCCTCAGTGTCAAGGCAGCATTCTGTCAGGGCTGCAGTGCCCCTTTTTTTAGTGCTACATAAAACTGTACAGTTTACATTGAAGGTATTTTGGAGTTGATAAAACATAATTTGTAAATTCAGTGAAATCCCAGTTAATATTTCCACAGGCTTTTCAAAATGTGATTTTAAAGTTTACATGAAAGAACAAAAGTGGAATTTTTCATAAAAATATGAAAATCAATATTCATGCAGGGAGGAATACTGCGGTTAAAGTCAGTGTTAAAGCTCAAGTAATCAAGAGCAGCAGAACAGACAGGTTATCCCTGGAACAGAGTTGAGAGTAGTGATAACCTGATTTGTAGAAATGTCATAGGTAATAAAGATGAAAACAGTGAATTCTTCAGTAAGTGGTATTGGGTCAACTGAGTTAGCCATTTGAGAAAAAAAGAAAGGTAGCTTGTCATCTCACACACACAAAAAAGAAAAACTTTTACTGAGATACAATTCAGAGATAGGAAAATACACATATTTTAAGGGACCAATAATGCATTTTTATGTAAGTACCTAGATCAAGATACAGACTATCTCTGGCACCCCCCAAATTTCCTTTATATGCCTCTCAGTCAGTACCAACCCCCCTCACTGGTAGTCCGTTTTCTGACTTCTACCCATAGATTAGTTTTGCCTGTTTTTATCTCCAAATAAATCAAATCATATAGTAAGTCTTCTTTTGTCTAGCTGCTTTTGCTCAACATTATGTCTATGAGATTTATTTATGTTGCATGTAGCAGTTCTTTTTTTTATTGTTGTGTAGTATTAATATGCCATGCTTTATTCAACTGCTAGAAATTTTTTGGTTGTTTACATTTTCTTTTTTTTTTTTTTTGGCTAAAATGAATAAAACTGCTTAGAACATTCTTGTATGTGTTTGATAGGTGTTAAGTTCTCATTTGTTATTGGGATTGAGTGGAACTACTGGGTCCTAGGATATATATGTTTAATTTTAGTATCTATTGCCAGACAGTTTTCCAGGGTAAGTGTACTTACTGGGTTGCACTCGTACCAGCAACATAAGAGAGTTCCTATTGCTCTTAAGTTTTACAAAATCCCAGAAACCATAAAGAAATTTGATGAATTTGCATAAAGACAGAAAAAACTTAGGCATTGCAAAAACTAGCATAAACAAAGTTGGAACTCCAAAGATAAACTGGGAAAAAATATTTGCCCTGCATCATGTTCAAGGAGCTAATTTCCTTAAAACAAACAAACAAACAAACAAAAACCCAGTAATCCTTTTAAATAAATACAGGAAAGACCAACAGCTCAATAGATAAGTAGGCACAGGACATTCAATGACAGTTGAAAATAAACACAAGTAGTTCTTAAATAGGACCTTTCGGTCATAATAAGAGCAAATGGGAACTATATTGAAAGAGTTTTTAATATATTAGATTGGCAAAGATCAAAAGTTTTTATTAACTTGGCTAAGATGTAGAGAAATAATGACTTCCATAGAATAATGGTAGGATTCTAAACTCTGGAGAGCAGTTTGATAATATCCATTAAAATTAAGAATGTATGTACCTCAAGTGGTAAGGATAAATTGTGATGTGTTTATACAATAGAATATTACAGAGAACAAGAATGAATGAATTAGAGTTTACACACAAGATAAATGAAATCTTTAAAAAGGGGGGAGGGTGCCTGGGTGGCTCAGTTGGTTAAGCATCCAACTCTTGGTTTCAGCTCAGGTCTCATGAGACTGAGCCCTGTGTCGGGCTCTGCACTGAGCATAGAGCTTGCTTTAGATTCTACCTCTCTGCGCAGCCCCCCCCAAATAAATAAATATATTTATTTATAAATTATAAATTATTTATAAATAATTTATAAATATAAATTTAATAAATTAAATCTTAAGGAATTTACACAGAAAAATAAATGGATTCTTAGAACCATAATGGTGAGTGAAAGAGCCGACACAAAGATACAAAGTTTGAAAACACAAAATTAATCTATCAATCTATTGTATTAGCAGTCAGGATGGTGTTACCTCACTGAAAAGGAACACAAGATGAGCTTTTGGGGGCTTGTGATGTTCTATATCTTAATGTGGGTCCTGGTTACACAGTTGTATTTACGTTGGGAAAATTCATTAAGCTATAAACCGAGGATTTGTGTACTTTTCTGAATATATGCTATAATTCAATAAAAATTTTTAAATAAATACAAATAGCATGTATACACATAGTCATAAGGAATGCACAGACCCTTTGTTTAGCAATTCTCTCCTATGCTTATAAACACACACAGACATATACATACACTCTTATATGTGGGGGTTAAACAGTATGAAGACATTCATTTCTGTGCTTGTAATAACAAAAGTTTGGACAAAACCTAATTACCTGTCAGTGGTAAACTGGTAAGATAACAAATGGTATTGTTATATAGTGAATTATTAGCAGCTCTTAAAAGGAGAAACAGAATTCTTTGTGAACTAATGTAGAAACATCTCTTAAGATATCTTAAATAAAAAGGGCAAGCAGGGTGCATGAATGATATGTGTAGAATGCTCATACAGTTGACCCTTGAACAACATGGGGACTAGGGGCACTGACTACCTGTGTAGTCCAAACTGCATTTTTTAAAATTGAAGTATAATTGACATGCAGTGTTTTATTTCAGTTGTACAACATTATGAATCCACAATCTGTCACCATACATTACTGCAGTATTATTGACTATATTCCTTATGCTCTACTTTTCATCCCCGTGACTTCCTTTATAACTGAAAGTTTGTAACCTCTGAATTCCCTTCGCCTATTTCGCCCATCCCCTTACCCCCGCCTCTGGCAACCACAAGTTTGTTCTCCATTTGTGACAATTGTTCTGTTTTTGTTTGTTCATTTGTTTTGTTTTTTAGAGTCTACATATAAATGAAATCATGTGGTGTTTGTCTTTTTCTGACTGATTTCACTTGGCATGATACCCTCTAGGTACGTCCATGTTGTCGCTAATGGCAAGATTTCATTCTTTTGTATGGCCAAGTCATACTCCAGTGTGTATGTTTACCACATCTTTATCCATCCATCCATCGATGGACATTTAAGTTGCTTCCATTTCTTGGGGATTGTAAATAATACTGCAGTAAATGGGGGTGCGTATATCTTTTCAAATTAGTGTTTTCATTTGGGTAAATCCCTAGCAGTGGAATGGAGTCATTAGATCATACAGTATTTATAGTTTTTTGAGGAACTCCATACTGTTTTCTATAGTGGCTGCACCAATTTACTTTCCCACCATCGGTGCACGAGGGTTCCCTTTTCTCCAAATCCTTGGCAGCACTTGTTATTCCTTGTCCTTTTGATACCAGCCATTCGGACTAGTGTTGGATCGTTGTGGTTTTGATTTGCATCTCCCCGTGTGTAACTCTTGACTCCCCCAAAACTTAGCTGCTAATAGCCTATATTGACTGGAAGCCTTACTGATAACAAAGTCATTTAACACATATTTTGTATATTATATTTGTTCTATACTGTATTCTTAGAATAATGTAAGCTAGAGAGACACATCGAGAGAGGGAACACAAGCAGGGGGAGTGGGAGAGGGAAAAGCAGGCTTCCCGCGGAGCAGGGAGCCCAATGCGGGGCTTGATCCCAGGACTCTGGGATCATGACCTGAGCTGAAGGGAGATGCTTAACGACTGAGCCACCCAGGTGCCCCTGAATAACGTAAGCTAGAGAGAAGATGTACGAAAGGAACAGAAAATACATTTACAGTACTGTACTGTATTTGTCAAAAAAAAAATTTGCATATAACTAGACCCACGAAGTTCAAACCTGTGGTGTTGTTCAAGGATCATTTCTGTGTGGGTATATTTTTTAAGTCATTTAAATAAAAAATATATAAATAGAATATTTTTGGAAGGATAGAAAAATATATTAAGGGGCGCCTGGATGACTCAGTCCATTAAGCGTCTTCCTTTGGCTCAGGTGGACCCCAACATCACTCCCTGCTCCATGGGGAGTCGGCTTCTCCCTCTTCCTCTGTCCCTTCCCCCCCTTTGTGCTATCTTTTTTTTTTTATGTCCTGTAAAGGTTGTTTTTTATTTTTTATCGTTATGTTAATCACCATACATTACATCATTAGTTCTTGATGTAGTGTTCCATGATTCATTGTTTGTGCATAACACCCAGTGCTCCACGCAGAATGTGCCCTCTTTAATACCCATCACCAGGCTAACCCATCCCCCCACCCTCCTCCCCTCTAGAACCCTCAGTTTGTTTTTCAGAGTCCATCGTCTCTCATGGTTCGTCTCCCCCTCCGACTTAACTCCCCTTCATTCTTTCCCTCCTGCTATCTTCTTCTTTTTCTTTTTTCTTAACATATGTTGCATTATTTGTTTCAGAAGTACAGATCTGTGATTCAACAGTCTTGCACAATTCACAGCCCTCACCATAGCACATACCCTCCCCAATGTCTATCACCCAGCCACCCCATCCCTCCCACCCCCCACCACTCCAGCAACCCTCAGTTTGTTTCCTGAGATTAAGAATTCCTCATATCAGTGAGGTCATATGATACATGTCTTTCTCCGATTGACTTATTTCACTCAGCATAACACCCTCCAGTTCCATCCACGTCGTTGCAAATGGCAAGATCTCATTCCTTTTGATGGCTGCATAATATTCCATTGTGTATATATACCACCTCTTCTTTATCCATTCATCTGTCGATGGACATCGTGGCTCTTTCCACAGTTTGGCTATTGTGGACATTGCTGCTATAAACATTGGGGTGCACGTACCCCTTCGGATCCCTACATTTGTATCTTTGGGGTAAATACCCAGGAGTGCAATTGCTGGATTGTATGGTAGCTCTATTTTCAACTGTTTGAGGAACCTCCATACTGTTTTCCAGAGTGGTTGCACCAGCTTGCATTCCCACCAACAGTGTGGGAGGGTTCCCCTTTCTCTGTATCCTCCCCAACATCGGTCGTTTCCTCACTTATTAATTTTAGCCATTCTGACGGGTGTGAGGTGGTATCTCATTGAGGTTTTGATTTGGATTTCCCTGATGCCGAGCGATGCTGAGCACTTTTTCATGTGCCTGTTGTGTGCTCTCTATCTTGCTCTCATAAATAAATAAAATCTTTAAAAGAAAGGAAAAATGTATTAATGCTGGCTCTCTCTGAGGAGAAGTTGGTGGCTGGGGGACCAAATGAGAGATACTTTCTCTGTATACTATTACACGCTCTTAAAAATTTTTTCATAGTGGCAAAAAGGACATAACGGAATTTACCATATTATGCACTTTTAGTGTATAATTCAGTACCATTAAGTTTATTCACATCATTGTGTAAACCAATCTCCAAAACTTTTTCATGCCCATTAAACAACTCCTTATTTCCTCTTCCCCTTTACCCTGGCAGTCACCCTTCTAAATTGTGTTTCTATGAATTTGACTACTCCAGATACCTCATAAAAGTGGAGTCATACAGGGGCACCTGGGTGGCTCAGTCAGTTATGCATCTGCCTTCAGCTCAGGTCATGATCTCAGGGTCCTGGGATCGAGCCCCGAATTAGGCTCTCTGCTCAGTGGCGAGTCGGCTTCTCCCTCTGTGATCTCTCTCTCTCTCTAAAATAAATAAATAAAATCTTAAAAAAAAAAGTGGAGTCATACAATATTCGTGTGTATTGTATGTATTTTTGTGACCGGCTTATTTCACTTAGCATAATGTCAAGGCTCATCCACAGTATTTTGTGATCTTTGAATTCTGCTCCTTGTTCATTTATTACTTATTTTTAAAAGAGCATTAAAATAAAAAGGTTATAACCTTATCATTCAGAGCTGGTTAATTATATAGTAAAAAGTTGGTAGTGTGTATTATTCACGTCAACCAACGTTTAATGCCAGTTTTAGCAGCAAAACGTCTTTATGCCGAAGTGCCACTTGAAGATTTATTTTACTACATGTTTCTCCTTGTTTTCACGTATAGGTGCCAATCAGAATGGAGGGTCATTAAGTCCCCAGCTTCTTGACTCTCAGTCTGCTCAGTCCTTTTTCCCCTGGGCTTTCTGTCTGACTTTGGCCCTCCTCAAAGTCAGCCTCTTTACCCCATGCACGGTCTGGTCCTATGCCAAGGGCATTGCTTCCTCTTTGCAGATTTCTCCCATATCTCTGACCTGGGGGTGGGGGTGAGGGAAGGTTTTTCATTCTCTAGCTATTCAGTGCTGCTTGAGATCATTATTCTATAACTTTCTGCAGTGATACTGTTTCCCACGAATTGAAACTCATTGTTTCCATTAGGATTGTTGACTGGACAGAGGAATAAGTTGATTGACTCTGAAATTTATGAGAGGACTTTGTACCATTAAATAGAATAGAACAGAGAGAGCAGGCAGGCTCTAGGTTGAAAATATGTGACTGGTCTTTGAATATATTGGTTTGAGATACTGGCCTATTCACTAGCTGAAGCTGTGAGCTGGAAGTGCGGATTTAGAAAATAATTTCTCATTATAAATTAGTGTATGCCTGTGTATGTGTAGAAAATACAGGAAAGTATATAGAAGGAAAAAATCCATAAACCGGGTAACGATTCTTAACATTTTAATTGAGTTAACTTCTGGGTTTGTTTGTCTGTTTTGGTTATATGTAATGAAAGTACCTATATAAACTCACATTTTATTTATTATTTATTTATTTTAAAGATTTTAATAGTTTAGAGAGAGAGAGAGTGCAAGCGAGGGGAGGGGCACTGGGGAAGGGAAGCAGACTCTGTGCTGAGCATGGAGCCTGATGTGGGGCTTGATCTCATGACCCCGAGATCATGACCTGAGCCAAAATCAAGAGTCAGCCACTTAACCGGCTGAACCATCTAGGTTCCCCTAAACTCTCACACTTTAAAATGGAGTTGAGATTTTACATTTTGTGTTCTCTTCTTTTCTTTGTATTCTATTTATGAATGAAAAAGTCCAAGGCCGGTTACATACGATGCTTCTGTTGTGTTAAGAGTCAGTAGCAAAAGAGGTCATAAATGAAACTGTAGGACTTGTTGAGATCACACACGGTGAGATCCTGCACAGATGGAGAAGAAAACGTGACAAGGACAGTACTTTGAAAACTTGCCTATATTTGAGGATTCAAGGATAAGAAATCATAGAGAAATAGGAGAATGAAGAGTTTAGTGTCAAACTAAGAGTGGAGCAAATTCCAGGAGAATAAGTGGTTAGCATTGTTAGATATAAAAAGGAGAGAACACGATGAATACTTTGGATAGGAAGTTGTGAAATCCCTGGTTGACTTACAAAATATATTCTGTTGAATGGTGATGGAATAACAGGGGCTGCTTTACCTTGCTACCTTAAACAAGTAGAAAACTAGTATATTAAATCACAATTTGGAGACATTGGATAGTAGGCAACACAGGACTGTGATCAATGAAAGAAGAAAATGAACCTACAGAGCTCAGTGGTTACTCCAATTTCTTGTCTGGAGGTGGTTTTCAGGCTGCAGAGCAAAGCGGGGAACCCAAATAAAGCCAAGTGGTTTCATTAAGAAGATAGAGATGGGGGCTTGAGGGGGCAAAGGCAGCTATAATTTGCGGGGCACAATGTAAGAGAAGTTGCACAGAGAACTCGAGATGTGCAGGTGTGTACCCTTGAGTCTTGGTTGAGTACTGATCTTCACATGCATGAGAGGAAGAAACCACCTGAAGCCAGAGAAAGAACTCTACTGGAAAATAGGCTGGAACTCACACAAGTTTAGGAATAATCCGTGTTCTCCCCAGCCAGAGTATAAACAGGACATCAAAAAGGTATTGCCTTGGTAATAGAGCTAAGTTAGAATCTCTAATGTAAAGGCTGCTCTGGATCTGCCCTAAGAAAGCATAAAAGCAAACCTGATGATTCCAAGAAACTTAATCGTATGCCAGAACAAAATCATGCACTATTTAAGGGAATATAGCAAAATCCAGCACCCCAAACATAAAATTCACAATGTCTGGCATCCAGTTAAAAAATTACCAGGCATGCAAAGAACCAGGAAAATATGACCTATAATTAGAAAATAATCTGAAAAATTAAAAAAAGGAAATAGACCCAGAGATGATGGAATTAACAAATAAGTTCATGAAAGCAGCTCTTTTAAATATGCTTTATATGTTCAGGCAGGTAGAGGAAATGGTTAACATAATGGAGAGAGAAATGGAAGATATAAAAAAGACCTCGGGGTGCCTGAGTGACTCAGTCGGTTAAGTGTCTGCCTTCTGCTCAGGCCTGGGATTTGAGCCCCCCATCGGGCTCCCTGCTCAGTGGAGAGTCTGCTTTTCCTTCTAAGTAAAATCTTAAAAAATAAAAAAACAAACCTCCATATAACTTTCAGAGATGTAAATGAAGTGAAAAATACACTCAAGGGATTAGCAGATGAGGCACAGCAGATCAGTGAACTTGAAGATGTAACAATAGAAACTTCAAAATGCAAGAGAAGAGATGAGGAAAATTAATAGATCATCAGTGTCTAGAACAGAGACAGTAGTCAGGAACAAGGACAGTCTAACATATGTGTATTGGAGCCCAGAAAAGAGGGAGAGAGGAGAACAAAAGACATTTTTAAGAATAATGACCAGAAAATTTCCAAATTTGATGAAAATTGCAAACCCACAGATTCAAGAAGCACAACAAATCCCAAGGAGAATTTACATATAAAGAAAACTATATCAAGATACATCATAATCAAATTGCTGACCACCCCAGTGATAGAGCAAAATCTCAAAAGCAGGCAGAGAAAAAAGACACATGATATAGAGTAACAAGAATGTCAGCAGATTTATCAGAAATACAGCAAATCAAAAGACAATGGAGAGACATCTTTAAAGTGCTTTAAAAAAGTCAGCCTAGTAATCTTTATCTTGGAAAATACTTTCCAGAAATGGGAGTGAAATAAAGACTTTTTGAACAAACTCATGCTGAGAGCATGAGTCGCCAGCAGACCTATACAACAATTGTTAAAGGAAGTTATTCAGGCAAAAGGAAGATCATTTAAGATGCATATCTGGATCTTTACAGAGGATTGAAAAGTAGTGGAAGTGGTAAATGTGGGGGTAAATATAAAGACATATTTATTTCCCATCCATTATGGACTGATATGTTTACAAAATGAATTATTAAAAAATAAATGAAAACACATGCTAAATACAAGCTCAAGTAGTTTAGTTAAATGACAAAAATCACATTTTAATATAATCAGTAAAATAATATGAAGAATTATAAAGCCTGTGCATGTATAGTCAATTACTATGGTAAATTTCTCTATTACACTCTTAACTTTAGGTTATTTTGTAATCATATCTAAAGTTATGAAGTAGTGGGGCGCCTCACTCCCTCAGTCAATGGAGCATGTGACTCTTGATCTCGGGTTTGTGAGTTCAGGCCTCACATTGGGTGTAGAGATTACTTTAAAAAAAAATAAAGTTATGAAATAGCAATTGGGTATTTTAAACACCTGACTTAACACCTTGACAAAACATTGTCTTATCAATATTTAGAGTTTTAATGTGACAAATGAGCTTACGTCTTGCTTATTAATTTATCTAGGTTGGATTGAAGGTAGCACTACTTTCAGATGATGACATTATAGTTAAACTTGCTATGCTTTGATTTAATAATACTGTACAGAAAATGTTGAGTTATATTGGGATTCTAGAAGAGATCTTTTTTTTAAATAGTAATCTCTATTTATTTTTTAAAGATTTTATTTATTTTTTGGGGCGAGTGCTTAGCACTTTTTTTTTTTTAAGATTTTATTTATTTATTTGACAGAGAGAGACACAGTGAGAGAGGGAACACAAGCAGGGGGAGTGGGAGAGGGAGAAGCAGGCTACCTGCCCAGCAGGGAGCCTGATGTGGGGCTTGATCCCAGGACCCTGGGTTCATGACCTGAGCTGAAGGCAGATGCCTAACGACTCAGCCACCCAAGCGCCCCTAGAAGAAGAGATCTTAAAAGCAATTTCATCAAGCTCAGGATATTCATTTAGAATTTAACCAAAAAGAAGTGGTGCCATAGTCCCAAATGTATCCTTTATCTTTCCAACGGTGGCCAATTCCAACAGTTTAAGCTGTAAATGGTTAAGTTATCTTTAAATGAAAGAATTGGATTCAGTTCTATTACATTTCCTATCTGTGGATCTCATTTGGATGGAAAGTTAAATTTGAAGGAGTTCTGTTACATTTATAAATTATATGGTGGTAACTGTAGAAACTGTTCTTCCAAGCAAACTTTTGTTTTCCCCTTTAATCTTACCTGCCGTTGAAAAACATGTTGCATTTCCATTCTTAATGCCTTAAGAGCATTAAAAGTACTGAAGATATACACAACTTGGTTATCCAATTCACATCTTTGAAAAGTTGGAACCAAACTTGTTTTTTATCTCACAGAAACACTAAGAGTTTTTTTGTAATTTCAACTTCCCCTCAGGAGCCTTTGTTTTAACATTAACATTGTTTTAACATTAATCCATTAGTAATCATTTATAAGATATGGCTTTATTATTACATAATAAAGAGAATAACCTTTAATTCTTTAACATTTATATTTTCATGATTTTTATTAGGATACTAAACATGCTATTGAGTTCAACTGACTTTTTGTAACACAATTTTGTCAACGAAAGCAGCTCTGTGTTGATTTACTTTCTGATGCTCCTCCATCTGGGAAATTACTCCAGAACATTGTTCTCTGCAAAACTCCAGACCACTTTTGTTGACAGTGTAATTCTTAATCGTTTTTATCCAGTTCAAAGCTGATTGTGTTTGCTAGCTATAAAACTGAGAACAAGAATTCTTTCTTTATATCTTTATATATCTTTATATCACTCTCATATTCAAATAACATATTTGCAATATCTGTGCACTTGTCAAGGTGCAATGAAAAATATTCTGCAAGTATGGTTTTGTAAATTGGTTCTTCCAGATCATGAGTTTCTAAATGTGGTCATCTGTGCTAGCTTTGGAAAGTACAGGTTTACCCAATATTTCTAAGCAAAGTATTTTTGATGTAGTTATTCTCTTGTTTCTTAACAATTGTATTTACAATTTTAGTATTAACAGTACAAAATGCTAAGATAGGAAGCCTGTAAAACAAACATTTATGGCTGAAATACTGCATATCTTCTTGTTAGCCATTTAAATTCAGTGTTCTTTCTTTCAAATAATTCTTTTGGTTTTGAACTCATTTTTGTTTGCATTTTGTATATAAATACTCCTGAAATTTAGATGGTTTTGTTGCTCCATTAACCAGTATATTCTACAGTTAATATGTTGTGATGTTAGCATTTCCCTATCAATTATGGCTACAAAAACGAACTCATTATTCAAGGGATCATACTCTTGAGTGAAAGTAGGCCTCTGAGTCTTCATCTGTTCAGAATCAATCACATCCTTCATCCTCATTCAGTTTACTCCTGGTGCATTCAGAAAAGGTGTGTCTTCTCCACTAAAAAGATGCTGAAAAATCCATTGAAGCTTGTTTGTCCACATGTAAATTAGGTTAAAATAATATAGATTTCACTTCTAATTTAGTGAATTATGTTAAATTATAAAATAATAAGCAGGGTTGATTAAGATGAAAACGTTCATAAAATTAACTAGGTATAAAAATGAATAAGCCGGTGCGTTTCCTCAGATTTTTATACACCTTTAGGTAGCTGACAAGATAGCCGTAAAATACCACATGTAACTTGATTCTGTGCCATGTGCAACTCAACACATGAGTTTGACAGCACTTGGATCTGTCTATATTCTGTTCAAAAAAGACAAACCCACTGATGCGCTTTGATGTCATGGCAGGGTCACACTTCTATGAAAGTTTCTAAGTGTGTACTTTCAGTTTCTGAACTGATCTCAACATGGATCCATAAGAGAGTTCATAGACCGTGACTGGTTTGTGATCCATGCTTTGAATGTCAGATGATTGTATCACCCCCTATAAAGTTGTAGGCTTTATATGCACTAGTACTTAAGTCTATAGGAAATAACCAGTTTCACTGCATCTTTTAAAAGGATTTGATACCTATTATGTGACACAACGGAGCACATTACACACTATTGAGTTATAATTACATTATAAGATAATACTAAGGTAAAAAATGCCTGTTAGAAACTGACTTATATTAATCATCATTACATTTTACTTTTCAAATATTTGACAATGCATTCATGAAACAATGTGCAGGCGTTTAGTTTTAACTGAAATTTCAGAATATTTAAAGTGTTCTTAAATGTTTGTGAGGTGTGAATTTGCTAATGTAACTTATTAGTGATTGTGGAGCTGTAGAGCATTGTTTCTTCTTCAAGAAGCCATCAAAAACCACATCCCATGTGGTATAACTTGTGACTCTTTCCAAGATCACAGTGCTTACAGCTGATACTTTCCAGTGCACAAGTATCCCCATGTTTCTGAACTGGCTCCACTGGGTACTTGATTGATGAGAATAACCCAGCATTTTATTATGAAAATTTTCAAACACACAGAAAAGTTCAAAGAATTTTATGGAGTGCCTGTATATCCACCACCTAGATTCTCCCATTAACGTTTTGCTATACAGGCATTATTACATGACTATACAGATATCCACCTCTCTAGCCAACCATCACTGAAAAAAACCCTGAATACTTTAGCATGCATATCATTAACTAGAGTTCATTATGTGTTTACAGTTTGTTTTCTTTTGAGCTAAAATATTACGCTGCAACACACAGATAGTAAGAGTATGTTCTCTGATTTTGACATAAATGCATACACCTTTGTAAGCCAAAACTCTGTGAAGATACAGGGGACATTGACCATGTGGAGGTATTTTTGGCTATCCCAGCTGGGGTAGTACTGACATCTAGTGGGTAGAGTCTGGTCACAATTCTTTGTCAGTAGGGCCGCTTCCCAGAAATCCTGATGTAGAACATTACTATAACCTCAGGAAGTTTATCCTGCCTCTTGCCAGTCAATCCCCCAACCTTCCAGAGGTATCCATTGCTATGATTTTTTTTTCTACTATAGTTTTGCTTGTTCTACTGTATCATATAAATTGGATCAAACATTACGTACTTCAAGGCAGTCTTGCCTAATAAAGGAGACATTGCATATAAGTCTTCAGGGAAGGCAAAATTTTTCCCATTAATTATAAAAGAAATCTCTTGTAAGGTGACACATAAAGGACACGGATATATAGACAATGTTTTCAGCAACATTACTATAGCAAACAAAGTAAAGGCATTCATATGACTGTTTCCTTTAGAAATTACCCAGATGTGGGGCACCTGGGTGGCTCAGTTGGTTAAGCGGCTGACTCTTGATTTCGGCTCAGGCCATGATCTCAGGGTCCTGGTATCGAGCCCCGAGTCAGGCTCCGTGCTCAACGTGGAGTCTGCTTGAGATTCTCTCATCCTCCACCCCTGCCCCCACTTGCATGTGCTCTCTCTCTCTCTCAAATGAATAAATAAAAATCTTAAAAAAAAAGAAATTACCAAGATGTAATGCCAACATGAAACTCAGTGCAAGCAATTCTACATACAAGAGATAGTATTGTTCAAAGGCATAGATTTCTGATGGTCCAGGTTGATGTCCAGTTAATACCCATCAAAATGAATGGTTGGAATGATCTTCAAACCAAACCCTCAACAAAGGGTACTTTTCTCCCCCGGGATTTGATAAGCTATGTACGGCATCCATTTCAAGGTATATATAGAGGACAGGTAACGTGGTGCCAACTAAGAAGTCTACCAACTCTGGAGAACAAATAAGAGGAAACTTGCCTTCCCTTAATGTTGGCTATGCATTTTTTGCCGTTGGAGGTGCTATTTGAGAAGAAGATTCTTTAAAAACAAAAACAAACGTAGTTGTGGTTTCACTCCAACTGAAGTTCAAGTCCCCAGAGTTCAACAACACTTTCTCATCTGTCACAGCTCGGATGGCTAACAGTCATATGGTTATTAGTCATTGATAGACGAATTGATGCATTTGTCAAAGGCTACTTGGTGATGTCATTCAATCTCATGATTTTAAATACCACCCATATGCTGACAACTCCCAAATTTTTATCTCTAGCTTAAACCGAAAACTCATAATCCAACTGCCTACCTGACATCTCCACTTGGATACATAAAGGGCGGGTTTGAATGATGTGTCCAAAACTGAATGCTCCCTGAATTCTCTGTCTCCCTGAAGCCTTCTCTTTGCCAGCTCAGAAAATAACTTGTTTTCAGCTGCTCAAGTTGAAACCTTGGCATCATCTTAGACTATTTTCCTGTCTGTCTCACAGCATCCAGTTTGTGAGCAAGTCCTTCACGGCTCTACCTTCAAAATTTATGCTGGGTCTAACCATTTCTCACCACCTCCACTTCTGTCATCTGGTCCAAGCCACCATAATCTTTTTCTGGATTACTGCAGTAGCCTCATAACTGGACTCCTGATTTCCACCTTTCTCTCTTATAGACTGTTTTCAACACTACAGCCAGAGTGATCCTTTGTAAAATATAAACAGTGGCCACACCCACAAATTATCTCCCTATTTTGTTCCGAGTAAAAGCCAAAGTCCTAATGGCTAAACACCCGGTATGATCTGCTGAGACCCTTGCCCCGATGTTTCTTGACTTTGTCTCCTATTGATCTCCCCTTCCTGGATACGCTTACTTTGTTCCATCCATGCTTTCTGATTGTTCTTCAAACCTGGTTTGCTTTTTTTTTTTTTTAAAGATTTTGTTTATTTATTTGACAGAGACACAGCGAGAGAGGGAACATAAGCAGGGGGAGTGGGAGAGGGAGAAGCAGGCTTCCCGTGGAGCAGGGAGCCCGATGTAGGGCTCAATCCCAGGACCCTGGGGTCATGACCGGAGCCGAAGGCAGACGCCTAACGACTGAGCCACCCAGGCGCCCCAAAACCTGGTTTGCTTTCTTACCTCAGTAAAACCTTCCCTGACCACCTGACTTTAAATTTTAAATGTAAAGTTCAAGTTGCAGTTTTTCAGTTTTACACTCACCTTTCCCTGCTTTGTCTGTCCCCATCTGACATAGTATATATTTTATTTGTTTGCTTGTCTCTCCTTCCATGAGAATGTAAACTCCATGAGGGTATAGAATTTTGTCTGTTTTGCTTATTGTATTCTGAGCACCTAAGACTGGCTCATGGTGGGCACTCAGTATTTGTGGAATAAATGATTATCAAGTTCCTACCTTACCACATACTGTACACTGTGCTAGCCTGTGGGTAGACACAGTGAGTGAGCCCGCTCCTCATGGAACATAGACTCGTACAGGAGACACAGAAATAACACAGAAATGTATGTACAGAATCAAAGAAAAGCTCTCAAGAAAGGAGCTTTGTTGTTTGAGAGTAAAAAAACGTAGGAAGCTGACAGGCAGGGTGGGGAGGCTCTTCCTGGTCAAGGGTCAAAAGCTGGGACCTGAAAAATGAATGTTAAGTACCTTCTATAAGTGGTGTGCCTTTTCTCATTGAAATTTTTTCTCTTACTTAAATTAAAGATGGGTCTTTCTAGGAATTGATTCCATTTATTGTTTGATTTCTGCCATTATACTTGTTTCTATTTCATTGACCATTTGTATTTATTTCTTTTACTTTGGGGAGATAATTTAATTTGCTGTTATCTTTCTAACTTGCTGAGATTGATATGTAGATCACTAATGCATGTGTTTATGGTTAGAAATTCCCTCTACACATAGTGTTAGATAAATCCCACAAGTATTGATAGCAGTATTTTTAGCAGATATTTTAATAGACCTTTCACGTGGTTAATTTAATTACTGATATATTTGGATTTAAAAATAACATCTCACAACTTCTATTTCTCCCACTAGTTCTGTGTTCATTTTTCTTTCTCTTCTTGATTAATCAAACAATTGTGGTTTTTGGTTTGGGGAGGTTTTTTTTTGGCTAGTCTGTGAATGAAACCTCCATTAAAAACCCAGAAGGACTGGGTTTGGAGAGCTGTTGGGGCTTGCAACTGACCTCTGAAGTTGGGGGTGGAGGCAGTCTTGTAGGCCTGAGCCCTTAACCTATGGAATCTGATGCTATCTCCAGGTAGATAGTGACGGTATTGAGTTGAATTCTCAGCTTGCTGGTGTCCAAGAATTGCTTGGTTTTGTGGGGGATGGGAAGCCCCCTGCCCCACATTGGAATTGGAAATACCAACATCAAAAAGACCTGCCCATTCTTTGAAGTCATGGTTCATCACTAGCTTAATTGCCAAATTTAGAAGGTACTTTTTACTTTGTATTTTACTAATCTTTTCCTCGGGATTTGATACTGAATACTGTTTTCTTTCTTAAATTCTCTCTCATTCACTCCTCTACTCCCTCCTGGTTCTCCTACTGCTCTAGCCAGTTTTCAGTCACCCCCATGGATTCCTTCTCTATAATCTTTTTTTCTTAAAACTCTCCCTGAGCCATCTTATTCATGGCTGTGGTTTTTAGAACCACACTGCTAAGTCCACATTTTAGACCCATTTATAAATTTTTAGATTTTTATTATGGGCTGCTTATTAAAACATAACTATCTGTGTGGCTCAGAGATAACGTGTAAACTCAGTATGTCAAAGCAACTCGGTCATCCACTGTTCTTCCTCTCGTGGGGCCTGGCCTCATGAATGACCTCACCATTTACTTAGTCATTGTCCCTTCATAATTCAGTTACCAAATCTGTTGATTTTTCTTCCTGAATTTCTTTTGAATCCGTCTTTTTGGCTCTTAGTCCTAGTTCAGACCTTCACATTTCACCTGAACTGAGTAGTCTCCTAACTGGTCTTACTCTTTCAATTCTGACCTCCTTGAGCAATCTCTGATGTTTACCAATGCCACAGTTACTTGTCAACCCTCAGGCAGAAGTAAGCTCTCTCCATTTAGATACATAGCTGCTTTACACTATTACTTAGTGTTTCTATTTTCCCTATTCGTTAAAGAGGAAGTTTCTTGGGGGTAGACACTCTGATTCATGTATTCTTATGGCCAACTTCACAATTCCTATCTACTGCTTCATACACCACCACCTTGGCACATAGGTATTTGATAAAATGTGAGAAAGTGCATTTTAGATTTCCAGGCTTTTATGCATGTGTTTATCTCTACATCCTCAGGAAACCCTAAGGAAATTAAAATAAAGGAATAAAAGAATTTTATAAAACCACAAGGGCAGAAAGAAGAGGAAAGTAGACACAGCTGTAAGAATACTAGCAGCTAAGCATCTTCATCCCTACCCCTACCTGTAGCAGCAGGGGACTGGTGAATTTTTTTTTTTCTACAGATTTTTTTTTTCCCCAGAAAAAATATGTACAGATACTGACATTCAGGGACCCTTGATGATATGATTAGCTCTTTGCCTAATTATCTACCTATGATAACATTTAATGTTGACAAACCGCATCTAGTAATCGAAAATCCATTCTACTTTTTGAATTTAATTAATTTAAACTTACATACAGCGAAGTTCACTATTTGGTTTACAGATTGTTGAGTTTAAACAGATGTGTACAGCCAGGTAGCCACCAATCCTGTCGGCATCAGAAGAGATCCACTTTGTGATCCAGCCTTCCTCCATCCCTAAAACCTGGCAGGCATTTATCTATTCTGTCTTTGTACTTTTGCCTTTTACAGAATATCATTTAGGGCGCCTGGGTGGCTCAGTTGGTTAAGCGACTGCCTTCGGCTCAGGTCATGATCCTGGAGTCCCGGGATCGAGTCCCGCATCGGGCTCCCTGCTGAGCAGGGAGCCTGCTTCTCCTTCTGACCCTCCTCCCTCTCGTGCTCTAGCTCATTCTCTCTCTCTTAGATAAATAAATAAAATATTTAAAAAAAAGAATATCATTTAAATGAATTTTATAGTATCCAGTCTTTGAGTCTGGCTTTGTTAACTTATTATAATGTATTTGCAGTTTCGTCCATGTTGTTGCATATATCAATAGTCTTTTCATTTTACTATTGAGTGATATTCCATTGTATGTACCAGTTTGTTCATCCATTTACCTGCTGAAGGACAATTGAGTTTTCTAAGTTCTGTCAATTACAAATAAAGTTACTATAAACATTTGCAAACAGATTTTTGAGTGAGTGTGTAAGTGTTCATTTCTCATGGATAAACAGGTGGGATTGCTGGGTCATTTAACACATGTATGTTTAACGCATAAGAAACTGATAATTTGTTTTCCAAAACAGCTGTACCATTTTGCATGAGCATCAACAATGTATGAATTCCAGTTGCTTCACATCCTCACCAGCATTTAGATGTGTGTATGTTTGGTCTTGTTATATTATGTTTATTTGCCATTCTGGTAGGTATGTAGTTGTATGTCATTGGATTTTTAATTTGCATTTCTCTCATTACTGAGCATCTTTCCAGGTACTTATGTACCATCTTTATATACCTGGTGATGTGCTCATTTAAATCATTTGCTTTGTCCTTTTAAATTGAGTTTTGTTTTCTTATGCTAGAGTTTTTAGTGATTTTATATATTCTGGATAAAAGTTCTTTGCCTGGGCGCCTGGGTGGCTCGGATGGTTAAAGCGTCCGCCTTCGGCTCAGGTCATGATCCCAGGGTCCTGGGATCGAGTCCTGCATCGGGCTCCCTGCTCAGCAGGGAGCCTGCTTCTCCCTCTGCTTCTCTCTCTCTCTCTGTCTCTCATGAATAAATAAATAAAATCTTTTTAAAAAAATTTTTTTAAAAAGTTCTTTACCTGGTATGTAATTTTCAAGTATTTTCTCCCAACCTCTAGCTTATCTTTTCATTTTCTTAACAGTTTCTTCACACAGCAAATATTTTAAGTTTTGAAGTCCACTTCTCTATTGTGAATTGTGTTTGAGGTATGAGGTATGGGTCAAGTTCGCTCTTTCTTTTGCATATCCATGTTTAATTATTCCAACACCATTTGTTGAAGACGTTTTTCTTCATTAAGTTGTTTTTGTACTTTCGTTCAAAACATCACTTGTGTCTGAGCTCTGTATTCTACTCTGTTGATCTGTGGTCTGTCCTTTTGCCAATGCTGTCTTGAGTAATGTAGCTCTAGAATATCTTTTTTCCCCCTATTTTATTGATTTATTAAGATTTATTTATTTATTTGAGAGAGAGAGAGAGAGCAAGTGGAGCGGAGGGGCAGAAGGAGAGAGAAACTCAAGCAGACTCCATGCTGATCAGGGAGCCCGATGGAGGGCTCCATCTCATGACCCTGAGATCATGACCAGAGCCGAAACCAAGAGTCAGACACTTAACTGACTGCACCACCCAGGCATCCCATAGAATATCTTGTAATTAGTATGTATTTCCCAACTGTATTCTTTTTCAAAAATGCTTTGGCTTTTCTAGTTCCTTTACTTTTCTGTATAAATTTTTGTCACTATCTACAAAAAAATCCTACTGGTATTTTGATTAGAATTGCATTGAATAAGGGACACTTGGGTGGCTCCGTCGGTTAAGCATCTGCCCTTGGCTCAGGTCATGATCTCAGGGTTCTGGGATCGAGTCCGGCGTGGGGCTCCTTGCTCAGTGAGGAGCCTGCTTCTTCCCCTGCCTGCCACTCTCCCTGCTTGTGCTCACTCTTCCTCTCTCTCTCTCTTTCTCTCTCTCTCTCTCTTCTTCTGACAAATAAATAAATAGAATATTTTTTTAAAAAAAGAATTGCATTGAATGAATCTATAGATCAGTCTGAGGAGAATTAATATCGTATCCATATTGAATCTTCCAGTCTATGATCACAGTATCTTTCTCCATCTATATAGGTCTTCTTTGACTGATTTTATCAATGTTTCATAGTTTTCAGCATACAGATACATTATTTCATTATATTTATATCTATGTATTTTCTTTATTTGTGTGTGTATACATTATTATAAATCATGCTCCAAAATTTTTATTTCCAATAATTCATTGAGACTGTGTGGAAATACAGGTGATTTTTATGTGTTGACCTTGTGTTGTGTGACCTTATAAATTCACTTACCTATTAATTCTAGCTTTTTTTAATAGATTTCTTGTATGGAAATGAATGAAGACCACCTAAATGAGAATAAGTAGGGCATCAGCCACCATTACTTGCATTTGGCAGACTCAAAAGGGAATCTAAAAGGAGACTATAAAAGCTTTTTAATGAAAAAAGGGAAAGCTTCAGGTTGTCCTAATTGGAAGTTGTTGGCATGGGGAAGCTGGATGCTGGCCTGACTAGAAGTGGGGCATCCTATGTGAATGGTTAAGGGAGCTTATTTAACTTTCTCTTGTTGGTCCTAAATTGGAAGTGAGGGCAAAAATTAGGGAAGCTGGCAGTTACTGATCAAGTCCTGGCTGTTTGGAACCAATCGATCACTACAGAAGTTGTGGTTTGGCTTCCTGAGCTAGTTGCTACGGAGGTTGTAAGTCAGTTTTGTTTTTGTATATCAACTGGCTCTTGTCTCTGTATATCTGTCCTCTCACTTAGGATTCTGTGTAGACAATCATGTGGCCTGCAGATAGAATTTTATGTCTTCTTTTCTAATCTGCGTGACTTTGGTTTATTTTCTTCCCTTATTGTACTGGCTAGGACTTCTGTACAGTGTTGAATAGGAGTGGTGAGAGCAGACATCGTTGTTTTTGTTCCTGATTTAGAGAACTTAAGGTCTTTCCTTGTTGAATGTGATATTAGCTGTAGGTTTTTTTGTAGATAAACTTTATCAGATCAAAGAAAATCCCTTCTCTAACTAGTTTGCTGAGCATTTCCCAAAATCATCAATGGCTAGTCTGTTTTAGCAAATGCATTATCTGCATCTGTTGAGATCATCATGTAGTTTTTCTTCTTTTGTCTGTTAATACGATGAATCACATTGGTAGATTTTTGAACCAGCCTTGATTTTCAGAATTAATCCCATTTGGTCATGATACATTATCCCTTATATATATTGCTGGATTTGATTTATAATATTTTGTTGAGGATTTTTGGGTCTGTTTTCATCAGTGATTCTGGTCTGTAGTGTTTTTCTTGTTTCTTTTTGTTTTTGTTTGTCTTGTAATGGTTTTGTCTGGTTTTGATGTCAGGGTAATGCTTGCCTTAAAAATTAATTGAGATGAGAAGTGTTCTGTTCTTTCTGTTTTCCAGAAGCGATTGTGTAGGATTGATATTATTCCTTCTCTATTTGGTAGAATTTGCCAACGAAACCATCTAGACCTGGAGTTTTTGTTTTGGGGAAAGAAAGTTTTAGTATTTGAATTTCAAAGTATTGAACTATTTGTAAGTTGTCAAATTTATGTGCATAGAGTTGTTTGTAGTAGTCTCTTATCCTTTTAATGTCTATACCTGTCTGTAATGATATCCTCTCTTCCATATCTGATATTGATACTTTGTGTATTCTCTCTCTCTTTTTCCCTTTGTCAACTGTAGCTGGTGGTTTATCAGTTTTTTTGATCAGAGAATCAGCTTTTGATTTCATTTACTTTTCTTGTTTTTCTGTTTTAAATTTCATTGATTTTTTTGCTCTAATCTTAGTTTTTTCCCTTTCTTCTTTTAATCCTATAAATTTCCCTCTAAGCACTACTTTAGCTGGATACTACTACTTTTGATATGTTATATTTTCATTTGGTCCAAAGTATTTTTTAATTTCCTTGAGACTTCTTCAACCTGTGGATCTTTTTTTTTTAGAAGTGTGTTAATTTCCAAATAATTGGGAGAATTTTTCAGGTATCTTTCTCTACTGATTTCTACTCTAATTACCGTTATGGTCAGAGGATATGACCAGAGGATAAAATAATTCAATTATTTTAAATATGTTAAGGTTTGTTTATAACATATTTATGTTTTGTTTACAATTTGGTTTATCCTGGTGAATGTTCTATGTGTATTTGAAAAGAACATGTATTCTGTTATTGTTGGGTGGAGTGTTCTGTAAATGTCAGATCAGGTTGGTTGATTGTTCTTTTTAGATTGTCTATATCCTTTGTGATTTTCTGTTTGTTCAGTCAATTACTGAGAGATTTGTTGAAGTCTCTAATTACAGATTTATTTATCTCTCATTATAATTCTGTCACTGTTTGCTTCATTTATTTTGGAGTTCTCTTGTTAGATGCTTATACATTTAGGATTGTTTTGTCATCTTGGTTAAGTGACCCTTTTAACATTATATAATGTCTCTTTTTATACCCTGATAAATTCCCTTGTTCTGAAGACTACTTTTTCTTATGTTAATACAGCCACTCTAGTTTTTTGGCTTTTTTTTTTCCCTCATGGTAAAATATACATAACACAAACTTTAACATTTTAACCATTTTCTAGCTTTCTTTCTTTTGATTAGTGTTTGTATGGTATATCTTTTTTCATCTCTTTAGTTTTAACCTGTGTTATATTTAAGTGGTTTTCCTGTAGGCAGCATATACTTCATCCTTATTTGTTCTTAAATTCACTTTGACAATGTCTGTCTTTTAATTTGGGAGGGGGTGATTTTTTATTGAGGTATAACTGACATATATTAGTTTCGGGTGTACAACATAATGATCTCTCTTTTAATTGATGTGTTCAGACACTTTTTTTTTTAAAGATTTTATTTATTTGACAGAGAGAGACACAGCAAGAGAGGGAACACAAGCAGGGGGAGTGGGAGAGGGAGAAGCAGGCTTCCCGCGGAGCAGGGAGCCCAATGCAAGGCATGATCCCAGGACCCCGGGTTCATGACCTGAGCCGAAGGCAGACGCTTAACGACTGAGCCACCCAGGTGCCCCGTTCAGACACTTTTAATACTTAAAATACTTAATACTTTTAATGGAATTATTGATATGTTTAAACTTAGGTCTACCATTTTTTTTTGTTTTGTTTTCTGTTTGTACTCCATTTTGCTCATCCATTCCCCATTTCATATTTTCTTTTGGATATCTGGATGTTTTTGTATTTCATTTTAACTTTAACTTTAACTCCCATTTTAACTTATCTATAGACTGTTTATATCTCTTTGAATTTTTAAATTTGAATTTTTTTAGGGGTTCTAAAGATTATGATATACATACATAACCTTTCATATTCTGTTTGGATTTTGTATTTAATAACTTCAAGGAGAATATGGAAATTTTACTAAACTAATAACACAGTATATGTTAACTAACCTCAGTATAAATAAAATCTAAAAATATTTTTTAAAAAAGTTTCTTAAAGCCTCATGAAGGAACAAAAACAGGTCATATTCAAGGGTCAGAGTGGCATCAGATTTTTCAAGGACAATGACTTTAAAAATTCTGAGGGGAAATTATTTTTAATTTATAATTACATACCCCCAAAACTACCAGCCCAGTGTGATGGTAGAAGAAAGATATTTTTTGACTCAATATCTCAGAAACGTTACCTCCAGTCTGTATTTTCTCAAGGAAGCTATTAGAAGATTGTTTCACGAAAACCAAGTGATTAACCAATGGGAAAAGGAAGATACTAAATCTAAGAAATAATGTTTGGTATAGAGAAGAGATTGGAAATCAGGATGACAGCTGTGTAGTTGGCCCAGACCATGGTTTGGACTGTATTTCTCTGTGACCTGCTGCATTCAGTGATCCAATTTGAAAATGGTAAAGAATTTGTGTAAAAAAATTTCTGGGTAAATACCAAAGATACCGTAAAAATGAGTTGAAAGTGCTTGCCTCTGAGGAAGATGACTCCAAGATCAAAGAACTGCAAGTTTTTGTCCTAAGTCTTGTAGTAATATCTGGCTTTAAAAAATGTTTATGTATAACTTTAGTAAAATTTAGAATCATGAAAACAAAAAAATGTTATGAAATTGAGTATACAGGTCTTAACACGAAGTTCCTCAGAAATTTTTATAATTGTAATCATAAGTATTTTTTTAACATAGAGCATTACCAGATACCATGCTAGGCCTAATACAAGTATTATTCCACTTATGTGCACTTTCCAGGATCCATTTTCCTTTTTTTTTTTTTAAGATTTTATTTATTTATTTGACAGAGAGAGAGACAGCGAGAGAGGGAACACAAATAGGGGGAGTGGGAAAGGGAGAAGCAGGCTTTCCGCCAAGCAGGGAGCCTGATGCGGGGCTCAATCCCAGGACCCTGGGATCATGACCTGAGCTGAAGGCAGACGCTTAATGACTGAGCCACGCAGGTACTCCCTCATTTTTCCTTTTAAGTGGTTATGACCCTTTTGGGTTCTTGAGCTGACGTGAAAAAATAGACCTTTCATCATGAAAAAATTTTAAGTTTTATTTAACATCTACTGTCCACAGTGGCCTGAGAATGAGGCCCTTTCCTGGTACAAGCCGGTCATTTCCACAAAAAGAACTTTGACAAAGATTTTATAAGCCCAAACATTAACTTCTTTGTTTCTATGATTTTTATGTCCATTGTTATTTAACTTTACCATCTGGATCAATGCACATATTTATATGGTAATTTTTTTCTCTGAAAAGTTCTTACTGAATTGATGATGTATCATAATCCATGAATTTAGAATGGCCCATTCTTTCACTTATCCCTTGCTAGGCAGGTAGCAAACTTACCTGACTGATCAGTTTACAAGAAGGAACTGAGCATCTGTGGATCAGACCCTTCTGGATTCCTTCTTTGGGATTTATCTACCTGAACAAAGATGCATCCAAGACTAAACTTAAAAAAAAAAAGTGGTTAAAAAAAACCTACATAATATAAAATTTACCATCTTAACCATTTTTAGTGTATAGTTCAGGAATGTTAAATGTTAAATACGTTAAATACCAAAGAAAAAAGCAAATTATTTCCAATATATAAATAAGCAAGTAAATAAAGGTAATCAGAAGTTTAAACTTGTGAATATATTTTTCTGTTTAAGTTTGTAAAAGCATGTTTACCATATTTGTCCTGTTGTAGCTATTATTAAAGAAGACATTTCAGGGGCTGATGCTGGAGGTATAAATCAGCATAAAATTGTGCTCAACAATACAATAGTTTTTAAGATGCTTATGCTACTTAAGTCACTTCTCTCTTTTTAGTTAATCCTATGGAAAAAATGTAATTGCAGACCGACGCTATGCACATTATATTCGTTTAATGTTGTATAATCATGAGAAGTAGAAATAGCCTGATGTTCACCAACAGTGATATCTGCCATTAATTATAGTATGTCCATAAAATAGAAAACAAAATGTTTAAGATCAAATGTAAAATGTTTTAATAAAGTATGCCAATGTTTGTGGAAGAAAAAAAAGCTTTATATAAAGGCATGCTATATCCAAACCATTGGGCCTAGTAGATACAATGCTAGAAAGCAGAATGTCTTGTGTATACATGTCTACTTTTTTTTGACGTTAAGCCACTACATAATTTTTTCCTTTTCTTTTTTTTTAATTTAAATTCAATTAACCGACATATGGTACATCATTAGTTCCAGATGTAGTGTTCAATAATTCATCAGTTGCATATAACACCCAGTGCTCATTATATCACGTGCCCTCCTTAATGCCCATCACCCAGTTACTCCATCCCTCACCCATCTCCCCTCCAACAACCCTCAGTTTGTTTCCTAGAGTTAAGAGTCTCATAGTTTGTCTCCCTCTCTGATTTCTTCCCATTTAGTTTTTCCTCCCTTCCCCTGTGATCCTCCGCACTATTTCTTATATTCCACGTATGAGTGAAATCATATGGTAACTATCTTCCTCTCATTGACTTATTTTGCTCAGCATAATACCCTCCAGTTCCATCCACATCGATGTAAATGGTAAGATTTCATCCTTTTTGATGGCTGAGTAATACTCCACTGTGTGTGTGTGTGTGTGTGTGTGTGTGTGTGTGTGTGTGTGTGTGTGTGTGTGTGTGTCTCTCTCTCTCTCTCTCTCTCTCTCTCTCTCACATCTTTATCCAGCCATCTGTTGATGGACATCTGAAGCCACTACATAGTTATTCTTAACACAGTTATTTCCCATAGCAGTGCTATGAATTGAGTACCTAATCATCTCCATTTTACAAATGAGGGGATTCAGAGTCCAAGGTTAAGTGACTTATCCAAAGTCACACAGCCTGTTAATAACAGAACCAAGTTTGTCTGACTCCAGAGCCCACACTCCTAGCACTGGGACTCTGGGTATCTGTCAGGAAGCTGGTCCACAATGGGTAGACCTTTCCTTTCCTTTGTGGAAATTATATACTTAGTATTTTCCTTGAACATGCCAAATATTTTGTCATATCTGGTTCATAATGCACCCAACCATCTTTGGAAACCAACTGAATTTTTATTTCTGTTTGTTGCAGCTTATTTAGATTGGTTTGTTTATTTGTTTTCGGTAAAATGAACTTCTCAGAGTTTTATAACCATCAAACAGTGCAGTTTAAAATGTTTGAATAGATTTTTTATACCCATAGGCCATTACAAAATGCTCATACAATCTAAAAAGAAAATTATTGAGGCTCCTGGGTGGCTTAGCCGGTTAAGCATCTGCCTCTTGATTTTGGCTCAGGTCATGATCTCAGGGTCCTGGGATTGAGCCCCCAGTTGGCCGCTCTGCTCAGTGGTGAGTCTGCTTGTCTCCCACTCCCTCTGCCCCTCCCCCAGCTAGGATGTGCACTCTCGCCCCCTCTCTTTCAAATAAATAAATAAATAAATAAATCTGTACAAGTTAAAAAAAAATAAAATTAGCAAATTATAGGCAAAATATATGTCATAGATATTCTTTTCACTTAGACTTGAATTTAAATTTTTTTAAAGATCGTATTTATTTATTTGACAGAGGGAGACAGAGTGAGAGAGGGAACACAAGCAGGGGGAGTGGGAGGGGGAGAAGCAGGTTCCGCCGAGCAGGGAGCCCGATGCAGGGCTTGATCCCAGGACCCTGGGATCATGACCTGAGCTGAAGGCAGATGCTTAATGACTGAGCCACCCAGGCACCCCTTGAATTTAAATTTTTTAGAAAAAGAAAGAAGAGGAAAGAATTGTATAGAAGCAAGTAGCCAGTGATCTTAAATATTTGTAAGTGAAAGGAATATCTGTAAGTGATAGGTATAAGCCAGCATCTCAACAAATTCTCCCTCAGAGTAAGGAAAATATCAGGGAAGCTCATATTGTTATTTACGTCCTTTCTTTATTAATTTTGTATTCCTGAATGTTCTAGTCATTATATTAGGGCCTTGTAGATATTCCATGAGCAAAGAAATTGCAGTAAAATTTAAATCTGGTTGAGGGGGAGAGAGTGGAGTTGGAAAGACATTAAGGTTTGTCATTAATTTAAATGTGATTGATGAACTTGATATAGCATCTTTTTTTGCTGCTGTCATAAAAGTAATATTTGGTCATTAAAGAAAACTTACAAAATACAACAATGTAGAAGGGGGAAAAGGTACCCTTATTAAACTCTTCCTCACCGTTCAGAAACAGTTGATATTTGTGGTATTTATATTCTTCCTTAAAATAATTTCTTTTTTCTTTTTAAGATTTTATTTATTTATTTGTCAGACAGAGAGAGAGAGAGCACAAGCAGGGGGAGCAGCAGAGAGAACAGGCTGAGCAAGGGGCCCAGTGTGGGACTGGATCCCAGGACCTGGGATCATGACCTGAAGACAGACCCTTAACCGACTGAGCCACCCAGGCGTCCCCACAAATCTTTAACTGAGGTGAAATTTGTTTAAAATTAACCATTTAAAGTGTACATTCAGCCCACTGAGTACACTTGCAGTGTTGTGCAGCCATCACTTCCATCTAGTTCCAAAGAAAGCATTTTTAAAAATCTTTTTTTTTAAAGATCAGTTATTTATTTTTTAGAGAAAGCATGAGTGGGGGGAAGGGTCAAGGAAGAGGGAGAGAAGCAGACTCTCTACTGGGCGTGGAGCCAGATACAGGGCTCCGTCCCAGGACCCTGAGATCATGACCTGAGCCGAAATCAAGAGTTGGACACTTAACTGACTAAGCCACCCAGGTGCCCCTCAAACCATTTTCATTACCCACAAAGGAGATACCGTATGCATTAAGCAGTCGCTCCTCACTGCTCCCTCCCTAACCCCTGGCAACCACTAACCTATTTTCTGTCTCTGTGGATTTGCCTGTTCTGGACACGTCATAAAAATGGACTGATACAACATGTGACCTTCTGTGTCTGGCTTATTCCACTTATTAGCATAATGTTTTTGAGGTTCAACCACAATGTAGCATGTGTCAGTGCTTCATTCCTTTTTATGGCTGAATAATATTCTACTGTACGAATATACCATGTTTGTTTATCCATCAGTTGATGGACATTGAATTGTCTCCACCTTTTGGTTATTGTGACTAATGCTATGAACAAGTACTTGCACTTGCTTGAATACCTGTCTTCAGATCTTTGGAATGTATACCTAGGAATGGAATTGCTGGCTTATCTGGTAATTCTATGTTTAACTTTTTGAGGAACCGCCAAATCGCTTTCCGCAGTGGCTGCACCATTTTACCCACCAGCAATGTACAAGGATTCCAATATCTCCATATCCTCACCAACATTTATTATTTTCCATTTTTTTAATGTTATGGCCGTGAAATCTTTTGAAAATATATAACTATAATACATATTATTTGATTATTTCTTTTAAGGTTCCCCCTACTTTATCCCACCCCAATTTTTAAAAATTTTGTCTGAACTGTGATATGTTTTATTGGGAAATTGGTTGAAAGCAGTGATTTTCCAAACTACTTGATCTCAAGACTCCTTTATACTTTAATAATTATTGAGAACCCCAAGTTGTTTTTATTTATGTGTGTTATATCTTTGGTATTTACTGTATTAGAAATTAAAAACTGAGAAATTACTTGAATTATTTAAATGTGTTCATTCATTTAAAAATAATAGTAAACCCCATTACACGTTAACAAAATATTTTTATAAAAAATAACTTTTTCCAAACACACACACATGCAGATACACACAAGAGTGAAATGAATGGCATTGTTTCTCTCACCACAAATCTCTTTAATGTCTGCTGAAATTGAAGACTGTTGGATTCTCATATCAATCCGTGCATTTCAGTCTATGGCACTATTACATGTCTCTCATGTAGCCTTTGGAAAACTTCCTTATACGCTTAGGAGGGAATGAGTGAAAGAGGCAAATAATGTCTTAGATTTATCCTCAGGGACCTAGGAGACCAGAGTTGGAAAACTGTTGACTTTCATATTTGTTGTTTCTGGCAAAAATAGGAGTGTTTAGAAACCTTTGAATGATTTCTCATTCATACCATAGGGAAGTGGTGCTGGTTGTTTGTGCCCCCAAATACAAAATATTCAAGGAAGTTATTATTTGGGTCAAAGATGAACCTACCCAAAGCAGTCTACACATTTAATGCAATCCCTATCAAAATACCCAGAGCATTGTTCACAGAAATAGACAATTCTAGGGGCGCCTGGGTGGCTCAGTCAGTTTAGTGCCCTGACTCTTGGTTTCAGCTTAGGTCATGATCTCAGGGTCATGAGGTCCAGCTTCATGTTAGGCTCCGAGTTCAGCAGGGAATCTGCTTGGGATTCTCTCTCTCCCTCTCCCTCTGCCCCACCCCACCTCCCCTGTTCGCACTCTCTCTCAACTAAATAAATAAATCTTTTAAAAAAAAAATCCTGAAATTTGTATGGAATCACAAAAGACCCCGAATAGCCAAAGCACTCTTGAAAAAGAAAAAACTGGAGGTATCACAATTCCAGACTTCAAGTTATATTACGAAGCTGTAATAACCAAAACAGTATGGTACTAGATTAGCCACATAGATCAATGGAACAGAATAGAAAACCCAGAAATAAGCCCACAATTACATGGTCAGTCTTCCACAAAGGAAGAAAGAATATAAAATGGGGAAAAGTTTCTTCAAGAAATGGTGTTGGGAACACGGGACAGCTACCTGCAAAAGAACGAAACTGGACCACTTTCTAACACCATACACAAAAGTCAATTCAAAATGGGTTAAAGACCCAAATGTGACACCTGAAACCAAAACCTTAGAAGGGAACACAGGCAGTAACTTCTCTGACATTGGCTGTGGCAACATTTTTCTAGATATGTCTTCTGAGGCAAGGGAAATAAAAGCAAAAACTATTGGGACTTCATCAAAATAAAAAGCTTCTGCACAGCAAAGGAGTCAACAAAACTAAAAGGCAACCTACAGAATGAGAGAAGATATTTGCAAGTTATCTACCCAATAAATGGTTAGTATCCAAAATATATAAAGAACTTGGAAAATTCAACACCCAAGGAACAAATAATCCAATTAAAAACTGGGTAGAAGACATGAACAGACATTTCTCCAAAGAAGACATACAGATGGCTAACAGGTACATGAGGATGCTCATCATCAGTCATCAGGGGACTGCAAATCAAAACTACAATGAGAGATCACCTCACACCTGTCAGAATGGCTAAAACAAAAAACAAGAAACAACAACTTTGGGTGAGGGTGTGGGGAAAAAAGAACCTCTTGCACTGTTGGCGGGAATGCAAACTGGTGCAGGCACTCTGGAAAACAGTATGGAGGTTCCTCAAAAAGTTAAAAATAGAACTACCCTGGGCCACGTGGGTGGCTCAGTAGGTTGAGCATCCGACTCGGTTTCAGCTCAGGTTATGATCCCAGGGTCCTGGGATCAAGCCCTGCGTCAGGCTCCACGCTCAGGACAGAGTCTGCATTCTCTGCTTCTCCCCCAACTCACGCAAGTGTGCACTCTGTCTCACTCTCAAATTTTAAAATTTATTTTGAGAGAGAGTATGAGCAGGGTTAGGAGCAGAGAGAGAAGCAGACTCCCTGCTGAGCACGGAGCCTGATGCAGGGCTCAATCCCAGGACCCCAGGATCATGACCTGACCAAAGGCAGATGCTTTACTGACTGAGCCACTCAGGCACCCCTAAAAATCTTTGTAAAAAGATTAAAAAAAAAAGAACTGCCCTATGATCCAGCAATCGCACTATTGGGTATCTACCCAAAGAATACAAAAATACAAAAACTTTGGGTAGATACCCAGTAGTGCGATTGCTGGATCATAGTACCTCGCTAGCCAGGTACTTGATGCTTGTGGTGAAGAAGAGTGTGGATTGATGAGAAGGAACTAACAATTTACTGGGGAGATGGAAGCACTCTGTATGGAAGCACTCTATATGGAATGTTTGTTCGATTGTTTATGAAAGGTACTTAAACTCTCCTTTCACACTGTTGGGTAAGTATCCCAGAATTAGTGTACCAGGACTACTCAGATGTATCCAGGATTACTCAGGTGTTCCATTCATCAAAATTACAGAAAAGTTAAGATTTGTGCATTAAGGGGCGCCTGGGTGGCTCAGTCGGTTAAGCGACTGCCTTCGGCTCAGGTCATGATCCTGGAGTCCCGGGATCAAGTCCCGCATCGGGCTCCCTGCTCAGCAGGGAGTCTGCTTCTCCCTCTGACCCTCCCCCCTCTCATGCTCTCTATCTCATTCTCTCTCTCAAATAAATAAATAAAATCTTTAAAAAAAAAAAGATTTGTGCATTAAATGTATATAAATTTTGCCTTAAAAAATAGCAAAATAGGGGCACCTGGGTGGCTCAGTCGTTAAGCGTCTGCCTTCGGCTCAGGTCATGATACCGGGGTCCCGGGATCCAGCCCTGCATCGGGCTCCCTGCTCCGCTGGAGGCCTGCTTCTCCCTCTCCCACTCCCCCTGCTTGTGTTCCCTCTCTCGCTGTGTCTCTCTCTGTCAAATAAATAAATAAAATCTTAAAAATATATTAACAAAATAATCCTTGAGTGGTGAGTGGGTAGAGGTGGAAATGAAATAAGAAAGTTGCGATTTCGAAGCTAGGTGATAGTACATGAGGTTATTACACTGTTCTGTTAACTTTGTGTATTTACATTTAAAGCTCTCCACAATGTTTTTTGTTGTTACTGTTTTTTGTTTGTTTGTTTGTTTGTTTTTTGGGCAGCAAAGCAAGGTTTATTGACTGCTAGCAAAGTGATAGTACAAAGCTCCCAAGGACGGAGGGGTCCGGAAGGGGTTGCCTCACAACGTTTTTTTAAAGCAACATTCTAGTGTACCATATTAGAAAGTCATAAGATACTAGTATTCAGAAATCACCCCTGAAACTAATAATACACTATATGTTAAGAAATCAAGAAATAGCCATGTTAGCATATTATTTAAAAATGTGGAATTAATGGGCACTTGGGTGGCTCAGTCGTTAAGCATCTGCCTTCCGCTCAGGTCATGATCCCAGGGTCCTGGGATCGAGCCCCACATCGCATCGGGCTCCCTGCTCAACAGGAAGCCTGCTTCTCCCTCTCCCACTCCCCCTGCTTGTGTTTCCTCTCTCGCTGTCTCTGTCAAATAAATAAATAAAATCTTTAAAAAAATAAAAAATTAAAATGTGGAATTAAATAGGGAAAAAAGGTTAAAAGATAGCATAATGGTTGTCTCTGGGGGGTCAGAACTGTGTGTGGAGAGGGCTGAAGTACGGGATGTCTATTTTGTAAGACTGTCGGTGTTATTTAGTTTTTAAACCTTATGCATCTATTACTTAGATAAAACGATATATTCTGTGGATTTCTGCATTGTTTTCAAGGAAAATATCAACATAATCCTGTGTGAATAAATAGACACAGACCAGTGCTTGGAATATATAAAAATTCTTTTTGCCCATGATGATTTTGGCAGTATGCCCAATTATTTCCATTGCCAAAGGTGGTGATTTACATTTGAATTCCTACTTCAGATGAGCAGGGCTAAGAAGTTTGATTGCATATAGTTTCTTCCTGTGTGCTCCTGCCCTCCTGCAGTTTGTTTTTTACACGGTAGTTAAGAGTGATCATAAATAAGCTTATATTACTCGCCTATTTAAAAGCTACTCAATATCTTCCCATTGCAATTAGGATAAAATTCAAGCTCTTTATCATGGCCTACAAAAGGCCATAAATGCTATAAACGATCGGGTGTTTGCCATTCTTCCCTAATCACTGTGTCAGCCTTGATGGCCTTCTTGCACAGTCATCGCTCATTCCTGCCTCAGGGCCTTTGTACTTGCCATTCCTCAAGAAATTGGCTGCTTTTCATCATTCAGGATTTAATTCAAAATGTCATTCCTGAAAAAGGCCATCTCTGACCATCTAGCTAGACAAGCTCCCTCCACCCCTTCTCCTTCTAGAGCAATAGTAAAGTGTGGTCTCAGACCAGAAGCATTGAGCTGGGAGCATTTGGTTTGGTTTGGTTTGGAAATGCAGAGTCTTAGGTCCTACCACAGACCTGCGAAAGGAAAACCTGGATTTTAATGAGACCCCAAGATGATTGTGTGCATTTTTAAATTTTCAGAAGCTCGGTCTAGAATGACTCTGCCCTTACCTTTCCTACGTATCTGTAACTTTGTCGTTTGTTTACATGTTCACTGCTTCTCCTCCCTAAATTGAATAAAATCTCCACAAGGGCACCACCTTTTCTGATTTGTTCACTCCTGTATTCCAGCACTTGACCCATTATCTGCCCCTAGAACGTGCACAATTAAGTATTTGATGTGTAAAAGAATGCACAAATCTGATGGGAGATTATTTTGTGTTCCTCAAAGTGTATAACTGCACAATAAAAATCTTCAGGACTCTCACTCGCTTGTAAAATCGGGGTTACTGTTCCCTGCCAATATCATTATGAAGAAGTTTCACTCTTTCTTGGACACTCCTATTAAACTCATGTGACAAATAAAGAATCACTTGTTTATCCTTGTTTTCAGGTAGTTTGTTTTCGAAACCAAAGTTTAGGTTTTATTGAGTGCTTCACTATGGACCTAAAACCATGACTGGTGTTTTCTTTCTTATTTTTGAAAAGCATTCTCATCAGAGTTAAAGTTATTTTCAAAGGTTTTCATCCAAAGTAAGGGTTAGTTTGATATTTGAGTCAAATTTTATTAAATCTGAAATAATCTTTTTTAAAAACGGGAAAATAAGATTCTGAAAATGTTAAGTGCAAAATTTGAAGTTAAACTGCAAACAAAAACTGATGGAGCAAATTGTGTATCAGTTTTTTACTCTTGAGGTATGATTCTAGGAAGGACCTATAGTTTCTGATATTGTTCTATTTTTAAAAAATATGTTCCTAAGATAATGTTTCCTATTGCATATCCTGGTGAAATTTGTCAGGAAGCAACATTTCAGTCCACATACTTTGTTATTTTATTTACTTACTTACTTATTTGTGTGTGTGAGAGCGTGAGCAGGGGGAGGCGACTCTGTGCTGAGTGGGGAGCCGGACGCAGGGCTTGATCCCATGACCCATGAGATCATGACCTGAGCCGAAACCAAGAGTCGTATGCTTCACCGACTGAGCCACCCAGGTGCCCCTCACTCCACACACTCTGAATGAAGAAATAAGGCAGCTTAAGCCAGTGGCTTTCAGCTGGGGGAGCTTTTGCCCCCTGGGGACATTTGGCAATGGCTGGAGACATTTTCGCTTGTCACAGCTGGTGGGGGAATACCCCTTCCATCTAGTGGGTAGAGCCCAGGGATACTGCTAACACCCTGTAATGCACTGAACAGCCCCCAACTGCAAAGAATTCTTTAGCCCAAAATGTCAGTGGTGCTCCTGGGAAGGGACTGGCTTAAAGTTGAGAGAGCCCTTCCTCTGCAAATACTAATGCCATCAGAAAAAGAATACTTTAGGGCACCTGGGTGGCTCAGTTGGTTCAGCGACTGCCTTCGGCTCAGGTCATGATCCTGGAGTCCCGGGATCGAGTCCCGCATCGGGCTCCCTGCTCGGCGGGGAGTCTGCTTCTCCCTCTGACCCTCTTCCCTCTCGTGCTCTCATTCTCTCTCTCTCAAATAAATAAATAAAATCTTTAAAAAAAAAAGAAAAAGAATACTTTGGTCCTATCTTTTGGATAAGAGAATATATAGAAACAGGCAACTTGGAGATTCAGCTGGGTGTATTGGCATGGCATTCTCAGACAATTTTACATTTTTAAAAATAGAAAGACTCAAAATGGGGTTACTGGTTTTCCTTATTTTACAGATGGGGTCGAGGATTTGGTCTTTTGGGTTCCATTTTTGGAAAGGATGGTGTATTAAACCAGCCAAACAGTGTCTTTGGACTTATATTTTATATACTACAGTTATTACTTGGTAAGTATTTATACAGCAATACAAAAATAAGTTTGTTTTGTTACATTCCCTTTAGTACTTTGTGTCTTTGCCCTGAAATGTCTTTATAGTAAATAAAAGCATGTTAATGATAGAACACTAGGCTGTAGCACATTTTTCTGTTGTGAAAATTTGGTTCACTGAGATTTTGATGATGCTAATACTGAATTTGGTATCTGTTGGTGTTTAATCAGGGATAGCAGTGTCCCATAGTGTCCAGAAAAACCAGTCCCGTTCAGGGAACTTACTATTCCAAACACTTCCCCAGAAAATGTTTTTCCTTATTAGTTTATATACTGTAGGGTTACTTAAACATATTATGCCCTGAGAGAACATTAACAGTAAGCAGTGCGTGTAATTCCATTGCCTTTACACACCTGCTATGTCCATTGTCTTCTACTCTTTTCACTTAACTTTATGCGAATTCTTTCATGTTGTTTCCTCTCTTCGGTGTTCTGTTATTGTTGATATCAAGGTTTCAAGTTTTTGTGTTCTAAATAACACTGCAGTGATCAATTTTGTTTACAGTGCCCCTCACACACACCTCCCTCTTTGGATTAGTTCTGCAAAATAAATTTCCAAACACTGGGTGAATGAGCCAAAACACATAAATTTTTTTAATGGACTTTAATACGTATTACCAAACTACTTTTCCCTCAGTCGTCCGGCTTCCCTAAAGCTTCACCCATCTTCATATCTTAAAAGTGTTTTCTGTAAAATTTCTAATTTAATAGTTACAAATCCCCATCATTTTAATTTTCCTGCGTTGTCCCTTTTGTCATTGGGATCCTGATAATAGTCCATTTTCGTATTTGTTACATTTTACCCATTCTTTATCCTTTTTTATGTTAGTTTGGTGAATTTTGATTGTACAGAAGTTTTTTATACTTTTAGAGTTAAATCCAGCCATTTTTGACCTTTGGTTTCCATTGTTAATATTTTACCCCATTACCTACCAGCCCTTCTGTGCTCTTCTGCCTAGCTGACGTTGATTTGTTATGAGGTAAATTGTGAATCTAAATTTTTCTAAATACTCCTCTATCAGGTTCACCCAGTTCCATATCCTGTAGAAATACAAAAATACGCACAAGGATATTCATAGCAGTACAGTTTAAAATAGCAAAAAATTGGAAGTAGCTTAGCAAAACATAATGGTTGAATAAATTAGGTTACATCCATATTAGAAAATACTATGTATCCATTAAAGGAAAAAGCAGGTCTTACATGAATATTCTGG
The DNA here is from genome assembly GCF_037043125.1 of Eumetopias jubatus. Lineage (NCBI taxonomy): Eukaryota > Metazoa > Chordata > Mammalia > Carnivora > Otariidae > Eumetopias > Eumetopias jubatus. Next base: position 95,734,113 of record NW_028274818.1, read on the forward strand.
AAAGATCAAGACATAGTTTGGTGAAAAAAGCAAATTGTAGTATAATAGGTATAGAGAAGTATATGTTTATATATATTTATATATACATGTAAATATATATATATAAATGCATAGAAAAGGGTCCAGTGGTTGGGGGCCAGGGGTCAGACTTTTATTTTTTATTCCATTTATTTGTTCTGTTTGGATTTCTAAAGAAGAATATAATGTATTAGCCGAAATTAAAATAGCCTAAGAAACGCTTTTGACTATGTTAATTTTTGGAGATAGGGAACAAATTTCCATTTATAATACTTAATTTGTGAATTTCCTTGTACATATATTTTAAATCGTGTGTATCCTATGTATTTTTTCTGTGCACATTTTGTGTGTTCACATGAGGCATTTTTAATGTCAGGAGGCACATTGAAGGCACATTTGAACTCATCTAACAGTTTTCCAGAGCACATCATCTTCACTCCCTCCTAAACTGTTTGAGATAACAGCATTTTTACTTTAATTTTTCCATAGGTAATACTTTCACGAGTTCGAAAGTAAAAAAATATAAAATGCTATCCAGCAAAAAGCCTGCCCTTGACCTTTGCCCACCTCCACCCACTTCCTGCTGCCTTTCGTCCCCAGCTGGTAGCTGCGTGTTGCAGTACTTAGGCATGTACAAGAAGATACAAGCCCGTCATCTTAATTTTCCTCCTTTTTAAAATATAGAAGGCAGATGCTATACATACTGTCCTACATACTCTTTTTTCTTTTTTGCTTGACTACCTCATCATGGTGATATTTCCATAGCAGTCCATTGTCTTCATTCTTCTTCACAGCTGCAAAATGTTCCACTGCTTGATCGGACCATCATTTATTTAGAGTCACAGCACCTTGTAAATCCCACTGGGAACTGTATCCCAAGCCACCAGCTGCATTACATCAGGACAGGTTGGGTGCAATAGTATTTAACTAATAGCCAGGATTTATGGAGCATTCGAAGGGCTTTATACCTGTTAGCTCATTCATTCATTTATTCATTCATTCATTTATTAAGTAAGCTCTAGGCCCAACGTGGGGCTTGAACTCACGACCCTGAGATCAAGAGTCACGTGCTGTACTGGCTGAGCCAGCCCGGTGCCCCACCTGGTAGCTTTTAATTCACACATCAGTATTAGGAGGTAAAAGTGGTTATTATCTCAAGGAAAAGAGTGGCATGGAGAAAGTAAATATTGTCCATATCATTTTGAAATCAACTCTGTTAGTGAAATTCACGTGACAGCATTAGTTTTTGAAGGTTTAGATATCTAGTAAAGGGCCAGCCAGAAGACCATTTAGGCTTTGCTAACTGTTGCCACGGATGTTACATACGAGTGAGCGCGGCTGGGTGCAGTCAGTCTTTATGTACGAGAGCAGGTGGCCAGTCGGATTTGCCCGTCCCCGGCATAAGGAATCCAACAGTATGGTAGCCTTGAGGAGCCTTATGAAAGGTCATACGCTAGAATCACCAGTCCTGGGAGCAAGTCCGGCCTTTGTGGCCCGACTGTAGCCCACAGGCAGCTTCTTGTCAACAGGCAGTGGGGATTTCAGCTCCACTTAATTAACCTCTTCAAACCTCCTACCACCAATAATTTTTTCCTGTTTCTGTTCTCCTTGTCTATTCGTTGTTGGAAGGGAGGGTAGTTTAACATGCTCTGCTGTCTCCTCTGTCCTTGAGAATAAAAGCACATGTTCTCACGACTGTTGGCTACAGGAAATTACAAAACAATACGTGTGACGATGTCAGCATCAGAGAGCCCCTGTTTAGTGCACAGAACTGCCTTTTTTCTTGATCTGGTTTGACCCACAAGTGGCCAACTGGCCAAACGTGGTTTCCGTTACCTTCCCGGGTGAGCCCTTTCTGAAATGTTTATTGCAAGTTTTTTCCTTCTTCAGCAGCATATTGGTGCAATCATCTTTGTGTGATTTTTGGAAAATTTGGCCTAAGCATTGTGGATTTTTGAGAAATCTGACTAAACATGGGAAGGCAGACTTTACTGCCCACAGTTGGGGAGCCTGTGGTGAAAAGGCCAGGGGAAGTGTGTCCTGCCTGGGAGAGAAGGCTGAGGGCCTCACGTTCCTTTATCCGTTAGGAGCGATGAGGCTGTTGACTTTCCAGATGAGCTTCACGCAGAGTGTGATTATAAGAGTGCGTATTTTCTTTGCGTGACTTAACTAAGGCTAGTTTATGGTATAAGTAATATTTCACCTAGAATACTGACAAATACTGACAAATCAAAAACACTGCAGCTGGTATTCTGTGTGCAAAGTCAACCTGCATAATCTTAACAAAACAGACCAGTCGTTTTTCTGCCCAGATTTCATCGCATGTTTCAGTACAGTCAGCGATTCCAGCACCGCACCAAATCACAGAATGCTAGCGTTTGACTCAGGGACTTTGTCTCCGTTGTCAAGGCCTCACTGAGCCAAGTGTCTCTTTCTCTTGCAGGCATGACAGCAAGTGCAGTTGCAGCTTTAATCCTCATGACATCCTCCATCGTGTCTGTGGTCGGGTCTTTGTACCTGGCCTACATTCTGTACTTTGTGCTGAAGGAGTTTTGCATCATCTGCGTCATCACATATGTGCTGAACTTCATTCTTCTTATCATCAACTACAAACGACTAGTTTACTTGAATGAGGCCTGGAAACGGCAGCTGCAGCCTAAGCAGGACTGACAGCCGGACGAACTCTGAACTGACAGTCGGAAGTCCCCTTTTCCATTAAGTTTATTTTGCAGCAATTTTTTGTTTGTTTGTTTGTTTTTTAATTCTTTACAACAGACACTTTCCCTAAGAATCTTAAACTGATTTTTTAAAATCCTGTAAATTAGAAGGGGCCCTAGCTATTTTCTGTGTCAATCTTCATTTTAAATATGGATACAAAAAAAAAAAAGGAAAGAAAAAAGGATATGCCGAGCCAATCAAAGACAAGCTTTAACTTTACTTTGAAGATGTTTCTGAAATAATAAAATGTAGCCCTAGCCCCCTGCCCTTGATTGTAAAGTGAGCAACCATTGCTAGTAATTCTCTAATGTGTACAAATTCAATTTCAGGTATAACAAATGTGATCATGACATGAAAATATTTTAGAATAGATACTGTATTAAATATTGCCATGTTTACAATATGTAATATGTTTTTAGCCGACGGATTTAAACATGTAGATTCAACTAGAATCCATTTATGTGATATTTGTAAATAAAGGTAGACATATTGGATCCATCCCTGCAGAACTTACTGTACAGTTTAGTTGAAGTGTAGCAATGAAGAATTGTCAGCCCAACGCTGACTGAAGAAATAGTGAAAGTAGTAAGTACAGAGCATCTTGTGAAAAGAACTGACAGCTGCGGGTCCAGTACTGACAGCAAAAATAACAGGGTAGTTGGTTCCCTTTCATCTCCTTCCTCGGAAAGGAAGAAACTAAATTTGGACATTCAAGTCAAGCTTGCGTCTAGTCATAAAACTGGATCAATTATAACCTTACAAAATGTGTCACGTGACCAGACCTTCACGTCCAAGGCCTTCAGGACACCAAAGATGGGGAAATGGCTTAGATTTCTTTGGAGAAAAGCTGGAAACGTTAATATGGCATTTTTAGGTAGTCTCTTACAGTAGCTGAATTTTCATGCAGATATTCTTCCTTAATATGGGTGCCAGTCGACCAAACAGTATTAGGACCTTGAAATAACCAGTGTAAGCCCAGTTGCTCCAGAGTAGGAGTGCTCTTGGGTAGCGCCGTAGTATCTCCTGTTTCATTCTGCACTAATTGGATGTCTAGTTTAATCGTTGTAGAGTATTAGCTTTGTAAATCTTAGGGCTGACACGCTGCTCAACCTGCTCCACCGGGAGTAGTGCAGGTAGAAATACCCGAAGGTGAAGTACCCTAATGGCGTCGCTGCTCTTTCTAGAAACTACACAAATGCCCAGGTTTTAAAGGTGATGTGAATAAACCCAAATGAAATTGCAACAGTATGTTTCCATGGTTAACACCTTCTATCAGAATGTTAAAAGTGCCTTCTGTCTTAAACCTCAAACCAAATATTTTGTGTGTTGAACTTGGGCAGAAGTGTCCTTCCTTCCTCTTACCATGAAGTAGAAAACCTGCATTATTCTCTGGAAAGGTTCTGTATGATCATTTTATTGCTTAGATTGAGAAGCAGCAGCAATGTTTTTGCTTCCAGTTAGAGTCATCATTATGTTCAAAAGAGACCGGTAACTTTTGAGTGCTTTCCCAAGCCTTCTTTTTGAAGGGCGGGGACAGGCTCTGCTCTGTAAACCGTAATGTGTAGAGTCAGCACCTTTCAGCGGTGTCCAGCTAACTGTCCTGACTGATGCAATGTACTTTTCTGGCCCAAGGCAGGTGTAACATCTGAATTGTAATGAACTTTCAACCAGTTTTACCCAGTTTTGTAAAAGTTGAATTCGGATTTCCAGGCTTATGTTTTCCCATGAATGTGAATATTCCAATGCCCGTTTTATTATGTATGTATTGTTCTTGTTTCTGTAGTGAATGAACTACAGAAAGCATTGGATTGGATGTCTGGTGTTTGTGGAGAAACAAGTCCCAACGTTGAAGACCTTGTCCAGTGAGGTCATCCTGTAGCAGCGCTTCCAGTCCCGCCAAGCAGCTTCCGGTTCTTTCTTCTAAGCTAGAGTGGAAATGGTTAACAGTGAAGACTTCTGTGGTATATATAACACCGGCTGTGCTAAATAAGTTCCTCGTGTCCCAATTTAAAATGGTTTTTCATCATATTTTGTATCAATCAGCAGAGTATAGTTAAAGCTTGTCTTGATGTTGCATCCTTGGAAACGTCTTCAACTCTTACAGGATAAAACGTGAAAAATGTTCAGCCACACCCTTCCAGGTTTTCCTTTGCTTTCCTAATAAGCCTTGGGGAGAACACCACTGTTTCAGTCGTGCAAAAATTTTTGCCACGTTCCTGTGATCCCAGAATTCATATCTTTTTTCTCACTGAGCAATGAAGGCGTGCTGCCTGAAATAACAGCATCGTACTGCTAGTATCTCAGTAAGCAACAGGACCCTGGTGGAAGAATTTAGTCTCCCCTCTCCATCCTCTCTTCCACTCCAAGAAGGAGTGGTAGAATTTGAGGACTGTTATGACTATTTTAGACTCAGTATTTAAAACACTGCAACATTACTAGCCACCAACACTGAAGAACAAAGTGGGGGGGGGAGGGGGAGATTGGATGTCTGTTTTTTGCAGTAATTCCATGCTTCTTGGTTCGGGGAATGAGTCCCTTATTTACTTGGTAGTCATATCATTTGAAGAAATGAGAAGCTGTGGTTAGATGACAATTTCTAGGTGGTTTGGTGGATTTCATTAGGTTTTTCTTTGCAGCTAGGTGCTTTCCACGAAGGTAAACTGGTGAATAACTCAGGTTTAACTAGCTGTCTGCCAGGAATTACTTCTACTCGATGTATGTCACCTCTCTTTAAATCCGTTACTTTTAAAGATGTTGAAAGCATTGACTATTTTCATACAGAGACAAAGATCTGTCGTTTGGTACAAGAGATCTTTGGACCCTACTCGGTAGGACATAGGACCAAGACTCCAGTGAAATTAAAACTATTTGTTGGCTTTAGTTTGCTTGTATTTCATTTATAAGATTATCAGCAAAAGTGCAAAGTCCTCTTCAGCGACTACTTCGTAACTGAGATTGGAACCACTGCTTGACATGAGTGAAAGCTGGCAAATCTTGTCTTGAAAATTCGTGTTAGACAAATGCCAACAAGAAATCCACTTATCATTTTTGGTAACCTATTTGGGAAGGAATACCTAACATGCAACCTTTGTCCTCATGTTTTCCCCCCAACACGCAAGCATTGGTGGAACATTTCTATTCAGACATTTTAGGCAGCATTTATGATTCCTAATCTGTGAGAACTCTTCCCCTTCGATAAAACAGGAGGGGCAGGGGTGGGAATCCAGGCTACTTGGTTTTTTGTTGTTGTTGTTGTTTTTTAACAAATGAGCCCAGAAAAGGTGAAATGTTTTGTTATAAAACTGTATTAAGCATGGCCTAAGTATTAGGTATATGATCTGTATAGTATGTTCCATCAGAAGTATTTATTACTAATGCTTTAAGCTCCAGAGCAAACATTCATTTAAAGTGGAGTTCACTGGGCAGACTTCCCCCTTTACTAGAGATAGAAATATTCTTTATCAGAGACTTAGGACCGTTTTGCTAACTGGTAAAAACAAATGTAAATATGTAAGAATGTTTATTTGTTGCACATAACTTTTTTGGTATAAAATAAATGTAGCCGTTACCATGGAAGCTGTGCCATCCTTCTTACGCTGAAGTGTCACACAGTCCAGACAAGGTGCTGGGGTCAATCCAGTCTTCCCATCAGCTACTCTGGAGGCTGACACCGTAACTTCCTTCCTACAGGTGTACTGAGGTGCCTCTTTTTCCCTTCCATTATTTGTAATTTATAGAAGACACGTGCAGAATTCTTAGGAGGTTGTAGTTCCTGGAATTTGCGTGCGCTTGTGATGTATGTGGTTGTCAGGAACAAATGAAAGAGGAGCTCCTGCTCGGGGGTGTGTGAGCACAAGGGACGGGGCTGCTGACCTTGCCGCTGAGCTCTTGCCCACAGCTTTACTCTAGCTCCCCCTGAAGACTCCACTCAGTCTCCTCAAAAGGTAACATCTGCAAGGAGGATGAATCCCTTTAAAATACAGTTCAGCCAGATTTTACTGAAGACAACACATGTGTTCTGTGCTAGAACCTTAGGACTTAGGAAGTGGAACTTACCGCTAACTTTAAAACGTTTAAGTGTGTGTGTTACGTTTAGTTTTTTTTAATGTTTCAAGTAGAGAATTATCTATCGTTCCCAGACCTTAAATGTAACACAAAACTTGAAGCCTTCAAGGAACTGAAGTTCACTGGTCCCAAGAAACATGGACCCCCTAGAATCCCTAACCAACTACACCCAAATTTCTTAAAAGTGGTCTGAAGATGGCCACTAAAAGGACGTTAGATTATCGTTACTGTTCCTTTCCTGGAGCTTGGAAAGGAAGGATAAAAATGGGTACGTGTTGAGATGGGAGGTAGCAACCACAAGTGAAGTGAATCGAGTTCTGTATTAAGAACCACATTGGTTCATGGTCCTCCCTTTGACTGGACACCAACAGGATCTTCTTCCGAAGCACTGAGCTTTAAACCAGGATTGATACTGAAATCTTAGGAATAGTGTACCTAACTCGGCCGAATGGAAGCTGGGCAAGAGGAGGAGGAGGAATGGTCCCACAGGGAAAGACCAAAGACCATCCCCCAGGAGCAGGGCAGTGGCCTCACCCAGAGGTGCAAAGGCCTAGCGTACTTGTCTGTAGGCCCAGCCTGTTTAAAAAGGTCCCATCACTGGGGCGCCTGGGTGGCTCAGTCGGTTAAGCGTCTGTCTTCGGCTCAGGTGGTGATCCCAGGGTCCTGGGATCGAGGCCCACATGCGGCTCCCTGCTCAGCGGGAAGCCTGCTTCTCCCTCTGCCTCTGCCTGCCTGCCGCTCCCCCTGCTTATGCTCTCTATCTCTCTGTGTCAAATAAAATTAAATAAAATCTTTAAAAAAAAAAATAAAAAGGTCCCATCACGTTCAGTGGAGTCAGATGTGATGGGACCAGTGAGCCTTTAATACCCATCTGTCCACTTCTGTCGGGACTAGACTATGGCTGAGGTTGGAATCACGTCCTGGAAGAATTGGTAACCTCTGAGCTCCCTTCTGATTCAGACACTCTTTAGCTCTTACCTTTCTTATGCTTACTTGTCAGCTTACAACTTTGTGGAAATTGGTACACAGACCTTGCTCATTATTCCAGTAATACCACTTTCTGGAAATTCCCTGGGACTGGAGCTCCTCTGTGAAGCTGAAGAGCAGTTGTCTGTTTCTCGCGCGCCTGGTCTGCTGCACAAGCACGGGAGGCCCGAGGGCCGCGGGGCTGGTCCTGTGGAAGCAGAGTCTGCAAGCAGCACCTCTGACGGGTGTGAGTGGAAGCACAGGTTTCTCAAGACTCGAACACAGTGAAGTTTGTGAAAACAGCCTGACACAAAAAGAATTTCAGATGCTTTCTAGCAGTATAGATCATTCAATTTATAGATTTATTCAATCCAATTTATGTCTTTATGGCCACTTTCCATAAAGACAGCTCTTGATTCACATACAACAAAAGCCTTTATCTTCACCTCTCACATTCCCTTCTAGTGAATTAGTACAAACTCCGGGCCAGAAACTTCCCAGTCTGCCCCGCACGGTCCAGAAAGTGCTCGATGTCTTCGCTGTGGAGGCGGCCCCTTACCTGGGGCCGCCCGTGGCAGGAGAGGTGGTTCGTGGTTTAAAAACTAAACGGGCTGTTTTCCAAACACTGTGACTTCACTGCTGACAGGTGGTACGTGGTTTCATTGGCAAGTTTCCAGTATCTCTCTCGCAAAAGGAACGCCGCCGCTTTTGGCTGTCTCTGCCGAGTGAAGATCCCCTTTTTGTTCCCCATTACTCTCCGCGGTGCTAAAAACAAGGCAGAAGGAGTTTCAGATGCCTTCTGATGGGCCAAATGGGGACCAACCTGGAGCCATGCTGGGCACGAAACAGAACTGCCCTTTCACAGTTTCGGCCTGCTCGGTTGGAAGTGGCGTCCGAAGCCCACTTCCGTACTGCTGTTCCCCCAAACCACCTCAGCGCCCTGGGGTGCTGTTTCTTTTGTCTGTTAGGGGAAGGACACCCTAAATTACGTATTCTTTTCTCTGCGAAACATGCATACCCAGCTGCCCGGTAGCTGGCGCAGGGGGCCGAGGGCGAGTTACCCTCAGAAAGGCCGGGGCTGCTCTGAAGAGACAATCTGGCGGAAGCCGGAGCTGGAGCCGGAGCCAGCAAGGCCAGGCTCTCACTGCTCCAGGCCACTCGGCTGCTCCGCCAGGGCTGAAGCTGGGAGGGCGGCAAAGCTGGCCCCGGGCTCCTGGGACACCTGCTGCCTTACCCCCTCGTGAAACCGCAGCCTCCGTGAAATGGGAAGCTCTCTCCGTGATAAGCCAAAGCGAGGCACCATGCCAAGCCCCTTATCAAATGAACTCCTACGTCAGCTTGCAAGGTGGTTATTCCCACGTACAGGCTTATGGAAGAGCTGGGTAATCTGTCCACAGTCACAGCTGATTTCTTATTGCACAAAGCCAAGGCGCCCACTCACGAAACTAGGCTGCAGAAGCCACTGATCTCATTTGCCAAACACAGAGAGGCTCGTGTTCTCATTCCTTTTTCTCTTTACCTCCCTCTCAATTCTAATTTTTTTATTTTTAAAGATTTTATTTGAGAGAGAGAGAGCATGTGAGAGGGGGCAGGGTCAGAGGGAGAAGCAGACTCCCCGCTGAGCAGGGAGCCCGATGCGGGACTCGATCCCAGGACTCCAGGATCTTGACCTGAGCCAAAGGCAGTCGCTTAACCAACTGAGCCACTCAGGCGCCCTCCATTCTAATTCTTAATTAAATTTTCACCTTCCAAAGCCCTGCCTTTCCCTCTAATAATTCCCACTACTACCAAATCCTTCCTCACCTCCCCAAATTGCTATGCTAAATTTATGGTCTATCAGGAAACTAGTAACACCTAGAGGAATGGAAAGAAATGGGATATGTTCATTTGGAACCTCACTGAAGGGACCCTCATCTCTCCCCACCTCCGAAGGCAGGCAGACTTACAGTACCGAGCCGCCCACATCCCAAACACTGACACTTACTCGTATTTGGTAAACCTGCCTTTCACAAGTGAACAACGTAAAACACACTGACGTCCTAAGTTTCCCGGGCTTTGTACCCTACTCTGGAATAATGAGCATATGCCACAAGTAAATCCAATACAAGGTCCACTTTTTCCTCACCCTGTTGTGAAACAGACAAAGGTTAAGTTGGTCATTTTTGCCTCAAGATAATAGGTTCTCCTGTTTGCTTTTTTTTTTAACCATAAAATGATGCGGGAAGCAGGCAAGTGTGTGCTGCTTCCTAAACGCGACTTGCTTCTCCTAGGAAAGTCTCGTCGCCCACACTGATTAGCGCTTTCCCCCTCGTTTCCACTGTCGACAACGGAACGTCCTGACCTAACAGGCCGACCTGAAAAAATGAGCAACGGTACATCTGTAACCCAAACTTCCACTTACACTGGTCAGTCATAAAATCGGCAAAATTCCAGATGAGCTCTCCCACCACATAGTCTTTGCGTTTTTGATCCAGCACCAAATGATACTGCTCCAGCAGACCTTTCTGGTACTCCTCACTGAACATCAGAGGTGGGTCCTGGAATTCAAAGCCAGGGAGAATTGAAGAGGCAGAACTGTTAGATAAAAAGAAAGACCCATGTGATGGTGACCAAAATACCCATCTCCACAGCGGCTGTAGTGACTGCAGGACGTGCTGGTGGACATAGCCAGGGTGTGAGGCAGCCCTCCGGAAAGAAAAGAGATTTTCGGTAAAGAACCTGAATTAGTAACTGTTTCATTTATCAACAGAATTTGATGTTTTCTTGATCTTACTCTTCTGTCTCTATTCACCAGCGCAGTCTTACAGCTGAGCTACACGGGAAGTAAAAATAAGTTTTCGAATAATAAACTGAAACCTCAAGTGTTAAGAAGCTGCCAGTGCGTAACTGGAGAACTACGGTGACTCACTGCACTCCCCTCACATTCATCTTGCCTGGTCTGGGGAGGCAGCTGCTATGGAGCAATTCCTCCCATCCCACAAATAACCACTTAGTATCTGCTTCCGAGGCGGCTTTGGCCGTGAAGGCATGAGCACGAAAGGTAAGCGGCCCTGCCCCTGCAGGCTCTACCCTCCAGCAAGACAGACTCGAGTTGTAAGTGTAACGAGGGTGAACTGGGAGAGTGTGAAGCCGGAGCCAGGGGATGGTTAGCAGGGGGTCTGAGAGGCGCCCCACAAGGCTCCCCGGGAGACAGTCCAGCTCCCACCGCGCAGGTGAGAAGGGTTCCAATGAAGGCAGAGGCCACCGCTGTGGACTCATTCAGTGTTTGGTGAAGAGCACCTACGTGTGGTGGACTAAGAAGACGTAAGAATTGTTCAGATGTTCCTGGAACACAAAGCCCGAGTTTTCATCCCATGGGAATTTGGGGGGGGGGGCACTCAATCTTAAATGTTCAAGGATGCAGCATCTCAGTCATGTTACAGGAGAACAAATCCCTGCAGGCTTTGAACTTCTGTTCCAACGAGAAGGATTAAAATGCTACACGGGATGCCCTAATGAATGCACGGTACCACTGCGCCATGTTTTGTTCTGGTTCCAGAGTGAATCTAAAGGCAGGGCGATATGTAGATTTTCTTACCAACCCTGCCTGGCCTAACACTCGCCACACTTCACTATTTAAACTTAAGACTGAATTAAACTAAATCGATTCGGTCTTACTAGTCACATTTCAAGTCCTCAGTAGCCACATGTGGCTAGTGGCTGCCCTTTTGGACACTGCAGAAAAATTCCATCACGGCAAATGGTTCTATCAGCGCCAGATCTAGACTGAGCTGCTTAAACATTCAGAGTTCATGACCTTTTCAAAGATGAAGAGCTGGTATGTATATACACCATTCTCATAAGCTATTTCCCCCTATTCTACCAGTTGGTACACGTGGCATTCTGTGTAAGCAAGATGGATTTAAGGGTGTGAACAGAAAAATATAGTCCCTAGCGGTAGCTGTTCAACATGCAAAGGATAAGCATATTGTGTGTCAACGAGGAATCTGATACCCGTGACAGGTGAGTCTGGGGTGGCGATGAGGGGCTGGCCGTGGTTCAAGAATCCACATGAAAAAAATCCCCACAAGAGAAAGCATCATATCTTTGATGAGGAAATTAAAAAAAGGGGGGAGAGAGAGGGGAAAAATGCTAGTGATTAAACCTTGCTCCAAGATTTCATTCATTTCCTTAACAAGTATTATTTAGCACCTACTGAGTGCCGGACACTGCTGAGGGCTTGGGAAGCAATGATAAATAAGATTCAGTCGCTCTCTTGGAGCCCAGGTCTGGTCAAGGACAGAGGCAGAGAAATAATGATGGTACCCAGTGAGAAACGCTGAGACAGAGACTGAGCACAGAGCACAGCTTCCTCGGCTTGGGGCAGGTGGGGTAAACCTCACCAAAGAGGGGACCTCAGAGCTGAGACCTGAACACTGAATAAGAATGCAGGCGTCGGCGAATGTGGTACTAACACGGGCATTCCAGGCAGAAGGAACAGCCCACACCAGAGCAAGAGCCAACGAGCACCGTGAAAACAGTCCAGTGACCCGGAGTGAGGGCAGAGGACGACGACCTGGGGGAGGGCGGAGAGCAAAGGACACCGACTGCCCTGGCCATGGGCTGGGGCTGTAATGTGGGGGCCAGCGGATGCCAGTGACGGGACTCCCAAGGTTTGGGTTTGCTCAGGAGACCGCTCGGGCAGCCAGCAGGAAGCTTCTCTGGAAACAAGACCAGAAGAAGGACCAGGCAAGCGAGGCAGAGGCCTGAGTCCTGGAGGACAGGCTGGTGTGAGCCCGAAGCACCGCGGGGAGATGGTCAGCACAGGTGAGGGATGGGACAGGAGCACCTTTCTAGCCTCTGGGGGAAGGAGTGCCACCCCTGTCCCGGACAGTGAACAAATAAACAGAACACTCTACACGACTTACCTGGTGAAACCCTGCAACGGACCCTGCTCCGTACTCGCTCTGGATGATTGGCTTCTGATAGGTCCTATACCAGTTCTCAAACTCGGTGGCCAGGTGCAGGGGAATCACCTCCAGGTGCCCGTAGTCATGATACCAAGAGTAGTAACTGTTCACACAGATGACGTCCACATACGGTGCCTAGGAGGAGAGCGTGAAACTTGTTCACAAACCAGAAGGTCAAAGACCTTTAGGGCTCCCAAACTCGGGGGCTCTTCCGGCAGAGGAGGTAGGAGGGGGAAGCAAACGATTTGGGTGCGCCCGTGTGTGGCAAGCGTAAGCAGAAGTGACCTGAATCGGGCAAGGCTCTAATTCTGGACTGATGCTCCGGGAACTAGCCGCAGCTGGACTCCGGAGAGGCTGAGCGGCACCAAGGTGCCCCCTGAGCTGGCCTCGGCGCAGCCCAGGGCCCATGACACGGGATTTGGTTGCTCCACAGCACTCCTGTCACACTGGCCTTCCCTTACCTGGCCCTGGAGAAAGGTTCCCAAGATGCACTTTTTCTCCTCACAAAGATTTTGGTTAGCCATGCTGTTTGTGAGCTGGTGCCGTGGGCCACAGAGTGGCTGGAAAATTCCCTCCTGGCGGGTAGCAGAGAGGATGGGCAGGACCGCCTCGCGTCTACACAGTGCGGTGCTCAGGACAGAGCCGCAAACACGAGGCAGCCAAGGGTCCGGTCCCTCCCAGCACCTGAACCAATGCCTGATGTGGTCTGACTTTCCCAGGTGACCGAGCCCCTTCCCAAAGGGTGGTGGCAGACCAGGAGGCAGGACGAGGCAGCCTGTGGGGGACACGTGTGCCTGGATGGCACATCCCACCAGGAGTGTGGCGACCCTCTGAGGCTCAGGCACTGGCTGCCCCGTCCACACAGGAGACCAGGACAAGAAGAGACGCCACTTGGGCTCTGAGAATGTCCACGCCCGCCTGGGCCACGCTGGAGTTTTGCCAGCCTCTATGCTTCCTTGAAGGGGGTGTTCTTGAGAGATGGCAAGGGGAACACCAGGGATACAAATCTTTTCCCATCCGTGTTAAAATGAGAGTTCCCAACTGATATTTGTATCTTGCATTTTCTCCTCCATTCTTTCCACCAGATGTTTGCTCCTTCTATAGCACTTTCCTCTTAAATACTGGCCTTGAGTTCTCTCGTGAAGAAGCCTTTTCTTGCTCCCATGTCTTCTAGCTTCAGTGCAACGCAACACGTCGTTCCCAAGGGACTGCTCGCCAGCCATGGGTGAGCCTGGCCGTCCCTTCGATCCCTGCCCGTGGCTCCCAAAGCCAGGTGATGACTGGAATCGCTGAGGAGCTTTTTAAAAACTCAGACTGCCACCCTGGACTTACTAAATCTCAGAATCCAGGCATCTGTACTTACAAAGAGCTTCCCTTGGTGGTTCTGACAACTGGCCAGGTTTGAGAAACACTGGCTAGTGACAACTGTAATTCTCCTCAACTGAGGAGCATCACACGCCGAGTCTGAACTGAGAATGAGTGAAACCTCCCTGTGCCCAGCCTCCCTGGATTAAGAAGTCACACTGCCTGGCAACTAAGCAGCTAGTTCTCTTTAACCTGAAGACCATCTAGGAGAGCGTTTGGACCAGCCGCTCCAGGCTCTTCCCAGCAGCCCATGTTAGCAAGCATCAGGGAAGGTGAGAGGACAGGCAGGGAAGTGGTGCAGAGACCCCCAGGCTCACCCCCAGGTCTGCTTCATAGTTGGAGTTGGTCACAAAGGTCACGGGCCGGGAGGGGTCCAAGGCTTTGGTGTGAGCAATCAGCGTCCTGTCCACGGAGGGCAGAAGACACAGGCCGGTCAGTCCGAGAAGGGCCGCTCTCTCTCCATCCCATCTCCCAGCCAAATCCCCTGCTCTCCTCCCTACCCTGAAGAGTACTTTAGGGGAGCAAACATGTTCTTCTAGCCTTAGATCATGTTCCCCAGCATCTTTCTTTCTCCTTCCCCAACTCCTCCCTTGGCCCCACCCCAGAGACAGGGCCACCCTCGCAGGGGTGTGCAGGCACCCGAAGCTGGGGTCCTTGGACTCAGTGTGGCTAAAAGCTGCGTTCTGAATCTCTGAAAAAGCTCTGGAAAACAAGAATGCGTGGGGTATGGACCAGGACGGATCCAAATTTAACAAGTAAGTTTGGGGGCGTGTGCAAGGAGGCAGGCTGTGCACGGGGCACTCCCGGGAGACTGAAACAGCTTCGCCCGTCCGCAGCTTGGTGGGGCAGTGTGGCACAGGGAAATGCCACAAATATTGTAAGTGGCCGGAGGACCATGAAGGGGAGGCCCAGAGCTCGGGGAGGCAGTAACAGGGCACTTAATGGACACCGGGGAGTCAGCCCGGACTCGGAAGAAACGGCGTTTATGCGTCATCAAGGAGGGACCTTGAGAAGAGGCTTCCCAACAGAGGGCCCAGCCTGTGGTCGGGGCTCAGCCCAGGGACCTGCCAGAGGCCACCCAGTGCAGGTCACCCCATTCACGGTTAAGCCTGCTTCTCTCTTCCCACAGCCAGCTTTCTTCCCCTTGACGCCCTGCCCACACTGCCCTTTTCTTTCGAGGGCTGCGGTTTCCTCGAGCCAGAATGGTATCCCTCACCTCGAGCCCCAAAGCCACACCCTGAAACAGCCTGGGTGTCCCTGGGAAGCTCCTCAGGCCCAGGCAGCTTTAGCCACAGCCCGCCTGCCTCTCCGCCATCCCCCCGATCACGCGCCTCCCTCTCGGCACCCCCCAGGACAGCCTGTAGGAACACCGGGCACCTGCACTCCTTTCCGCCCCGCGACAAACTTCTGTCCCCCAACCCTGGCTCAGCACAGCCCGAGGCTCCAGGCTGTGTGTCCAGAGCTGTCCTTTGCCCAGAGCCCCGCATCTTCTACCCCAGCTCAGGTCACAGCGCCCTGTGGCACTGGGACAGCCTCAGCTACCCCCACAGCAAGTGATTCCCCTCTGCAGACTAAGTTACAACTGCGTGACCATGATCGTAAGGAACACAAGGCACCAAGGACACCCCCCCACCCTGCCCCGTTGTCGGGGACGCCCCTACGCGGGGATTCTGTGCACAGCGATGCTGGTGGGGGAGGGAAGGGCTACCGGCATTTGGTGAGCGGGGCGTGAGCTTCAGATGGACTGATCCTGCCCAACAATGTCACTTTAGAATAGTTAGAATATGTATGTCATCGAAAGACCTATGTAGGGTTATCTGCCCGGAAAATCCGGTTTTATAAGGCCTAACTCCTCTTTACAAACGAACCCAAAGCATCACAAAGTGGTTTTTTGCAGCTTTAACATACACTAAATTTCCCAGGAATGGAGATAACGATTGAGAGATGATGGTAACAGGTTTTGTTCGGAACTTTTACCTCGAGCGGCTCACCCATTCAGAAATGCACAGTGAAGGCAGTGCTGACCCGGTAGCAGGTGCCAAGCCAGTGCCCCCACCGCCAGCGCCCCAGGCCGTGTTTCAAGGTGATTCCACGACCAGCTGCAAGCACCTGACCTCTTCACCGGGTTTTCTGGAAAGCCAGGCCCAGGCTTCACATAGGCGTCTATAAAGGACCCTCCCCCGTATCATCGGCCAGGCTGCTATTCTCTTCATAACCCGACGTTTCGGGTATAAGTGAACTCCAGACTTCATTTCAGGTGTGAAGAGGGGACCGTGGGTCTCCCTGGGTTGACACCCCAATGTGGCGGGTGGCACTAGGTCCCCGGAACTGACATGTGGAGGCCTGCCTCCCCCAAACCCCCGGCCGCCGGCTGACCTGAGCGCTCCCACGGCTGCTAACCAAGTTGGAGCCAGGCCACAGGCCTCACCTCTCACCCCTGGCCCGGCCCAGGGCGGCGGGAGCACTCACTTGAAGTAGTAACCGGCAGGCTTCAGGAAGGAAGTGGGCTCATTGGCCACCGACCACATCACAACAGCCGGGTGATTCTTGTCCCTGCGCACCAGCTCCTCCATCACCTCCAGGTGGTGCTGCAGAGACTCGTTGCTGTAGCTCTGGCTGCCGCAGGGAGAGGGAAGGGAGCAGGTCAGTAGGGCCTGCCACCGGGGGTGGAGGGGCGGGAGCCGGGGCACTTACACCAGCACGATGCCCACGCCCGGACTCTCATCGATGACCACGATCCCGTAGCGGTCGCAGAGCTGCATCACCTCCTCGGCGTAGGGGTAGTGGCTGGTGCGGAAGGCGTTGGCCCCCAGCCAGCGCAGCAGGTTGAAGTCCTTCACCAGCAGGGGCCAGTCAAAGCCCCTCCCCCGGATCTAGGGCAGAGCACAGTATAGTGACCCCCTGCCCCCTGTCCTGATGCACTTCGTTCTAAAGCCAGGCCCCTCAAGGGTCGTGGGGAAGAAGGTGAGGCTAGGAAATAACACTCATAGGGGCCCGGAGGCCACAACTCACATCCGCATCCTCGTGTTTGTTGACCCCGTGGAAATAGAAAGGTTTCCCATTGATGAGGAACTGGTGCTCTGTGACGGCTACAGTGCGAATCCCGACGGGGAGGGTGTAGAAGTCGGACACGGCCCCAGCTGCTGTCTGTGCGGTCAGCCTCACCTGTGAAGGCAGAGCACCGCACCGTGTGTGAGGCATCCTTGCGGGCCTGAGCCCCACACAGCCCACCCTTCAGCGGGCAGGCAGAGAGATGCAGAAATCCCCGGCTTCTGCCACGAGCAAGGAGGAACCTTCCCCCACCCTGTCCCCGGAGCCTGCTCTTCAAAACTGGGCCTCCCCACCAAGCATTGAGAAGACCAGGCTGGGAGCACTGCAATCCAATTGACTAGGAAGCTCAGAGGACCACGTGTGCCTGACTATCTGTCCTGTACCCCCCCCAACCCCCACCCACTGGAAGCCAAGGCTGCTAGGTAGGGGCAAAAGGCCTTCTGCAGCCCCAGGCCTAACCACCATTACCTCCAATGAGTACAGGTAGGCGGGGTGCTCATGCATCAGGTAGGGCCACCAGAGGTGGGCGTTGGGCACCTGCAGCTGGCCGCGGCCCCCTGTCCCCTGGGCCACGACTTTGCCTTCCTGATCCAGAAGACACACTTCCAGCTGGAAGTATTCACTGCCCTGGACAAAAACCTGGTAATCCACCAGCCCTGCAAGGGACGAGAAAGATCGGACAAAAGAGGCAAGGACACCACCCGGGTCACACAGGGGAGAGCCCTCTGTGGCCACCACTCTGGATCTCAGTCTGCAGTCAGGGGGCACGGAGGGTGGCACGGTGGGAAGAGACGTGGATTCTCATGAATCCTGAGCTATTCACCCAGGGCTATGATTTTAGGCAAGCCCCACTTCTCTTTGGGCTTCATTTCCTCACAAAATGTGGTCAGACCAGATGGGGGATTTCTGCTGCCCAAGCCTGTTCAGACAGGCTGGATTTCAGCTCTTCTTAGGTGGATGAGAAGCCTGAGGATGAAGAGATTCTGGGAGAGCCTCTCTCCTAGCAGATCTTTCTAAACAGGGAGCAGAGCCACTTGGGGCCTGGCTGAGGGAAGTTCTTGCCAGGAGCCCCTTACCAGTGTCCTGGTCCACGCCGGTGGTGATGGTGATGTCATCAATGTAGGTGGTAGGCGTGGTGTAGAGGAGCACAGGCCGATGCAGCCCCGCATAGTTGAAGAAGTCAAAGTTTGTGTCCTGGACAAAGTAACCCTTGGGGTACCTAGGATGGGAGGAAAATGCCCAACTGGGGCCTTGCTCTGGTCCTTCAACCTCAGCTCACATGTCTCCCTGGCCTCCCAGAGCCAGGGCCTCACCTCTGCTAAGGCCACCCAGCCCCTAGTGGGAAGACCAGTGGGCAGGGTGGGGAGTGGGGTGCAGGGGGGAGCAGGGTGCTGCTCACTTGGAGATATCCGTCTTGTGGAGGATGGTCCCTGGTGGCAGAGTGTGGGGGGTGAGCGTGTTGTTGATGGCAATGGTAATGCGGCAGGAGGACAGGGGCCCACTCTGGACCAGCTTGCTGATGTCAGCTTCGAAGGGGAGATGACCCCCCTCATGCTCCGCCACATGCACCCCATTCACCCACTGCAGACACAGGGAGATATGGGGAGGGAAGAGCAAGTCAGTGCCTGCCACCTCAGGCACTCCCTCACACGAAGTACAGTACGTGGGGGCTGAGGGCCCTGCCGGCTGCCACCTGTCTCACGAATGGAGGAATAAAGCTCCAGAACAGATCAGGCAAACCTCCCCTGACCCAGGGCACTAATCCCAGTGTGGGGCCTCAGCGTGCCCCCCATCCACCCCAGGAGGCAGGCTATCAGGTGACCCCTGTGAACCAGGCAGCCCCAAGCTGCTCAGCAACTGCACATGACCACTCGCCCTGCTCGATGCTTGTTGTACTGACCACAATGGCATAGTAGTGGGCACTGCCAATCCTCAGCACCACCCTTGTGCCCAGGTCCTGGGTCCATCGCTGGGGCAGGGTCACCTCCCGCTCGTACCACACCCAGCCGACAAAGCTGCGCAGCTGCCTATCCTGGCTCACATCGTTGAAGCTGGAGGGAACGGGCATGTCCAGGGTGGGGCCCGACTGTGGACACAAGGGCTGGGATCAGGTCCAGAACACCTAGGACCCAGGCAGCCCCCTTCCCCAGGGGCCAGGTCCCTTCCGCAACCCTGCCTGCAGGAAGTTGGACAAGATGACTTCTTCCAGGGCCTGGGGTTCCAGGCCGTGCCACTACTGTCCCCTTTTTTTTTTTAAAGATTTTATTTATTTATTTGAGAGAAAGGGTGAGAGAGAGATCACGAGCAGGGGGGAGGGTCAGAGGGAGAAGCAGACTCCCCGCTGAGCAGGGAGCCCCATGTGGGACTCGATCCCGGGACCCCGGGATCATGATCTGAGCCGAAGGCAGGCGCTTAACCAACTGAGCCACCCAGGCGCCCCACCATTGTCATTCTTTGCCAGGAACTCACTGATGCCTTTCATGGGGCTCATTTAATTCTCACAACTCCATGAAGTAGACGCTGGTCACTCGGACACTGAATGGACAGCGTGCAGTGAACCCCTACAGTGCTGCTCTAGGCGCTAGGAATAAAGCCGTGAACAAGGCCCCCGCTGTCAGATGATCAGCTCTGTGAAGAGTCTGGAGGGTGGCAGGGAACTATTGTAGGGGTCAGGGAGGGCCTTTCGGGGCCCCTGGGATACTGCCTCAGGACAAGCTGGCCGAACCGGGTGAACCTGAGCCTGGCAAGGAATCCTTTGGTCACCTCAGGTAGAAGGCTAGGCATGAACAGGACAGATAGCCCAGTGAGCCTGCAAGCAGCCTGGGGAAGAGCTTCCTGACATCTGGAAGTGGGATTTCCAGAGACTCAAAATATTGGCTGAATGGATGCATAACTTGATAAGAAATCCACTGCTACGGTGGTTTGTGTCCAGGGCTGGGCGCGGGGGGCGGGGGAGGGGGCAGCTGTTTCTCATGGCAGTCTGTGGACAGGGGTGAGCCCAGGGCCACAACCCTGCCGGAGGCAAGAGGATCCGAGAAGACCAGACCCTAAGAGGAAGATGATCAACGGACTGCCCCAGAGAGGAAGGCGGTGGGGGCAGGGGCTGCTCTGCTGAGTATAAACTGTGAGGCACAGACCCGGCACCCAGCCTCCCATTCTTCCTCCCCCGATGAACGGATGGCAAACACTGAGAAAAGCGGATCTAGGAGAGGCCGACGCCAAGCCAGACGGGAGACCCGGGGAGGGATCCTTGGCTAGCTGGGCGTCAAGCCCCGTCCTCTCCCTGAACCTTGGCATGTCCTGGTCCTTCGTGCCAGGGCAGAGCTGGTGACAAAGATGTCGAGCTCCCCTCCCCCCGCCCCCCAGCTCGGTGCCCGCGCCGCGGGTGCCCGTCCCACCGGACTGGGGTCGAGCAGGGGCCTGCCCCCGCCCCACAGACGTCCCGGCCGGCCCTCCGCCCATTTCCTCCTTCCCAGTCCCTCTCCCTGTCGGCCGACCCCCACGCCTCCAAGCCCGTCCTTCTCTAAGCTCCTCCTGGCCGGCCGCTGCGAGGGCCCAGGGGAAGGCTCCCTGCCCCCTCCCCACGGGACCCGCACCTCGCGCAGCGGGGTCCGGTACCACTGCCCCTCGAAGCCCTGGCGCCGGTTCTCGGAGAAGTCGGCGCGGAAGCTCCAGAGGCCGTCCAGCTCCTTGCGCTCCCGCGACGGGCTCTCCTGGGGGTACAGCATCCCGCCCTGCAGCGCCAGCCCGCAGGCCCAAAGCAGCGGGCCGAGCGCGGCCCAGAGTCCCGCGGGCATGCTTCCCTCGTGGCCGCTCGCTAACAGCCCCACTGCCGCGGGCTCGCGTCGGAGCCGCGCCGGAGGCCGGCGGGGCGGGGCGGGGGCGCGCGAGGTCACGTGCCCCCCCGAAGCCTCCCGCGCCATCTTGGTTGAGGGCGAATGCCAGGTTCCGGGGAACCCCGAGGCCGGAGCGTCCTGTGGAGGGACCCACTGCCTGCTGGCCCCGTGGCGACGATGGGGGAGGGCCGGCGGGGAGCCCGAAGCTGGGCCCGTAGGAGAGGGGAACCCCCCCCTTGCGGCCCCAGCCCGCAAAGCCGGAGATCCCCGGCTCTGCGCCTGTCCCGCGGCCCTGCCCTGGCCAAGGGGACTGCGAGCCCGCCCCGGGGTCGCGGGTCCGGGGCCACAGGCCAGCGAGGGACCCGGGGAATTGGCCGGACGCCTAGTGAGCCGAGGCGGAGCCATGCGTAGTGGTGTCCGCAGTGCGGCCATAGCCTTGACCCCGGGCCTCCTTGATGTGGTTTTGGAATATAGGTGGGGTGAGGTCCTGAACGCACGGCCATCTTGAAATGGCTTTGGTGCGAGATGGTGTTTGATGCTCATCAAACTGGGCCCCAAACCTCTAACCAGGGACTCCACGCTCCCTCTTGGCGTTAAAGGGTCATAAAGAAAGAAGCAAGTGGCTTCTGAGCAGAAAGAGCAGAAGGCTATCTGAGACAGGCAGAAGCTGACACCCCACAAACCACCACCACCACCACCGCCCCCCCCAAATGGGATATGTGTGACATTCCTCAGGCACTCCTGGCTGCCCTAAAGGAAAAACAAATAGTTAACCTATAGAGACCACAATCCTGCAAGACCTGAGTCTCCCTCAGTTTATAAAAGTTTTAGCAATTTACAAGAACAAAGCATTTCTATCAATGGCCTAGCTTCCAGAAGGGATCGTAGATACAATTAAATGTCCTTATAATTTGTAGCCCTTTGACAGATCCGTGAAGCTGAGGGGCTTTTGGATTATAGGTGAGGTTCAGTGGGGTGGAGTCCAGAGCCCACAACCAAGAAAGAATTCTTGAGATGTCTTTGGTGAAAAATGGTGGTTTATTAAAGCATGGGGACAGAACCCGTGGGCAGAAAGAGCTGCTGCACCGGGCTTGTGAGGGGTGGCTGATTATGTACTATGGGGTTGGGGGAGGTAAGGAAAAAGGAGTTTTCCAAAAGGATTTTCACGTGTTAAAGAAGACTCACAGGATACCAGAGGCCTTGCCATTGTCAAGTTAAGGTTGTTTTTCCCTCTAGCAAGGCATTAACATGAAGATAGTTGGGAGCTTCCTGGAGGAACATTACACTCTGCCCGCTTCAAGTATCTGTCTCAATAGTCTGCAGGTTATAAGGGCATTTAATTGTATCTACATTTCCTTCTGGAAGCAGGTTATTGCTAGAAATGCCTTGTTCTGATAAATTGCTAAGATTTTTATAAACTGAGGGAGACTCAGGTCTTGCAGGATTGTGATCCCTATAAGTTAACTATTTGTTTTTCCTTTAGGGCAGCCAAGAGAGCTGTCACACATATCCCATGGGAGGGGGGGGTTGTGGGGTGTCAGCTCCTGCCTGTCCTCAGTTAGCCTTCTGTTCCCTCATCAACCATCTGCCCCGTTCCTGGCCCTTGGGTCCTGAACACACTATCTTGCTTCATGCCTCTGTGCCATGCTCAAGCCTTTCCCTCTGCCCGGAAGCCCTTCGTTCTCATTCTTTAATACTCCATTCAAACAGCTTTATCCTTGGGAATGCAAGCTGGTGCAGCCACTCTGGAACACAGTATGGAGGTTCCTCAAAAAGTTGAAAATAGAGCTACCCTACGACCCAGAATTGCACTACTGAGTATTTACCCCAAAGATACAAACGTAGGGATCCGAAGGAGCACCCGGACCCCAATGTTTACAGAAGCAATGTCGACGATAGCCAAACTATGGAAAGAACCCAGATGTCCATTGACAGATGAGTGGATAATGAAGATGTGGTATATATATGTACAGTGGAATATTACACAGCCATCAAAAAATGAAATCTTGCCATTTGCAATGATGTGGATGGAACTAGAGGGGTATTATGCCAAGCGGAGTAAGTCAATCAGAGAAATATGATCATTATATGATCTCACTGATATGCAGAATTTAAGAAATAAGGCAGAGGATTATAGGGGAAGAGAGGAAAAAATGAAACAAGACAAGATCAGAGAGGGAGATAAACCATAAGGGACTCTTAATCTTAGGATACAAACTGAGGGTTGTTGGAAGGGAGGGGATGGGGTGGCTGGGTGATGGACATTGGGGAGGGTATGTGTTGTGGTGAGCCCTGTGTGTTGTGTAAGACTGATGAATCACAGACCTGTACCCCTGGAAAAATAATATATGTTAATAATTTAAAAAATTTAAAAACAAACAGCTTTATCCTCACATCCCTTCGGCCTCGAAGTCTCTCCTCCCACACACAAATTCACTGAGGAATTTGGCCCTTGGCTCAGGCCCCTTCTCCAACCCACTTCTTGTCTCTGTGAATAGCATCCCCCTCCTGGGCCTCAGTTCTGTGACCTCTAGACCTTTTTCTTCCCATGGTTGCTTATTTACTGGATCACACTCTAGATTCTTTACTTTCTGAAACCACACTACCTCAGAGATTCCTCCCAGACGACAATCTCCTCCTACTTTCCCCCTCCCTATTTATTATAAACTTGATCCCTTACCCCCCTGAAGCTCCATTTCCTCTTCCCTCCCCATTTTTCTGAATCTAGCAGTCCTCATCT
The DNA here is from genome assembly GCF_037043125.1 of Eumetopias jubatus. NCBI lineage: Eukaryota > Metazoa > Chordata > Mammalia > Carnivora > Otariidae > Eumetopias > Eumetopias jubatus. The sequence goes on from NW_028274818.1 coordinate 95,757,821, forward strand.
CATTTTTCAGGAAACCATTCTTCCACCAATGCCCTGCCTCTCCCTGGGGTCACCCACCAGCCCGTAGCTTTTTTTCTGGGGCATCTCCACTCCCGCCTCCCTCTTTGTCTTCCTCACCTGCTGCCACACCACCTCTCCCTCGGGAAATCTCCCCCTCTGAAGCCCCCAAACCTGACCTGGGAATGAGACCAGCTCCCTCTTTGCTGTTCCCAAATACAGATGCACAAACTCTTTCTATTCTAAGGACTCATCTGCCAGTAACTCTACAGAAGGAGAAGGGAAACTGAGTTAACAAATGTGGGCACGCTATTGAGTTCCAGCTCTTATGGGCACTGGTTTCTAGCTCCTGCTCTTATTTCTGAGCCTTTCCTCCAAACGTCTTTCAGAGGACTTGCCTGAATTGGCCACCAGATGATGTAGCCCCTCAACCTCCAGTGAACAGCTTGAAAATCCCAAGTGGCTTTGAAGGGGCTCATTCCTCCCTGTCCTGGAATAAGCCCCCCAGGGCATTTCTTCCCGTCTGCAAATTGCTAAATCCAGCCTTTTTTATCTTCATTCTAGGATATTTCAGGGAGGCTAAATGTGTCCTTCTTAAAACTTAGCAATGTCCCAGTAAAGCCCACGACATGACTGGCACTTCCCAATTGCCCTGCACCCCACCTGTGGGATTCTGGAGAGCTGGAAAAAGGAGCAGGCAGGATGTGCCTGTGAGTGAGACTCCAAAGCAGCAGGAGACTAGGGAAGGAGGGCAAACCATGTGTGGAAGGCTGCCTTGAGTAAAATTTTCCTCCACAAAGGCTCCCTCCAGGACAAATATGAGTTCCTTGCAGAGGTCGATGAACCCTGAAGCTAAAAGTTTAAGTTGCAGCGGCCCTCACTTGCCAAAGCCCCTTCTAAGTCCCTAAGAGGTTCCCATGGTGTCCCATTCCCTCCACCACCTCTGACTTCAACCAGAGTTGAAGTCCCTGAAAGCTCAGTTACCAATGACCAATTCCCTGAAAGCTCATGCTCACCCCCGGCTGATGGCATCTCACCTGGAGCTCTAAATTGCTAAATTCTGCTTCTTCAAGAGATTTGAGAAGTGAGGGTGAAACAGGTATTGATAACCTGGAGACACTGTCATCCAAAGGATGAGAAGAAGCACTTGCTGCCACACCTCTTCCCCCTCGGGAAATCTCCCCGTCTGAAGCCCCCAAACCTGACCTAGGAATAAGACCAGCTCCCTCTTTGCTGTTCCCACAGGGAAAAACTGGAAATTTTGGTGGCTCCAAACAAAACAGTGTGCAAAACTGCCATCAGGGCAACAAAGTGGCCTGAAGAAACAAATGTTCTCGTGATGGAACTTCCACACATATATACCGATAAATCAATGAGTGTTGGAAAAAGAGTAATTTGATTGCATAATTATGTGGCTCAGTACCAATGTAGCAACTATTATTAAAATGCATTTGAATTGCTCTTGTGTGTATGCCTTAATTTCAGATTAATTTTGTATTCTTTCTCAGTGTTAACCATATCACTTTTCAAATATGATGGTATCTTAGTCTGCTCAGGCCGCCATAATAAAATACCCCCAGACCGGTGCCTTAAACCATGGAAGTTTATCTTCTCACAGTTCTGGAAGTGAGAAGTCCAAGATCAAGGCTTTGGCTGATTTGGTTTCTGGTGAGAGCCCTCTTCCTGGATTGCAGACCGCCAACTTTCCGCTGTGTTCTTGCATGGCCTTTCCTCAGTGTGTGCACACCGAGAGACAGAGAGCTTTCTGGTGTCTCCTCTTATAAGGACATCATCCTATCAGATCAGGACCCCACCCTTATGGCCTCATTTAACTTTTATTACTTCCTTACTCCAGATTAGACACAATGGGGATTATAGCCCTAAGATATGAGCTTTGGGGAGACACAGACACTCAGTCCATAACAGAAGGGAGTAAAGCTGGGGGGAAAAAAGAAAAAGAAAAGAAATAGGAAAAGACTGGCAGAAGCTCCAAAATGTCAAAACTCTCTTATATCACAATGGAAACTAAAACTCTAATGATCCATATGTTTCTTATAAACCTTCATCTTATATTTCATTAAGAAAACAGGAGAAGCAGGGGCGCCTGGGTGGCTCAGTTGGTTGAGCAGCTGCCTTCAGCTCAGATCATGATCCTGGAGTCCTGGGATTGAGCCCCGCATCGAGCCCCGCATCGGGCTCCCTGCTCGGCGGGGAGTCTGTCTCTCCCTCTGACCCTCCCCCTCTCATGCTCTCTCTCAAATAAATAAATAATCTTAAAAAAAAAAGAAATAAAACAGGAGAAGCAGAGATTGGAGTAATGAATCTAGAAGCCAAGGAATGCCAAGGATTGCTGGCGGCTACCAGAAGCTAAGCGAGAAGTACGGAATGGATGTTTCCTCAGAGCCTCCAGAAGGAACCAACTCTGCCAACACCTTGATTTCAGACTTCTGGCCTCCAGATCTGTGAGGAAATAAATTTTTGTTGTTTTAAGTCAAGGAAGGAAGGAAGGGAGAGAAGGAAGGGAAGGAAAAGGAAGAAATAATAAAATAAAATAATAAAATAAAATGAAACCTTTCTAAGATGGGAAGCCCTCACCTCCTTCCACCGCCAAATCTACCCACCCCCTTGCAGCTGCCCCCACATTCTCTGCCTGCATTCCTATTAGCCGGGATGAATTGCCCCTGTTCCCATCGCAGTCCAGCCCCTCCGTGTAGGCTGACTCCCATCTTTTCATGCCTTCTCAAGGACTTCCTCTCAGTGACCCCTCCTTCTCAGGCACTGACAGTGTTTGTCCTGCTTTTGGATCATTTCTGTGTAGCATTCAAACATGTTCTAGATCTGTTATCATGAAAAGTGTTCTCCCTTGATCCCGAGTTCCTCTCCATAGCAAAGCTTATCAGAAGGATTTTCTGTGCTCAATATCGCCAGATTTTTCCATTCTTTTCACTCTCAACCTACTCCAATCAGGGTTAACACTCCACGGAAACTGCTCTTGGCATGATCACCAACTATTTTTGTGTTGTTAGATCCAAACTACTTTGCAGTCTTCTTACTCTTCGTAACCTTTGACTTGGTTATTCAAGTCAACACTCCCTAGGCTTCTGTGAAGCTACATGTTCTTGCTTTGCCTCCTGCCTCACTAACCAGTTCTTCTTAGCCTCCTCTACTGGCTCCTTCTCTTCTGACTGATCTTTAAACGTTGGAGTGTCCTAGGGTTCTTTATCTGTATTCTCCCCCCACCGAATTATCCCATCTATTCTCATGGCTTTATATACTATTTATATAATGATAACATTTCCTGAGATTCACGTCCTTGTGGAACCTCCTCCCATATTACATCAGGGTTGGTCTGTGAGATCAAGAAAAGATGACAGAAATGATGATATGTAGCTACTAAGACTAGGTCATAGTGTGGTTTCGGCCTCTTGCTCTCTTGGATCTCTTGCTGGAGAAGCTAGCTGACAAGTCCTGAAGGACATTGAAGTACCCTATGGTGTTGCATGTACCTCTTACCAATAGCCAGCAAGGAACTCATGCCTCCTGCCAATAGCCTTCTGTGTTTGCCATCTTGGAAATGGATCTTCCAGCTCCATCAAGCTTTCAAGTGACTGCAGCGCCAACTAACACCTTGACTGCAACTTTATGAGAGCCCCAAAACCAGAATTACCCAACTAAGCCATTCCCAAATTCCTGACCAACAGAAACTGTGAGATATAAAATGTTTGTTGCTTTAGGCTACTAGGTTTGGGGTAATTTGTTATGCATCAATAGACAACGAATACAGCCCCTAAGCTTACATCTCCAGCCTTGTCCACTCCACATTGCTCCAAATTCATACATCAAAGTACTGCCTGATATCAACCCTTAAATATCCAAACACATCTCAAAATTAACAGGGGAAAACCAAAGTCTTGATTTGGAAAACCCCACTATCACTCAGTTTCTACTTTGGGAAAAATCTCCATCTCAATAACTGTGAGCAGAAGGAGTTAGAGGTCTCTGGAAAAAGAAAGACAAGACATAGTTTTCTTGACATAAGAAAAGTCTTTTTAGGCCTCCAGCCATCTTGAGATCTATGCTTCATAAGCACTACTTGCCCAGAGCACACTTCTTGCAGAGCTTCCTGGGATATGTTGAAATTGCAGAAGAATAGACCCCAGGAGAAGATTTTAAGGGAACAAAAAATGTAAGAACGAATAGCCACTGTTGGGGACAGCCGGATCATATCAGGCACAACAAATTCATAGTAAAACTCCCAGCTCTGATTCAAAGCTGTGAAGACTGACCTGATAAACATTCTTGAGTTATCTTTGCAGGATCTGAACCCCTTTGAGCACTCAGATACCGGACCAACTAGAGCCAGAGAATTGATGATGGTGACCCTTGCTGGCCCTGTGACTTCAACCTGGACTCTGTCACCTTAAGATGACTTTTGCCCCAACTCCATGCTGAATCCCCCATGGCACAAGCCTCTTCATAAATATGTATGTGCCCTTGACCTAAAAATGCCCCAGTTTTTTCAAGGAGTCACTACTTTGGGAAATATCCCTGGTGTTCTCCTTTACTTGTTGCAGGTAAAAACCCTGCCTTTTCCTATTCTTTGGCTTGGTTGTGTCTTTTGACTCAACACCCACCGAGAGATGAACCCAGTTTCAGGTAACATAACCACTCAGTTTCTGAGGCCAGAAACCTAGGAGTTATTACTGATTCCTTCTTTTCCCTCACCTTTCACATCCAATCCATCAGCTCTACTTCCAAAATTAAGCTTGCCTATGCCTACTTGTTTCCAACTATATTGCTACAGCCTTGTCCAGACAACCAGCATCTTCACCTGGACTGATCTCCCTTTTTCCATATGTGCCCATCCCACAAGGGCAACCACAGTGAATGGTCTTTATTAAGATTATACCATGTCACATGGCTAAAACCTTCCAGTGGTTTCCCATTACACTTTGGAATAAAACTCAAACTCCTTACCACGACCTACAAGGCCTTGTGTGATCCAGCCCTGCTAGCTCTCATTCATTCATTCTCCAAACATTGAACCATTTTTCTGTTTCTCAAATACTTCAAGCCCATTCCTGCCTTACAGACTTTACACATATTTCTTCCATAGTTTCTCCCTTTTCATTCTGACCTCAGCAAAAATGTCACCTCCTCATTAAGTCCTCCTCTACCTACTTCAAAATGCAATGATAATAACTAACCATGGTAGTCATTAATGCTGGTCATCAAATATTTCTGGTTCTCCCCCTTTCTAGACGCATGGTCTTGCACTTCCAAAGTTAGGTGTGACAATGTAACTATTTTTGCTAAATGGAATGTAAATAGCAGAAATTTTAAGAGCTAGTGTCTAATTTGCCACATCCCTTTTCCCTGACTTGGTCAGATCATGGAAACATGAGTCAAAATTAAGCTTCCATCAGCCTGAGTTGCTGAGTGACTTAGGGTGATCAGTGTCCACCTTCCAACCTGTGAAGGATGTGTGGCAGGAGTGAGAAATAAACCTTTATTGTTTCAAACAACTGAGCTTTTGGAGCTGTTTGTTACCACAGCATAACTAACCTAACCTGACTGATACACTATGTGCCACATGCTGGGTGCTTTACATGTATTAACTTATTTACTTCTCACAATGACCCTATGAAGTAGATACTGTTATTATTCCCATGTTATTAACACAGTGACTGAGGCACAGCAAAGTTAGGAAACTTTTCTAACACCACAGAGCTTTAAACTTAACCAATCTGGTTCCAGATTTATACTTGTGGTCACTCTGTAGTACCACTTCTCAAAGACTTTCAAACTCATGTTTGAACATGAATTGACAGAGTTACGGGTTTTATTATACATTCATACATATATAGAGAAAAGGGAACTGTCAGTTCTTATCCTCAGGGTTGACAAATATATATATGAATACAAGTATTTACATCTTTTAGGAATACAGAGATGTTACTTGATATTTCAATTATTTTATTTTAATTTTTTTAAAGATTTTATTTATTTATTTATTTATTTGAGGGGGGAGGGACAAAGGCGGAGGGAGAGGGAGAGAATCTCAAGCAAATTCCCCACTGAGCACAGAGCCCCACGTGGGGCTCAATCTCGTGACCCTGAGATCATGACCTGAGCCAAAACCAAGAGTTGCTGCTTAACTGACTGAGCCACCCAGGCTTCCCAAAAGATTTTATTTTTAAGTAATCTCTACACCCAGGGTGGGGCTCGAACTTACAACCCCAAGATCAAGAGTTTCATGCTCTACTGACTGAGCCAGCCAGGACCCCCTGCTATTTTAATATCAACATCAGGGCAGCAGTTATGAACTATAACAACCAATTAAAGTAACAGGTATTTTAGAGACTAGAGATTATTTTTACAAGATCTAAAAATAGTCTCTAAAGTTCGACTGTCTTAAAAAGTTCTTCCCTCACCTTTCAGAAGTACTTCCAAGGACAGTTTTTTTTGTTTTGTTTTGTTTTGTTTTTAATTATTTAAGACAGGGGCACTTGGGTGGCTCAGTCGTTAAGCGTCTGCCTTCGGCTCAGGTCATGATCCCAGGGGCCTGGGATCGAGCCCCACATTGGGCTCCCCACGCTGCGGGAAGCCTGCTTCTCCCTCTCCCACTCCCCCTGCTTGTGTTCCCTCTCTCACTGTGTCTCTTTCTGTCAAATAAATAAATAAAATCTTTAAAAAAATTATTTAAAACAAATTCTGGAGGTATAGTTTACTGTAATAAAATGCATACCCATTCTAAGTGTACAGTTTGATAAGACTTGGCAATTGTACACACCTGAGTACCCACCACCACTATCAAAATATAGAATTTTCCCACTACTCCAGGCAGGTCCCTCTGACCCTTCCCAGTCAATCCTATCCTCACCCCTGGCCCCAAGCAACCACTGATCTGCTTTGTGTCCCTATAGGTTAGATTTGGCTTCTCTAGAGTTTCACACAAATAGAATTATACAGGATGATTTTTGTGTCTAGCTTCTTTCACTCAGCATAATGTTTTTGAGGTTCCACATGTTACTTTATAAATCAGTGTCTCCTTTCCAAGGACAGCTTTTAGTAACAGAAAACAGAACAAGTTTCAGTTCTGGTTGGAACTTTCATACATATTCTCAATTCCACACTTCATTTAGGTAAGATTCTTTGAACCAATTTTATGACATGGAATGACGTCTCCGCATCAGCGGTTGCTGGAAAGAGGAGACATACTCTTCCTGAAACCCCTTTTCTCCTGCAGCATTCTCAAGACCCAATATCAGCTTTCCACCCCCACCTAAAGAAAAGAGCTCAAAACCGACCATATGGGAGGGAGAAAAGCAGAAGATGATTTTAAACGAGAGGAATAAGGGGCATGGAATGTTCTTCTCTAATACACCTGATATAAATTAGCACCCTCTCCACGTCTCCCTGATTTATCCCTGACACTGGCCGCAGTCCGAAGTGACCTTGCTCATTTCTTTCTCTGAATACCTGTGGTGGACTGGATAACCATTCACTGACAGCAACATCCCTCCCTGGGAGAGGAGTCTACTCTGCCACCCCCAGGAAACCACACGTAGGCACGTGAGGCGCTTTGGCCAGATCTGTCCACGCAGGTACAGGTAGCTCTAACTCAACCATTTAATTGCTGGAGAGGATTCTACCGTGCGAATACACCACCACTGATTTTGCCCTTACCCTATTCAGCATTTAGGCTGTTTCCATTCTTCACGTTCACCATCAACACCGCAACATACGTTCCTTAGATGACTCCTGACGTTGTGCTTATGTGTGAGACTGTGCCTGCGCGTGTTCTAGGCCTGGAGCTTCAGGGTGGAGGGTCTGTTCATCTCCCCCTTCACTGGGCATCTTGAGGGCTCTCCAGGGGGGTTGTACCCATGGGCGCTTGTACTTCCTGCTACCCCAGGGAAGGGAAAATGGAAGCCCTCAGCCACGAGCTCTGCCCTTGAGCCAGAGGCAGGCCCTGGGGCTCCCCATCCACCCCTTCTGCTTGTGTCTGGTTCGCAAAGAGGTCTCACTTACTTTAATCTTGACGAGATCTTTCGGGGTCTTTCTCTTTTTGTGTTTTATTCACCGTTATTGTACATCTGAAGCACAGAGTCACTTTACTATGTGACTGTCAGTCTGTCTGTCTTAAGCTACTTTTCTGGGCATCTCTCCCATCCCTCCGTGCACTTCTACTTGTACACCTTTCTCTTGGTCCCAGAAGTACTTTCCCAGGCTTGTCTTGGAGGCTGTAGCGTTCTTTGCCCTGTTCTCCGGGTCATCTTTCTAAGCTTGGTTCAGATGCCAGCTCTTTTGTTTCCTCAGTCAGAAGGAACCTCTCCCTTCTCCTTCTTCCTGGGACAGCTACCGTGAATACGTTTGTACTCAGGGGTCTGCACTGGAGTCCTGGCTGTCTTGGTTTAGCCGGACTATGGCTTTCTGGCAACTGATCCCCCTCCTTGTTCCATGAGCTCCATCCCATGGGCCCTGCCCCCCAGATGAGAACATACAGAGCATCACTGGGGCACCTGGGGTGTGTGGGGGTGCCTGCTGCATTCCTACTGCTCGATGACAATAGCGATATAGCAATCCCTGTGAGCAGGCATTCTGTGAAGGGAGCCTTACAGCTCTGAAAGACTGTAAAATGGCTCTGTCTCTGTTACAGATGAGGAAATTAAGGTTCAGAGAGGTAAAATGACTTACTCAAGGTAATACACCCAAGACTGCATTTACCATTGTTGATGGCACGTTCACTTCTTTTCCCAAATGACCCTACATCCAAAGGACTTTCTGATGGTCTAGGACAGAAAGTACTAATAGAGTATGCTTCCCCCTGTGGTGGGGTGCAGCAACACCAAATGTCCCTGCAAAGATTGTATGGTCACAGCCTTGAGCTTAACTAGCAAGTCACAGGATACTCAGCTGATCAGGACACAAGTTTGAGACTTCCTATTTTTTTTAAAAAAGATTGTATTTATTTACTTGAGAGAGTGAGCAAGTGAGAGAGCATGAGCAGGGGAAGGAGCAGAGGGAGAGGGAGAAACAGACTTTCCATTGAGCAGGGAGCCCAACACGGGGCTCGATCCCGGGACTCAGGGATCATGACCCAAGCCAAAGGCAAACACTCTACTGACTGAGCCACCCAGGTGCCTGAGACTTCCTGGGTTTTTTTTTCCAATAGATAAATTTTATTGCATTTAAACAATATCTCAAATAGGTCTTGGAACTCATTTGGAATCTTCTTGTTTCTCTAGATGGACAACCTCAGACCTCTTTCACTAGCCCACTGACTGGTTCCTTTCTGAGAGACAGATAGCATCTAAAAATTTTCTGATGTCCTGGTGATTAACTGTTGTAGCTTGCTGAATCAAAGAAGGTGAATTTGTACAAGTTCAATGCCAGTAACTTTCTGGGCTTGAGATACTGACCAAGCAATACCTGGCCTCATTTGAACCAGCAGATAGATTTTTTTCATCCAAGAATTTTCAGATTTTTTAAAAAGATTTTATTCATTTATTTATTTATTTATTTATTTATTTATTTATTTATTTATGAGAGAGAGAGAGAGAGAGAACACAAGCAGGGTAAGGGGCAGAGGGAGAACCAGACTCCTTGCCAAGCAGGGAGCCTGATGCGGGACTCGATTCCAGGACCCCGGGGACCACTACCCAAGCCGAAGGCAGACACTCACCGGACTGAGCCACCCAGGTGTCCCAAATTTTCAGATTTTAACAAGAGACCTGCTCTTCTGAATAAAGACATAAATGGGGAAGTGAGCACGCACAGACCTCATCCTAACGGAAACCCAGTGGAACACCCTTGCTCATGTGCTATATTTAACTACAGACTGCTTGAACCCCCGCCGGTTCCTCTTTGTTTGTCAGCCCAGAGCCTCTCACTTTTCTTTCCAAGGAGGCTGATTTCTACACTGATGATATCCCTCCACAGGATTCCTCTGGGCTTTTTACAATAACTGTCCCTTCAGGGTGATGACATTTTCTGGAATGTAGTCTGGTTACTGAAAATGGTCTTCACTCTCACAGTGCATTCAGCAAAGAGAGCACCCTAATGTTTATTTTTTTAAACAGTTTTATTGAGATATAATTCAAATACCACACAATTCATCCACTTACAGTGTACAACACAATAGTTTTTAGTATATTGCCAGATGCGCGTGACCATCATTGCAATTAAGCTTGGAATATTTTCATCACCTCAAAAGGAAACTGTGCTCTTTGCTTTCTATCCTTTCTGTCCTGCCCATCTAGTCCTAAGCAGCCACTCATCTATTTTTTGTCTCCATAAATTTGGCTATTCCAGGTGTTTTATGTAAATGGAATTATATATGTGGTCTTTTGCCTCTTAATGTTTTAAAATAAATGTGTTTATACTGTAATTCTGCTGTGAAATTCAAAATTTGAAATCAGTGTTTTTAGCTCTGTGACTTCATACATTTCTTTCAAGATTAGCAGAACATTACAACAACTACAGAATTAAATTTTCTCCTCCCAGCCCTGAAAAAAATGCCCAGAAGCTTTTTTTTTTTTTTTTCCTTTAAGAGTTCACTCTGTGGGAGGAGGAGGCGGGAAGGCGGCGCCTGGGTGGCTCGGTTGGTCAAGCCTCGGCCTTTGGTTCAGGTCATGATCTTGAGGACACGGGCTCCCCGTGTCACAGGGAGTCTGCTTCTCCCTCGTCCTCTTCTCCTCCCCCCTGCTCGGTGCTCTCTCCCTCTCCCTCTCTCTCAAATAAATAAATAATTCTTTTTAAAAAGAAGGAAAAAATAACAACCCAGAGAGTTAGGTTGTCTTGAACTTTTTTTTTTTAAGATTTTATTTATTTATTTGACAGAGAGAGACACAGCGAGAAAGGGAACACAAGCAGGGGGAGTGGGAGAGGGAGAAGCAGGCCTCCCGCCGAGAAGGGAGCCCGATGCGGGCTCAGCTAGGTCCCTGCTCCCACAATACACCCTTTCCTTAGCAAAAATGACAATCTTGTGTCTCAAATATTGGGCAAGAATCATACAATTCTAGGACATGACCCAGAAGTGAGCAGCTGTTGCAATGTAAACTCATGGAGTATAGATGGTCTAAGGAGGTGGGTGGCTCTGGAGACACCTCAGTACAAATTCTACTGGGGCAATCTCAAATGAGTGGGAGGGGGGTCGTTTGGGCTGAGCTGGAGTAGACGGGAAGCGGAAAAAAAGGTCCACTGCCAAAGAGAGACCGGATTGACAATAAAAGAGCAAGGCGGGGGGGACACAAAAACAGGCTGAAATGGTAACAAGAGGCTTTGAAGTTGTGTTTGGAACAAGAACACAGTGACCGGCTGCCTGCAGCTTCTTATTTTCCATCTCATCTGTCTGGGAGGATGATCTTCAGATCAGAAATGGAAGAATGAATGTTGGTAAAGGAATCTGAAAGCCCAGGGTAGTGGGTTGAATAGTGTCTCCTCCGAACCCCAATTCATGTCTACCCACGACTTCAGAATGTGACTGTATTAGTTTTCTAGGATTGCTGTAACAAAGTATCACTCTAGCAGCTTTCTGGTGGATTCTTTGGGATTTTCTAAATATAGAATCCCACCATCCATGAATAGACATAGTTCTACCTCTTTCCAATTTGGGTGTCTTTTATTTCTTTCTCTTGTCTAATTGCTCTGGCTAGAACTTTCTGTACAATATTGAATAACAGCAGTAAAAGCAGTCATCCTTGTCTTGTTCCTTATCTTAAGGGAATGGCTTTCAGTCTACGAATATGATGTTAACTGTGGATTTCTCATCAATGCCCTTTATCTAGCAAATAATCAATATTTAAATTTTTTTGTCCACATTGAGATATGGTGTATTCAGAATGCCTTAATTATTAATAAGGCAATGTGTTACAATACCAATAAAAAAGATTATTGTAATTGTGTAATTAAATAAATGCCCTTTATCATGTTGAGGAAATTTCCCTTTATTCCTACCTTTCTGAGAGTTTTTTTATTTTTTTAAAGATTTTATTTATTTATTTGACAGCAGGAGAGGGAACACAAGCAGGGGGAGTGGGAGAGGGAGAAGCAAACTTCCCAAGGAGCAGGGAGCCCGATGTGGGACTCGATCCCAGGACCCTGGGATCATGACCTGAGCCGAAGGCAGACGCCCAACGACTGAGCCACCCAGGCGCCCCTACTTTGTCCATTTTCAATTCAATTAAATAAAATTTAAAACAATAAACAATTCATTGTTGAATTGTAAAAGTTCATTTTATATTCCGGATACTAGACCCTTATCAGGTATATGATTTACAAATATTTCTCCCATTCTATGAATGCCTTTTACTTTCTTTGAAGCACAAAACTTTCTTGTGGGCTTCTTTTTGGGGTGATGAAATGTTCTAAAATTGGTGGTGGTGATGGTCACACAATTCTGTGAACACACTAAAAGCCGCTAAACTGAACCCTTAAAAAGGTGTGTCTTAGGGCGCCTGGGTGGCTTAGTCAGTTAAAGGTCTAATTCTTGGTTTCAGCTCAGGTCATGATCACATGGGTCATGAGATGGAGCCCCTGTGGAGTCTGCTTGAAAATTCTCTCCCTCTGCCCCTCCCCACCAGCATGCACATGTGTGCTCTTTCTTTCTCTCTAAAATAAATAAATATTCTTTTAAAAAGGGTGTGTCTTGGGGGTGCCCGGGTGGCTCAGTCGTTAACCATCTGCCTTTGGCTCAGGTCATGATCCCAGGGTCTTGGGATCGAGTTCCACATCGAGCAGGGAGCCTGCTTCTCCCTCTCCCTGTACCCCTCCACCCCTCTCATGCTCTCTTTTCGTCTCTCTTGCTATCTCTCTTTCAAATAAGTAAATAAAATCTTAAAAAAAAAAAAGGAACATACCTCTGGAGTTTTGTTGACTTTGAGTCTACCAGCTTTGAGGCAGATGTGAATGCAATTTTGGTTTTTCAATAGGACAGTAATCATAAATTCTGGACATAATTGGCTGCTAAACTCACAGCCATCCCCCCCCCCTTCTTCCTTATAGACCTTGATTTCATTCAGAAGACAACAGGCTTGGTGAAACGGGGCCTGCCCCAAACCCCAAGGGATGATTAAAGTTTAGAACAAAAGCCAATAAGACAACCTCATTCCTTTCGCCAGGAACTTGCTTTCTCATCATCCCTTGAAGCCAAGAGTATAGAACAAGAGAGACAAATTGAGGTAAGACTGTTAAGCAAAAAGAAACAAGGACTTGATAATTTGGGAAAAATCTAGATCTCAAAAGATGCTAAAATTAGGGATTTCACCATCAGGAAAGCATGTTTTAGAGAGAGAGCCTAGGGATGCCTGGGTGGCTCAGTCGTTAAGCATCTGCCTTCCGCTCAGGTCATGATCTCAGGGTTCTGGGATCGAGCCCCGCATGGGGCTCTCTGCTCAGCGGGAAGCCTGCTTCTCCCTCTCCCACTCCCCCTGCTTGTGTTCCCACTCTCGCTGTCTCTCTCTGTCAAATAAATAAATAAAATATTAAAAAAAACAACAACAACTATAGAGAGAGAGAGAGAGCCTATGGTTGGACAACCTTTTGCTAGTGTCTGGAAGAGATCAAAAGATCAGAGTACTTTGTTGTTAAGAGTGCTCTTTGGGGCGCCTGGGTGGCTCAGTTGGTTAAGCGACTGCTTTCGGCTCAGGTCATGATCCTGGGGTCGCGGGATCGAGTCCCGCATCGGGCTCCCTGCTCAGCAGGGAGTCTGCTTCTCCCTCTGACCTTCCTCCATCTCATGCTCTCTCTCTACCACTCTCTCTCTCAATAAATAAATAAAAATCTTTTAAAAAAAAAAGAGTGCTCTTTGAAGAGATCTGGCACGTGACTCGCGGATCCCCTCAGCTCTCTCAGCAGAAGCCAGGAATAAAAATGGCATTATTTCGGAAAGATCTGTAGAGCAATCTCTTGTCTCATGAAGTGAACCCCTGTGACATTCACAGGAGACCCGCAAAGTTCTTAAGGATATTATATCAGCAAAAACATCCCTAGCAAGGATGAAGAGGAGGAGGAGAGGAAATTAAAGAAGGCTTCCCGAGTTTCCTCAAAATTCTTCAAGCAGGAAACAGGCCACTTACATGTTACTCAACCGTAAAGATGTGCTGCCCTTCAGGAAAAAAGAGTGATGGCTCTGCGGGGCGTGGGGCAGGTCCAGAGGGCAGAGCTCAAGGGCGGGGAGGATTGTGGGCATCCGCTGCTTTTCAAAAGTTTGCCTTACGCCACTTTCCTTTTAGGAAAGATCTACATTAGTACCCTTTTCACTAACCAAAAGAAACCCGAAGATTTTTGCTTTTAAAAAGGCAAAAAAGCAAAATTGGCATACTGTGTGTTTTGCCTTGAGCCTTTATAGAGGCAGTGTGCACCCCAAGCAGCAAGAGCGGCCCCACCTAGCGCCTTCCCCAGGAACTGCCCTCAGCCTCTCGGCATCAAGCCACCATAGCTTGGAACTGTCTGTGAACATCTGTGCTCTATCTTGATTTATTTTGGGCATCTGTTAGCAATATATGTCCTAAGGTATCAGAAAAGCCTAGGAGGGGTTCTGGGAATGCTCATAAATTTTTCCATATTAAATTAATGGTAATTGCTTCTTTATACCATTTTGACTTACGAAAAGTTTCACAGGAACACTGTTATTTTCAGAGACCAGGGAAAACCTGTGTTCCCAAGCCTTGAAACCTAGTGGAATTTTCTGGGTCGGATTTCAAAATTGCTTGGAACCAGTATTCCTTTTTCCCTTCCATTTTCTTCCTTTTAAAACTGAAATGCCGGGCGCCTGGGTGGCTCAGTTGGTTAAGCGACTGCCTTCGGCTCAGGTCATGATCCTGGAGTCCCGGGATCGAGTCCCGCATCGGGGTCCCCGCTCAGCGGGGAGTCTGCTTCTTCCTCTGACCCTCTTCCCTCTCGTGCTCTCTATCTCTCATTCTCTCTCTCTCTCTAATAAATAATAAATAAATAAATTCTTAAAAAAAATAAAATAAAACTGAAATGCCTCAGGGCACCTGGGTGGCTCAGTTGGCCAAGTGTCCGACTCTTGATTTCGGCTCAGGTCATGATCTCGGGATCCTGGGATCGAGCCCTGCATAGGACTCTGTGCTCAGTGCAGTCTGCCTGTCCCTCTTCCTCTGCTCCTCATTTCCCCCCCACCCCATTTGTGCTCTAAAACAAATAAAATCTTTTTTAAAAATTAATTGAAATGCCTCTAAGTGTTATCGAGTGCCTAAACAAGCCCTGTATTCTGGGATTAGATCATTTGTTTCTTGGGTTTGTATGCATGAACCCTACTCCACACCACAATCACATGAGATTCTCAGATTCATGGATAGAGAGGAATTTTGCCCCAGGATCTATCCTGGTATGATCATACCCAGAGTCTCACTCATACCTAATTTCGATGATTTAGATAATGAGATATGGGACTTCTGAGTTGATGAGATTTAGAACTTGCATTGATGTTTAAGGGGTTAAAACTTTGGGGGGGGAAATGGGATGGAGTGAAGGTTTGGCACGTGGGATGGACATTAGTCTTTGAGAGCCAGACAACAGAATATAGTAGACGGAACAATGATTCCCCGATATCATAATCCCCCAAACTTGTGAATATGTTACCTAACATGGTAAAAGGAACTTTGCAGATGTGATTAAGTTAAGGATCTTGAGATGAAGCGATTATCTTGATTTATCCAGGTGGATCCAGTGTAATCACATGGGTCTTTATAAGAGGGAGGCAGAAAGATCAGAGGATGTGACAAAGGAAGCAGAGGGTCGGCGTTACAGAAGGATTTGAAGACGTTGTACTGCTGACCTCAAAGATGAAGAAAAGGGCCACAAGCCAAGGAATACAGATGGCTTCTAGAAACTGGACAAGGCAAAGAAACAGATTCTCCCAGATGCTTGTTGACACTTGATTTTGTCTCAGTAAAACCCATTTCAGACTCTGACCTCAAGAATTATAAGATGATCTTTATGTTGTTTTATGGGAAACCAATACAAGGTCATACTGAACTTTGGTTTAAGTAGTCAGTTGGTGGCAGAATAGAAAGAGGCAGGCAAGGGGGGTAGCACAATCATGAATGGACAGTCTGGAGAAAAGCTACACAAACTCTTGCTCTCTCTGAGCCAGGAGAGGCTCATTCCTCTGGTCAGGTCGGAGGGCATGTGGCCAGGCTCACAGGTGGGAAGCACTGGGGGCTGATTCCAATTAAGGAGAAACTTTTAATAGGCTTGTCTGAAAACAGAGTTCCCGCTTGGATTGTGGTGCACCCTACCGATGGAGGTGTAGGGCAGGGACTATTCCCTGTGTCAAATGTATTACAGTTGTGTATTACAATCATTATTTTAAGCCTGTCTGCTGTTTGACAGACATAAGTCCCTCCTTCATTTCTGAGACTAGACTCCATACCCTCTCTCAGTCAGCACTTTGACTCTAATGTGTACAACCAACATCTGGGGAGTTTGTTCAAATGCAGATTCTGGAACAGGTCAGGCTGGGGCCGAGGAGAGGCGGTGGTCTGCAGCGACTTTAGGTAGTAAGATTCTAGAGACCAGAGATCCTCAAACTTGAACATGCAACAGAATCACCTGAAGGCCTTGCAAAAACAGGTAGCTGGGCCCCCACCTGGAATCCGATTTAGTAGGTCTCAGGCCTGAAAGTTTGCATTTTTAAACAAATTCCCAGATGAGGAGGATGAGGGGAAGGAGGAACCACACTTTGAGAGCCAATACTCTAGAACATTCTGTGAGCCATGGCTTTGGCCCTTTCTGGAATGCGGTGTGGTATGCCCACTGCTGGGAGTTTGGGTTGTTTAGTTTACAAAGTGTTTCCATTGCTCCCAAGAAACACTTGGGAGGGGTTATTCATTCTTCCTTGAGTTTAACTTTGTTGTTAATAAAACATAAATTTCAGACATTTCTTATGAGGATTTTGGTGACGTCTGTGTAGAAGAGGCCTCTGCTGGCCCTGGGGACTCACTGCTATTGAACATTTACTGTGTGCCAGGCCTGGCCCCGGGCCCTTTGCAGACTAAATGTAAGTCCTTGACTGCAACAGGGGGCAGCCCCCCCCCGCCCCAGGCACTGCCTGTCTGTGGCCCTCACCTCATGGTCCGTGCTGGGACCACGCGGCAGTACCTTACTCTCTAGGGTGAAGGAGACATCTTTGCATGTGTATGAAGCTCACCTAGTGCCTGGCACCCACGCTAGCTGGATGACTGACTTTACCACCAAATATGCCATTCCCCCCACAAGGGCCCAGGACACCCTCTCACGGTGCCTGATTGTTCAGGGAAGGGTGGGTTAAGCAAGGGGTGAATGTGAGCAGGCGAGCCTAGAGGATGCTGGAAGGAAGGATAATGAACAGGGACTGACTGAGTTAACCAAGCCCATCAGGGGCCATCAAGGCTCCAAGGAGGCCCGTCCTCCCAAGATGCTCTGGGCCGCGTACTGTGCCACCGACAGTGAAGGGTGTGGGGCCTGAGCAGGGCAGAAGCTCTAATGAAGGCAATCCCCTCTCCTTCCCCATCCATGACTCCTGCTACCCTTGTGCATTTTCTCCGCTTCCTTGATGGCCCCCACTGCCCACTCAACAGGCCCCCAAAAGCCCACCACTGAGGGAGTCAGGCTGGGCAGGAAACAAGCAGCGTCCTCCTCTTGGGCCTGCTTTATTTGGGCGCGGGGTGGGGAGGGCTCTAGGCCTGCCGGGCCCGCAGCAGGGCCCGCACCTGACCGATCTGCCAGTCGACACTGGAGCTCGCTGTGCCACCCAGGGCGGCATACTGCTCCACGCTGTGGCCGTAGTCCCACACGCGGCTCACGTCGCCCGAGAACAGGGGGCTGGGGGAGAGAGGAGGAGGTGGGCCAGGGCCCCGCGGGGTCCCCAGGGGCCTCAGGGGCCCAGGCTCACCTCCTGGGAGGCAGCAGAGGGAGGGGAGGGGGCCGCACCTGATGGTCTGTAGCTCCCTCAGCGACAGCTGGTTGAGGGGGACCCCCTTGGTCTCGGCCATGAACACAGCTTTCCCGGAGGCCTCATGGGCCTGGCGGAACGGCATCTGGGGCAGCCAGGCACGGGTAGCACCGACTCAGTCTTCCTCTGACCCCTGTTCAGCCCATGCCCTCACGCTCCCCCAACCCTCGGCCTGGGGGACATCCCCATCTCCCCCCGCCTCCCCAGCCACCCCACACTCACCCCTTTGCGGACCAGGTAGTAGGCAAGGTCAGTGGCCAGCATGTCAGGACTAAGAGCCCGTGCCATGTTGTCACGGTGAATCTGGGGGACACCGGTGGGGGGAGTAGTGAGTCCTGGGGACCCTGGGTGGTGAAGCTGCCAGCCTCAGGCCCAAGGCGTACCCCCCGTTAGCCAGGATGTCCCCGGCCTTGGGCAGATCCACTCTGACCCAGCCTGCTCTGCTCTCTCTGCTTGAGCCATTTGCCATCATCACTGATGATGTTTAGGGGAGCTCCTGGGGTTGTCAGCACTTTTTCTCAGGGGCCCCAGCCTTAGTGTGCATCAGAACCACCGGGTGGTGGCGGGTAGTGGGTAAAGATAGCCAAAGCAAGGTACTCCATTATTTGTTGGATTATTGTTGAAGCTGGCTGTTAGGCCATAGGGGTTCCTTGTGCATTCTCTCAACTGCGCGTACCGAAATTTCCCATCATAGACGGCTAAAAAAGAAATCTGGTCAGGCCGGTTGATGGGACCCCTAGATTCTAACCCACTTCCATTCTCCTGCAGCTAGCACCTTTCATCTCTTCGCGGGTCTCAGGGGCAGGAGCAAACACCTCCCCACCTCCCCCTGCCCCAGATCTTCTGGATGCACCCACCCTCACCTCCTCTCAAGATCACCTCCTGGCATGCCCATCCCAGGGTGGAGGGGCCTGGGGGACAAGACGGGGGGGCTTGCCTGTAGTGTAGAGATGACACCTGTGGCCACTTGGAGGACAGCACTCATGGTGTCTGACACTTCAAATACGGCTTCCTTGTCCTCCTGCGAGGCACGCGGCAGGAAGTGAGAGCCCAGCAGCCCTGTCCCCCACTGAGGCATCCCCACTGCCCTCCACTGGGAACACTCAGCACCTCGTACAAGCCACACCAACAGAGAGGAGAGTTCTCAAGGGCAGTCAAGGGCTGGGTGCATAGGGTGGGAGGTGGCAATTCCGCGGGGCCCCTGCTTGGATGTGCCAGGGCCCCAAGAAATGGGATGCGGTGTATGTGCAGGTGGGTCCCTCACCCACAGCCCCAGCCTCACACCTGTAAGTCCTTGTTGTAGGTGCTTGGAAGTCCCTTGAGTGTCATCAGGAGCCCAGCACACTGAGAAAAGAGTGAGACTGAGGAGGCTGGACCTCGAGCCCATCCTGGAAGTTCCCTCGGGACCCCCCAGGTCAGCCCAAAAGCCTTGCCCCCACTCCCTGCCCTGCTCACCCGCCCAAACACTCGCCCCGCCTTGCTCCGGATTAGCTCCAGGCTGTCTGGGTTTTTCTTCTGGGGCATCAGGCTGCTTCCGGTGCTGGGGACAGAGATGCTGGGGCTGAAAGGGCTCCCCTGCCCCTCGGCTGGTCTGCTGGCTGGATCAGGTGAGGTCTAGCAGCATGCAGTCCAGGTCTGCTCCAGGGGGCGGGGGGGGGGGCGGGGTGGGGAGGAAGGAAGCCATGCTGGTGGGTGCAGAGCTGGGGTAGGGCAGGGTCCAGCCTTACCTGTAGGCATCTGAGAGCTGTACAAAGCTGAATTCCTTGGTGCCGTAGAGGATGAGATCCTCAGCCATCCTGCTGAGGTGGGTCATGCACAGCGAAGCCCAGAACAGGAACTCAGCTTGTGGGAGGAAAGGGAGAGCAGGCCTTCTGGTCACCAGGCCTCTCTAGCTCCCCACTCAGTCTGGAGAAGCCCCAGGCGGACCAGACTTGGGGTGGGAGGGGGCTGGAGAGGAGCCAGGGCTAGAGGACAAATCAGAGCAGGGTGCGGGGGAATGGCCCTACAGAGGACAAGCGTGCTGGCTCCTAGGACTCACCCACAAAGTCTCGCTCACTGGTGGCATCCATGCTGTTGAGGGTGATGGCCCCAAAGTTCAGTTCTGGAGGAGGGAGAGACGGGGAAGGCAATAGGGCTCGGCTTCCTCTACCCCAAATCAGGTTGCCCAGCCAGCTCCCCCTTGAGACTCTTTCAGGGAGGAGAGTAGGGAGGGGCAGGGGTGGGGAAGGGTCTCTTGTACAGGTCCCAGGAAGGAAGCAGGAGCTCTGAGTGTCCCCAGAGCCATGTACCCCTGCCACCAGCCTTCTCCTGCCCCTCTAGCCTCAGTGTCCATAGGTAATAAATGAGGGTTGCAACCAGACCCCTGCCCCCTCCGAGTGTGTGTCTGTGGGGCCTGGCAGGCGCTGAGGGGGATCTCCGCAGGGGAGGGGCAAGGGCACCTCACCTGCTCGGAGCAGCTCCCGGTCCACACCCAGAGGGTTGCCTGCAATGGCCCCGCTGCAGGAAGAGGGGAGCGCCGGTGAGCAGGGCTCCCGGCACATACGCACGTGCGCACCCAGAGCCAAGCCCTGACTGTCAGGGCCGCTGCCCAGTCAGCGTGGCTGACGAACGCTTGTCCCCATGGAGTGGCAACGGCAGGCTGAGGGCAACTGGCTGGCGGGCTGGGACCTCCCTGGAGAGCTCTGGCCCTGCTCTGACATACTTGCCAGCCTGGTTGCCCCCACCTTAGAGAGAGCCGTGGGTCCAAGCAGGGTTCCCTCCCTTTCGGAGAGGCCAGTTACCCGGCTGGCTGGCCTCCTCTGTCCTTCCTAGCACCTCCTCTTCTGCTGGTCCCCAAGGACCGTGCTAGCCGTGTGGCACAACCCCCACCCCCACCTAGGCCCTCAGAACACTGGGGCCTTACTCACCTCCCCAGGGGCAGGACGTTGACCCGCTTCTGCACCTCCAACAGCCTCTCAGAGTCTCTGGTCAGCGCCACGGCATGGCTGCAGGAAGCCAGGGGGCAAGCGGTCAGGGCAAACTGGGGCCCTCCCTTCTGTCACAGCCCCTCCACAGTACCCCTGCCCTATGCCCCACCCCACTCACCTCAGGATCCAGTGGCTCCAGCGGATGGGCTGAGCCCTCTGCAGGTGCGTATACCCTGGGAAGAGGACGTCACGTTCCCTGCGGGGACGGGGGGGGGGGGGGGGCGGAGAATAGGGGCAGGGGCCTGAGGGGCTCAGCAGCTTCAGGCAAGGGCTGCCTGTGTCACCCCACACCCTGCAGGCCTGAGCCCCAACAGGGAAAAGCAGGGCCAGCCTTCCAAGGATCTGCCTGCACAAGAAACCAAGTGATCTCCTGGGGACAAACACATCATAATGGAGGAGACCAGAAGCGGGGCAGTGTGACCCAAGGACCGGGCCAGGGCTGTGGAGCCTCCCAGAGTAGGACTGGGGCTGGGACCAAATGGGATTAAGTCCTCAGCTCTGAGCAGAGGTTGAGAGCAAAGGAGGGCACACAGAGTGGGTACTACCCGGCAGGGGGAGTCGCATTTGTGAGCACTTTGAGAAGCTCCCAAGGACCTCGGAAGAGCAGGGGGCGCTTTATTTTATTTTATTTTTTTAAAGATTTCATTTATTTATTTGACAGAGAGAGAGAGACAGCCAGAAAGGGAACACAAGCAGGGGGAGTGGCAGAGGGAGAAGCAGGCCTCCCGCGGAGCAGGGAGCCCGATGCGGGGCTCGATCCCAGGACCCTGGGACCATGATCCGAGCGGAAGGCAGACGCGTAACGACTGAGCCACCCTGGCGCCCCGAGCAGGGGGCTCTTTAAAGTAGGCAAGGCAGAGGTGCCGTAGGTGATGGTTTTGTTTTTTTTGTTTTTGTTTTTTTAATCAACAGCTTTTCTGAGCTACAATTCACCTACAATTCACCCATTTAGACTGTACACTTTACTGTACATCTGTTACCACATCAATTTTAGAAATTTTCTTTCCCCCAGAGAAGAAACCTTTTAGTCATTAGGAGTCACTCCCTGTTTCTCCCCAGCACCCCCAGGGTGACTGATGGTTCTTATGACCTCATTGTCCCCCAGGTGGTAAGGTCAGTGAAACAGAGGTCCCAGGGAGCTGCGGAAGAGGAAGGGTCAACCCTGACTGTGACGCCGGATCGGGACTTCTCGGCAGCAAATTGGCCAGGTCGGCCAAGAGCAAAGGCAACCCGAAAGACGTGAGGTCACAGGAGCCAAAACTTGGGACAAGGCCAGCGGGAGGCAGCTTTGGCTGTCCTGTGTCCACGCTGGGTGGGGACCGGGGGGTGGAACAGTGGACAGGGGGCACAGGCAGGCTGAAGGGTGACCCGGGCTGCCCCCAGCACAGGCGGCCCCTTTCCTCAGGCTTCGGGGCATCTGCCTAGTGCCTCAGCCTCCTACTTATGAAGCCTCAGAGGGTGAGCTCGCCCTGCCTGCTGAGCTCGGCGGGCCTGGCAGGAGGAAACGTGGCAGGAAGTGCCCCCGTGCCTGGCTGCTTTGCCTCACTTGGTCCAGGAGTTCCAGGAGGCCCCTGAACCCCAGGGCCTGGCTCCCCGACCGCCTTCACCCTTGCCACCTAGATCTGGCAATCAGGCTGCCTGTCTTAGGGGACAGCAGACCCCGGCTGCCCTCATGCCCCCCTGGGGGTCCACGGGAGACTCACGCCTCTGCCCGGTCCACCATAGTTCTGATGAGCTCCTGGAGGAGGGCAGAAAGTTTAGAGCAGTTCTGTCGCATCCACAGCCTGAGGTCTGTGACCACCTGTGGGGAGGAGAATGTGGCACTCAGGGAGAGAGATGTGTTGCTTCGCTGGGGAGCCAGGACCACCGCCGAGCCCTAAATCTGCCACCTGGGCTCCCCAAGATCGGGAATGCACAGGGCCCGGGGGTGCGGTGGGGCGGGGGCCGTAGGAACTGGTGGCACCTGGTCATTCCGACTTCGGCCTGTGTGCAGCTTCCCTGCAGTCTCACCGATGAGCTCCTGGGGGTGGAGGGAGGCATGGGGTCAGGGTCTGCCTACTTGTAGCCCACTGGGGTCAGCTTAGGCAGGGCCTGGTTCCTCCCAGCCCTGTCACCTTCCCTCCCTACTCCTGGTCCCTGCCATCTCTGCAGAGGCCACCTGCTCTGAGGTCCGGCCTGCCCTCTGCCAGTGAGGAAGGGAACAGAATGATGGCGCTTATGCTCCAAGTGGCCAAGGGTGAGGTGGAGAGGGGAGGCCAGGCGGACAGGTTGGCGGGGGGGGGTCATACCTTCAGACGCCGCTCGTTGGCTGTGTGAATATCTTCATCATTGGGGTTTAGTTTGAAGGTGCCCTGAGCCCACTCCTCAGCCACCTGTAGCAGATGGCAACAACCCCAGGGGTCAGGGGTCAGCTGTCCACAGCCAAACCGGTCCCCGGTCCCACCCCTGGGAAGAGGACGTCTGAACACTGACTGTCTCTGTATAAGAGCTGAGTCCTACAGGTGCGCCACAGGAAGGGTGAGTGCTCCACAGGGGGATGCAGTCCCCACCCCCGAGGGACTTGGTAGGAGCCCCGGACCACAGGGAGGGGCTCTAGGGTGGGGCTTAGGATGTACAGAATACCTTGTCCAGTCCATGGAGTATCTGGTCCATCTCAGCCTTGGTGAGGAGCCCCGCCTTCTCCAGGCCCCGGCTGTAGGCCTTGCTGCCCTGCACATCCACCTCCCACAGGTGCCGGTCGTAGGCAATGGATGAGTTGAACTTCTCCATGATGGGGTCCACTGCGCCCACAAACCGGCCACCCCATAGCTTCCCACTCTGGCCAGGAGAGCAGGAGCAATTAATCTCCTCCCCACCCTTGAGAACAGTGCCTCTCACAAAGGGCCCACAGGAGAGTTATCAAGTCTGATGGCAGTGGGAACCAGCAGGCAGGATTATTTCACTAGACAGATAAGGAAACTGAGGCTCAGAGAGGATCAGGAAATTCCTGAAGTCACTCAGGGAGTCAGTGTGGGAATGTGGCTGAAGTTAGGGTTCTTTCCCACCCTGTGACACTTCTCTAAGGAAATGATGGCAGGGTACAAGGCACCCCTGAGACTACAGCAGAACTTCTGGGACCTTTCCTGCTACACTGACCAAGGGAAGAAGTCACTCTGGAATCCAGAGTTTCAATCCAGCTGTGATACTCCAACGATAATGATAATAATCCTGGCTAACACATATCTCATTCTTGTGTGCCAGGCATAATTGTAATTGCTTAGCATGCACCAACAGAAACTCTCTGAAGTAGGTACCAATTCTGTCCCACTACAGAGAGGGGAAAACCATGGCACAGAGCCCTTGCTGGGGAGGTAGAGCCAGGATTGCAGCCCAGCTATCTGAAGCAGGGTCCGCACTCCAAACCCCATGTTCCACCAGGGCCTCTCTGCGGGCTCTGGTATCCTGAACTTTTGCAGCAAGGACAGGCAAGGAAGCACCTGAGGGGCCCCATCAGGCTCCAGTGGCCTGCATTTCTCTCCCATAGCTTGGTGCAGGGCCTAAGATCCCAACCTCCATCACTCCTTTGGAGAATGCCTCTGGCACATCTGTTATCACTGGCCTTCTAGAAGGTCACTAGCTGACCCTCTGCCTCCCAGGAGCCAAGGGCAGAGGGGTGGGACAGAGACACCTCTGTTTTGAAAGAGTACAGAGGCCAGAGCATGTGACAGATGGGGGAGGGGTACAGAACACATGGGGAGCAGTCCTAGCTCCCAGAATGCCAAGGATTAGGAGAGTGTTCCCTGGGTGAAGGTAGACTTTTTACTTCACTGCCAACTTTTCTGTGGAGGAGAGTTTATAATGGCTGCTGGGGACATATGTCCTCTTCTGTCACCCTGCAACGTCCCCGACCTCTCCTAGCCACCTGATTGTGGGCATAGTACATAACCTCTCTAAACTGCAGGGTCTCCCCTCTTTAAGGACAACAGTAGTACCTATCTGCTAGAGTTGTTATGAGCATTCAATTAGGTAAAATTTCTAAGTGCATACATAGCATGATGCCTGGCACTCAGTAAATGCTCTTAGTAAGGGAGGGGCCAAGGTCTGCCAGAGGCAGGGCGTGCCTTAGCACCAGTCCTGGTTCCTGTGTGCACCGTGGGGGCCTCCCCTGCGCTCAGGCCCCAGGCTGTGAACTGACCCCTCATCGCCCAGCAGCCTTGGCTGTCTGAGGACTCTGCCCTGCAGAAGCAGCCTCCGCCCCCCTCAACCTTTTGAGCTAGATCCGCCCCTTACCCGCCAAGCCTAGCTCTCCCGCCAAGCCTAGCTCTCCCGCAAAGCACCCCATGGCTCCCTTTCCTGACTGCTGGGGCCAGAGGACCAGGGCCAGCCAGTGCCAGTCAGGATTGGGAGCCAGCCGGCCCCTCAGCCAGAAACCTGGCACTGCCTCCTCCAGCAGGCCCTGGACTCCCTGCCCAGGTTGTTAGTAATAACAACTACTTAACAAGTGGGGCTTCAGCCAAACCAATTAGCACCAACCCACAGGACGGCCTGGGGCAAGCAGAAGTCACCTGATGCTCTGGTCTCCTGAAGGCAGTCCACTCTGCATTGGAGCCAAGCTCCCACCCCACTGGCAGGCTTAAAAAGACCCGAGAAAGAGGGGGCCTGGGTGGCTTAGTCCGTTGAGTGTCCGGCTCTTGGTTTTTGCTCAGTTCAAAGTCCTGAGATAGAGCTGCTCTGCTGGGCTCCCCGCTCCGTGGGGAGTCTGCTTGAGATTCTCTCTCCCTCTCCCTGCCCCTTGTGCCGCCCCCCCCCACAAGCTCTCAATCTCTCTCTCAAATAAATAAATAAAATCTTTTTTAAAAAAAGATCCCAGAAGGATGTCAGAATGAGGCACTACCATTTGGGCTCTGAAGAGAGGGGGAGGCCTAATGTGGCTGAAAGGGCACCCCTCTAACCTAGGGCACATCTGGGCCAGGATGATACCTTTGGGGCAAGGAGCACTGGTTTGGGTTGGGATGAATGAGCAGCAGCCAATTTAGAAGGCACAAGGAAAATAACGTGTTGTTACTGTTGGTATCGTTAGCCACCATTTTTATTTTTTTAAAGACTGATTGAGCGGGGACCCCGATGCGGGGCTCGATCCCAGGACTCTGGGATCATGACCTGAGCGGAAGGCAGACACCTAATGACTGAGCCACCCAGGCCTAGTCACCATTTATTGAGCACTTACTACATAGTAGAACAGCTCGGCCCTGTGCTAGGCATTCTACATATGCTATTACACCCTCCTGTGAGTTGGGCACTGTTACCCTGGGAGGTCGAGTGACTGCTTCAGAAACAAACCCACTACACCATGATCCAGAAACTAGCAGGGCAGGCATTCTTATCCAGTTTATTCAGATGAACAAACAGGTCCAGAGAGAGGAAGTGCCTTGCTAGCTAATGAGGACCTAAAAGAACTGGAACCCAGACCTCCTGCTTCCCAGGCCACAGGTTCCCTTCACTGGCATCAAGCAAACAGCCCCTTTTACCTGAAAGCTTCAAAGCAATGACCTCATGATCCAGTACCTTACAGAAGGAGGCAGAGATCTATTATTATCCCCATTTGCCAGATAATTCAACTGAGGCCCCAGAAAAGACACCTATGCCTACTCAGTGGTCAGGAAGAGAACCCAGGAGCCCTCTGGCTCTAAGGAAGAGAGGCCAGTGAGACAGGAAGCCACCAGACACTGGGGCCACTAGGGCTCCAGGGCATGGTCCCCTACCTCCTGGTTCTTTCCACAAGCCATAGTCATGTGGCCTCTTCTACACAGGGACAAGGGCTACAGCAGGAGAAGGGGCGCAGGGTGGGGACTAACAGGAAGGGCATCGGGGAAGAAGGAATGAAGAGGCAAGGGAGCTGAATGAGTGGGCAGCTCCTTTCCTGACCCCTTGCTGGGAGCCCTATCAGGTCAGGTCAGGGCCACCTTCCCTAGCCTTGTGGGCTGGTAAGTGCCACACAGGCTCCCAGGGAGCGGGAAGGGAGAGAGAGCAGACGGTGATGCGGCCACCGGGAAGTCCAGGCACGGGTCTCTCCCAGGCCCGGGCAGGTGCACCAGGAGGTACCCATCGCCTGGAGCCACCGAAGACGATTACCAGGAGGGTGGCCGGCGGCAGGTCTGGCACGGGGAGATCCCGTGTGCAGGTCACGGCCCTGGCTGGCTCCCAGAGTGCCCCTCCCCCTCGTTTGGACACTCGGAGGACCTGCGTCCCCGAGGTCCCACTCACCTCCGATGCCATGTTGGGCGGTTCGTCGTCGTCCAGGGGCCTCGGTGGTCCGGGTCTGGAAGACAAGCCGGGATTGACAACCTCCTCGGCCCCCGGACGGGATCCCTCGGGCGGGGCGGGTTCGGGGCTCTGGGCTTCGGCACTGCCCTTGGCCCAGCGCAGCCTGTAGGGAGGCGGACGTGGGCAGCGCCCAGTGCGCGCCACGGTCGTCAGCGTCCTCCGCTCCGCCCGCCCCGCGCGTCCCGCCCGTCCCGCCTGTCGGGCACTCACCACCTCCTGCCCGCGCCGTCAGTCCCCTGGCCAGCCACCTGGCGGGGCTTTTCTGGCCACGCGAGCGTCAGCTGCGGCCCGGCCCTGTGCCCGCCTCCTGGCGGCGGCCGCACCAATCCCAGGCGGCCTGGCGGGGTGGGCGTTGCCCGCGCCCTCCAACCCCGGCTGTGGGCGGAGCCGTTTCGGGAGCGGCTTTGGGTCGAGCGGCCCCAGGTAGGGGGGTAGGGGCGGTGAGGGTGGTGCCTGAGCGACAGCGCGGAAGGCAACAAACTGTGCCCGGCACGGAAAACACCCGGCCAGGCCTGGCGGGCTCACAAGATACAAAAGGTGAAAAGGCATGCCCGATCATTCATTCATTCAACAAAAGGTAGGCGGCACCTCCTTTGTGCCAGGTAGAGTTGGACACTGAAGAAAAAGAAATGAGCATAAGAAATGGTAACCTGCCTCAAGAAGCCCTGGCAAGGCGTGGACAGGTTTCGGGGAGCCCTGATGGCAGCACGGAGGCCGGCGTGTATTTGGGGATACTCAGAGAAGAGTTCCTTGATGTGATTAAGTATTCAGCCCCGCTAGACAGCGGTGGTACAGCATCCACCTTGCGCCCTGAAGGGGCTTCTAATGGAGATGTCCCCGAAGATGAGAGGGAGTTAGCTCTGCAAAGAAGAGGGTTAGAATTTTCCCTGCAAAGGGAGTAGCCTCGGCAAAGGCCTGGAGGCCAGAATGTTAATGGCCTGCTGGGAAAACAGGAACCTGTTAGAGTGGCTGTAACAAAAGGACAGGAGTGGGGTGGGCAGGAGTGGTGGGAAGTCGTTTCCGGCAAGATTACAAAGGGCTTTGAACGTCAAGGGAGAGAGTTTGGTCTTGGTCCTGTAGATCATAGGGACCAACAGACCGGAATTACTTCCAGTTCCTAGAATGTATCAGGCTCTTTCAAGTCTCCTTAAATGCTCTTTCCTGTGCTTGGAATGCCCTTCCTTCACTGTCTGACTCACTGTTCCCATTTGTCCATCAGTATTCTAGCCAAGCATCATCAATGTTGGGGAGACTCCCAGCTGACCGGGTGTCCAGCTCTGGGCTCCCGTTGGATCCTATAGGAGCACCTAGTAGTCTTTCCCCGAATTGAGGGCACTGTAGTTGTAGCTTCAGGTCTTCTCCCCTACCCAGGCTTCATCTACATTATCTCCATGACTCCCAGCCCTTTCTTGTCTTCTCCCCGAGAAGCCCCAGAACTGGGCTACATCAGGCCACAGGTAGACAGAGATGGGGAAGCCCATGAAACCAGCTGTGAGCCATGTGGTCCTCAGCTGAGAGCTGTGGCAAGTCCCTGGGATCTACTTGCTAGCGTCTGAAGCCTGACATCCCTTCCCAGGCGGCCAAGGGTGAGAACGAGTGGTACTCTGCAAACAGGAGTTCACATCCCTGAATATCCAGCAACCCTCTGGCGGATGAGTTGAGGCTGGAAAGAGAGTCAGGGAAGATGTTTGAGAGCAGGGCTACAACCATGATGCATAACACAGGTAGGGCTGTAAATACAACACCTGACACAGTGGCTCACCAGGTGCTAGACTGTGTTAAAGCCTTTACATGATTGATCTTATTTCATCTTCACAACAGTCCTGTTTACAGATGGAGAGGTTGAGTCTGCAAAGGGTTAGAGGTTAGTGGACGTGCCCATGGGCAACCAGTTAGAAGGAGACAGTCGGCTGACCACACTGTGCCACATGACAGAAGAGAGACTGTCACCTCAGATTTGCTTGCAGCAAATAGCAGACCGGTTCTGTGTGGCGGCTTCTGCAGGGTTGGGGAAGGGGACTAAGAAGAAGGAGGAAGACAAAGAGGCAGCATGAAGGTTTGTGAAGAAAAAACAAACAAACATAGACAAATCAAAAGAATCTGCAGTTAAGACCCTGGCAGTAGACACTAAAGTGGGCATGAGCCTTGATCTTAAGGAAATGTCCTTGGCATTAAAGACCCATGGAAGCACAGGAACCAAATTCTCTCTGAAAAAGCTGATGATGTCCCCGAGCAAAACATCAGGGAGGCTGAGAGAGGTTTGGAGAAGAGTTCCTGCCAGTGGCCAGTCTGTTACCAGCACGGGGAAGGTAGATAGGAAGGATAGGTCCTCTCAAACCACCAGAGGCCTGAAGGGTGACTATCTCAGGCCTTCAAGAGGCAACACTCAGTCCATTCAATAGCCTAGCCACTCTTGCCCCAAGTAGGAGGTTTAGGCGAACCCTAAGTTTGGCATGGGAGCGTGACTGGAAGGAAAACTGGCTCTTGGGCCATTGTGGAAAGCAGTTACAAGTGCCTCGTTCTTAGGGACCTCTTTGATGACCGTCAGACCCAGTTCCCCTTCAGAATGACAGGATGTGGCTGCTGCGGTTTGGGGACTGGGTGAATCCATTCCCGGGGAATTGCTAGTGTTGGCTGAATCCTATAATGCAAAAGACATGGTGGCTGAGATTGGATCAAATTCTCAAGGCTTATTAATTGACAGGTGCACAAATTCACAGCCAGGAGACCCAGACTATAAGAAAAGCTAAAGTTCTTCATTCTGAGGGGAAATGAAATAAGACAAGAGCTTGGGTCTACAAGAAGGAATAAGAAGTCCTGGAAAAGGCAACTATATATTGAAGACTATTCTCTCTTCTTAATTTCCTTAAAGACAAATGACTAGGGGCACCTAGCTGGCTCAGTCAGTTGAGCGTGTGACTCTTGATCTCAACGTTGTTGGTTTGAGCTCTACATTGGGTGTAGAGATTGCTTGAAAATAAAATCTTAAAAAAATAAAGACAAATGACTAAACTAAAAATAATACAATGTGTTGTTAGCTTTATAGCAAAGTAGAAGAGGATATGAATGGAATTATACTGTTGTAAGGTGGTTATGTTATACATGAAGAGGTATACTAATATTAATTCAGAGCAAACCGGGATAAGTTAGGGATTCATACTGTAATCCTTAGAGCAACCACCAAAAAAAGGTACATCTAAAAACCCAATAGATGAGATAAAATGGAATATTAAAATATTCTTGATCCAAGGAGTTCAAGAATAAAGGACACAAGTATAGATAGAAAAAAAATAATAGATTTAAACAACTGTATCAATAATTATGTTAAGTGTAAATGGATTAATCACTTCAATTAAAGGCAGAGATTGTCAGAAGCATTTAAAAAGTAAGATCCAACTACGTGCTGCCTGCAAAAGGTTCACTTAAAACATAAAGACACAGACAAGTTAGAAGTAAAGGGATGGAAAAGATATACCATGTAAGCATAATCATAAGAAATCTGGAATGGCTGTTTTCATATCACACAAAGTAAACTTTTAGGCAAGAAATATTACCAGAGATAAAGAGGAGCATTATATAATGATAAAAGGGTCAATTAATCATTAAGTGCTAACAATCCCAAGTGAGTATGCTCCTAATAACACAGCTTCAAATTATATGAAGCAAAGATTAACAGAAATAAAGGAATAAATAAATAGCTCCAAAATTATAATAGGAGATTTTTAACATCCCTATCTCTGTAATTGACAGAACCAGTATACAAAAAATCAGGAAAGATTTGGATGATCTAAACAAAATTATCAACCAACATGACCTAATTGATCTTTATAGAACATGCTACCCAAAAATGGCAAAACAAATGATTGGTGCCCTTTGCAAGCAGCAAAATGATGAAAATTTTTGTATGTAAAAATAACGTTTAAAAATATATTTCAGGGGCGCCTGGGTGGCTCAGTTGGTTAAGCGACTGCCTTCGGCTCAGGTCATGATCCTGGAGTCCCGGGATCGAGTCCCACATCGGGCTCCCTGCTCGGCAGGGAGTCTGCTTCTCCCTCTGACCCTCTTCCCTCTCATGCTCTCTCTCATTCTCTCTCTCTCAAATAAATAAATAAAATCTTTAAAAAAATATATATATATATTTCAATATAGGGGCACCTGGGTGGCTCAGTTGGTTAAGCACCTGCCTTCAGCTCAGGTCATGATCCCAGGTCCTGGGTTTAAGCCCTGTGTTGTGCTCCATGCTCAGCAGGAAGTCTGCTTCTCCTTCTCCCTCTGCCCCTCTGCCCGCACCCCCCCCCCCGGACCCCGGCTCATGCTCTCTCTCTGTCAAATAAATAAATAAAATCTTAACATATAATATATTAATATATATATTTCAGTATAAATATATACCATGGGATATAACTCAGCATATAAAAATAAATGAACTATTGATATATGCAATGACTTTGCTGAATCTCCAGGAAATTATGCTTAGTGGGAAAAGAAAGCCAATCTCAAAAGGTTATACATTGTACCATTCTACTGATACAACATTTTTGAAATGAAAAAAATTTAGAAATGGAGGACAGAGTAGTGGTTGCCAGGGGTTAGGGATGGTGGGGAGAAGTGGTTATATAAGGGCAACACGAGGAATCATTGTGTTGTTGGAACTGTTCGGTATCTTGACTTTGTGATGGGTACACAGAACTACACAGGTGATTACATTGTGTAGAACTTAATACAAATATAGACACACATAAAAAGAATACAAGTAAAATAGGGAAATCTGAATAAGATCATTAGATTCTATCAATGTCAAAATCGTGGTTGTGACATACTGTAATTTTGCAAAATGTTACCACTGGAGGAAACTGAGGAGAGTGTAAAGGGATGTCTCTGATCATTTCTTTTTTTTTTTTTTTCAAGATTTATTTATTTATTTTAGGGAGAGAATGAGAGAGAGTGAGTGGGGGTAGGGGCAGAGGGAGAAAGAGAACCCTGAAGCAGAATCCCTGCTGAGTGAGGAGCCCGACACAGGGCTTGATGCCAGGACCCTGAGATCATGACCTAAGCTGAAACCAAGAGCCAGGCACCCAGTCAATTGAGCCACCCAGGTGCCCCTCTAATCATTACTTACAACTGTGTGTGAATCTAAAATTATCTCAAGAGGATCACTTGGGTGGTTCAGTCAGTTAAGCATCTGCCTTCAGCTCAGGTTATGATCCTGGAGTCCGTGGATCGAGGACCACACCACCCCCCCTTGGGCTCCCTGCTCAGCTGGGAGTCTGCTTCCCCCTCTGCCTCTTCCTCCCCACACTCCTGCTGTCTCTCAAATAAATAAGTAAAATCTTTTAAAAAATAAATAAAAATAAAATTATCTCAAGAAAAATTTCACTAAAAATACATTACAAAAACCACTCACATTCACTTTAGAAAACACCTACAATAGATAATGGCATAAGGTTTTGTTTTTTAGAAGTTCTTATCTTTTAGAGATACATACTGAAGAATTTTCTGGTGAAATGATATGATACTTATTTTAAAATGCTCCAAGAACAACAAAAAGGAGTGAGGTCGGTAATGGAAGATTTGCAAAATGTCAATAGTTGTTCAAGTGGGTATTTTTGAAAATTTCCAAGTTTTAAAAAATGCTCACAATCCCACTATTAAAACCCTAATGAATCTGGATATACACATACATATGTGTATACATACACATTATATATATGATGTATGTAATAGCTTTATTGAGATATACTGATACACAATAATATACAAATATTTAAAGTGTACAATTTGATATGTTTTGACATATACCCATGAAACTACCCATAATGAAGGTAGTGAAAGTTTCCCTCATACCCAAAAGGATCTTTGTACCTCTTTATAATCCCTTCCTCCTGCCTCTCCCCATCCATACCCAAGAAAACACTGATCTTCTTTTTGTAATCATAGATTAGTTTGCATTTTCCAGATCGATCTATTTATCATCTATCTATCTATCTATCTATCCATCATCTATCTATCTATCTATTTTTTGTCTGGCTTTTCTCACTCAGCATAATTATTCTGAGGTTTATCCATGTTATTACTTGTATCAATAGTTCATTTTTTTTTAATTTTATTATGTTATGTTAGTCACCATAAATAGTTCATTTCTTTTTATTGGTAAGTAGTATTCCATTGTATGGATATGCCCCAAGTTGTTTATCCAGTTGTTTGTTGATGGACATTTGGGTTGCTTCTAGTTTTGGGCTATTACATATAACACATGCATGTACAAGTCTTTCTATGCACATATGCTTTCAATTCCCTTGGATAAATACCTATGAATGGAATGGCTGGACTATATGGTAGATGTATATTTAATTTTTTAGGAAATTACCAAATAGTTTTGCAAAGTGTTGTACAAATTTACTTTTCCCACCAGCAGTATATGAGAGTTTCAGTTCTGCACATCCTTGTCAACACTTAGAATGGTCAGTCTTTTAACTTTAGTCACTCCTATAGGTGCATGGTGTGTTTCATTATTGCTTTAATTTGCATTTCCCTAATAACTAATGCTGAGCATTTTTTCTTTCTTTTTTTTTTAAGATTTTCTATTTATTTATTTGACAGAGAGAGACACAGCGAGAGAGGGAACACAAGCAGGGAGAGTGGGAGAGGGAGAAGCAGGCTTCTCGCGGAGCAGGGAGCCCGATGCGGGGCTTGATCCCAGGACCCTGGGATCATTACCTGAGCCGAAGGCAGACGCCCAATGACTGAGCCACCCAGGCGCCCCTGAGCATTTTTTCATATGGTTATTTGCCATCCATGTATTATCATCTTTGGTGAGGGGTCTACTCAAAATTTTTGTCCTTTTGAAATTGGATTCTTTGCTTATTGTTGTATTTTGAGAGTTCTTTATATGTTCTGGATACAAGTCATTCACCCAGATATACACTTAGCAAAGATTTTCGTCCAGTCTGCGGTTTGTCTTTTCTTTGTCTGAACAGCATTTTTCTTAGAGCAAAAGTTTTTAATCTTGATGATACAAGTCCCTTATTAGGTACATGACGTATGATCTGCAAATATTTTTTCCTATTCCGTGGATTGTCTTTTCACTTTCTAGTTTGTATTGTTTGTAGCACAAATGTTTTTAATCTTGATGAAGTCCAGTTTATTCATTTTTCTTTTATTGCTTGTTTTGGCCATTCTGGGTCCCTTGCATCCTCATATGAATTTTAGCATTAACTTGTCAATTTCTGCAAAAAAGGCAGCTGGAATTTTGATAAGGATGTATTAGGATCAATTTGGAGAGTACTGACATTTTAACAATATCAAGTCTTCCAGTCATGAACATGGGATGTTTCTAATTTAATAAGATCTTATTTAATTTCCTTCAATAGTATTTTATAATTTTCAGGGCACAAGTTTTGGATTACTTTTGACAAGTTTATTCCCAAGTATTTTATTCTTTTTGATGCTATTATAAATGGAATCGTTTTTCTTGATTTCATTTCCCAACTGTTCACTGTTAATGTATAGAAATGTGATTGATTTCTATATATTGATCTTGTATCTTGCAATCTTGTTCAATTTGTTTATCCAGCAGCTTTCCTAGTGGACTCTTCATGATTTTCTACATACACGTCATCTGCTAATATAGTTTTGCTTCTTCCTTTCCAATCTGACTGCCTTTTTTTTTTTCCTTGCCTAATTGCTCTGACTAGTACTTCCAGTACAATTTTGAATAGAAGTGGTGAGAGTGGACATCTTTGTCTTGTTCCTGATCTTAGGGGGAAAACATTCAGTTTTTTACCATTAAGTGTGGTGTTAGATATATGTATATCAGTTTCCTAGAATGGCCATGACAAAGCAGTAAGAAAAAAAAAATCTTACATATTTGTCTATGTAGTTAGCATTTCCTGTGCTTTTTATTCCTTTATGTGGATCCAGATTTCCATCTGCTATCATCTTCCTTTTGTCTGAAGAATTTCCTTATTTTTCTATAGCACCAGTGATGAATCCTTTCAGCTTTTGTATACCTGAAAATGTCTTCATGTCATCCTGTTGTTGTTCTGAGAAACATTTCTTCCACATATGGGAGTCTAAGGTGACTCTTTTCCCCAGCATTTTAAAGATGTTGCTCCACTGTCTTCTCACTTGCATTGTTTCGAATGACAAATCTGTCAGGCTCATCTTTGTACCTCTATATGTAACATGTCTTTTTTTTCTCCCTCTAGCTGCTTTTAAGATTTTTTTCTTTATCACTGATTTTGAGAAATTGATTGTGATATGTCTTGGTACAGTTTTCTTCATTTTTCTTGTTGAGTATCTTAGGTCTGTGGATTTATAATTCTTAATATTAAAATATCTTTCTATCCCTTTCTTGCTCCTCTTTTTTGGAGACCCCAATTATCTGTACATAAGCTTAAAGTGTCCCACAGCTCATTGATGCTATTATTTTTGTTGATTCTTTCTTTTTCTGTGTTTCATTTTGGATGGTACCTATTTTTATGCCTTTAATTCACCAATCTTTTTCTCTATAGTGTCTAATCTGCTATCCATCTAATCCAGAATCTCAAATCCTGTAGTTTTCTTTCCTTTTCTTTTTTAACACACAGCTGTTAGTGCATCTTTAAAATATCACAAAGAAGTCTGAAAAATCATCTGGCATCTTGCTGTTTCTGTAGCTGAACAGCTTAAATCCTATTCATTAGCCTGCTGAACTTTTCCG
Organism: Eumetopias jubatus; assembly: GCF_037043125.1. NCBI lineage: Eukaryota > Metazoa > Chordata > Mammalia > Carnivora > Otariidae > Eumetopias > Eumetopias jubatus. The sequence continues at coordinate 95,793,750 of NW_028274818.1, forward strand.
TTTTCAGAAACAGATACCATCCAAAAATGTTCTGATATCCTTATTTTTAACTCTTGTGGCTTGCTGAATCAAAGCCGCTTGAATTTGTTACAAATTCAATGTCATTTCCTTCAAGAATTAACTCATCTTTCTGGGCTTGTAATACTGAACAGGCAATGCCTGACCTCATCTGAACCCAGCAGATATATTTTTTGCCCAAGAAATTTCAGATTTCAACAATAGAATCATTCTTCTGAATCACAACATTGATGGGGAAGAGAAGCTTTGCCCAGTGGTGGTATTGTAGCCAATGAGGTTTATCCGAGGTGCGATTATTGCTAATTGATGGGGAAGTGAACACACAGAGACTTTATTTTGTACTGGAAGCCCAGTGTAACACTCTTAACCATGTTTTGTATATGACCAAAGATAGTGTAAACGGTAGCCAGTGCCTTTCTATTGCCCCACCATCTGTCAACTTGGAGCCTCTTCTTTTTCTTTTCAAGGAAACCGAGTTCTACATTAATGTAGTTGGAGTCCCTCCTCAGGTTTCTTCTGATGGCCTTCAAAATAGCCCTCCAGAGCAATGTCAACATTTTCTGGAGTGCGAACAGTCTGATTGTTAAGAATGATCTTTATTCTCATGGTAGAGGGGCCAAAAAAAGCTCAAATCTTTTTATTATCATTTTCATAAAATTTAAATTATTGTTGACATCATATAGAAATGCTATTGTATATTAACTTTTTGTTGTGCTAGAAAACATGTATCATAAAATTTATCATCTTAGCCATTTTTTAAGTGTACACTTCAGTAGTGTTGAGTATATTAACGTTGTTGTGAGACAGATCTCCAGAACTTTTTCATCTTGCAGAACAGAAACTATATCCATTAAACAACTCCCCTTTGCCCACTACCCCCAACCCCTGGTCACCACCATTTCACTTTCTCTATATATGAATTTGACTACTTTATGTATCTCATATAAGTAGAATCATACATTATTTTAACTTTTTTTTTAAAGATTTTATTTATTTATTTGACAGAGAGAGACACAGCAAGAGAGGGAACACAAGCAGGGGGAGTGGGAGAGGGAGAAGCAGGCTTCCCGCCGAGCAGGGAGCCCGATGCCAGGCTCGATCCCAGGACCCTGGGATCATGACCTGAGCCGAAGGCAGATGCCTAACGACTGAACCACCCAGGCGCCCCCATTATTTTAACTTTTGTGACTGGCTTATTTCACTTAGCCTAATGTCCTCAAGGTTCATCTATATCATATACTGTGGCAGGATTTCCTTCCTTTTTAGGCTGCATATTATTCCACTATGATAGTTAATTTTCTGTGTCAACTTGACTGAGCTACGAGATGGCCAGATAGCTGATGAAACATTATTTCTGGGTGTGTCTATGAGGGTGTTTTCAGAAAAGACTTGCATTTGAATTGGTGAACTGAGTAAAGCTGATGGCCATTTCCAGTGTGGGTGGGTACCATGGAGTCTGTTGAATGCCCAAATAGAACAAAAAGATGGACAAGAGTGAATTTGCTCTATCTCTGCCTGAGATGAGACACCCATCTTCTCTTGGCATTCCTGGTTCTCAGGCTCTCAGACTCAGATCAGGACTTACACCATCAGCCCGCTGGTTCCCAGGTCTTGGACCCAATTATATCACTGGCTTTCCTGGTCTCGAGCTTGCAGATGGCAGATTGTGGAACTTTTCAGCCTCCATATCTGCATGAGCCAATTACCATAATAAATCATTTTTTAAGGTTTTATTTTTAAGTAATCTCTACACCCAACATGGGGCTCAAACTCACAACTTGAGATCAAGAGTCACATGCTCCACTGACAGAGACAGCCAGGTGCCACCTTATAATAAATCTTCTAAAATATATATCCTATTGGTTTTGTTTTTTGGAGAACCCTGACTAATACATCTATACTGATACATTGTAAGTGATGATGCTATGAACATGGGTGTGCAAATATTTCTTCAAGACCCTAGGATTTCATGTGTGATGTTTCAGTTCTTGGATGTATACCCAGAAGTGAGATAGCTGGATCATATGTTAGTTCTATTTTTAATTTTTTGAGGAACTTCCATACTGTTTTCCACAGCAGTTGTACCATTTTACAATTCCACCAAGTGTGCAAAAAGATTCCAACTGTTCTACATCCTCACTAAATTTATTATTTTCTGTTTTTTTAATAATAGCTATTCTAATGGGTATGAGGTAATATTTCATTGTGGTTTCGATTTGCATGCTCTCATGATTAGTGATGTTGAACATCTTTTCAAATGCTTCTTGGCCATTCTATATCATCTTTGGAGAAATGTCCATTCAAGTCCTCGACTTAACTTTCTAAGCATATGGAATACAGTTATAATAACTGTTTTAATGTCCTTCTCTGATTTTTTAATCTCCTCATTATCAGTCATATTTTCTCACTTCTTTATTTGCCTAGCAGTCTTTGATTGGATGCTAGACATTGGATCTTTATCTGGTTAGGTGTTGGATATTTTTGTATTCCTATAAATCTTCTTGAGTTTTGCTCTGGGATGCAGTTAGTTTACTTGGAAATAGTTGGATCCTTTTGGGTTTTGCTTTCATTATTTGCTTTGCAAGTCAGTAGCAATGCTCAGTCTGGAGCTAATCATTTCCCATTAATGAGGGAAGATTTTCCTCAATACTCTACCCAATGAATTATAAGTTTTCCCAGTCTGATTGGTAGAAACAGGCACTGTTTCCTTTATTCCTTTTGGATTGATCTTTCTTTCCCTCATACTCCATTTCCTCACGTGCATGCATTGATTCAGTGATCCACTGAATACTTGAGGAGGACCCTCTGTAGATCTTCAGAGACCTCTCTCTGTATGGTTTTCGTCTCTCTGTTACTCTGTTTTATGAACCCTAGAAGTCCCTGTCTCTCTTGCTGTCCATTTTGTCTTCTCAACTCAGGGAGTTGCCAGACTCTGCCAGACTCTGCCTCAGTTCTGCCTCCCTGTATCATGTCCTGAGAACTTTCTCAAAATAGTAAGCTAGATTCTTATAGGGCTCACTTCTTTTATTTCTGTCTCTCAGAAATCACCATCCTTCATTGAAAAGTCTTTCTTTCATGTACTTTGTCTTTTTAATTTTTTTTTTTTGGTTGTTTCATGCATGATGGTAAATCAGGTCCAGCTGAGTCCATCTTGGTCAGAAGCAAAAATCTGGTGGCAGATATTTAACACATGAGATAAGGTGGTGGAGTCAGACTTGGTTTAAATCCTAACTCAGTCACTTACTGTAAAGTGGAGGGAAAACTTCTACATCCAAATGCCTATTTGATTTTTTTATGTTTATTTTTAAATATATATATATATTTATTTGAGAGAAAGAGCATGAGTGGGAGGAGGGAGAGGCAGACTCCCCACTGAGCAGGAGCCCGATGTGGGGCTTGATCCCAGGATCCTGAGATCATGACCTGAACTGAAGGCGGACGCTTAACTGACTGAGCCACCCAGGTGCCCCCTGTCTTATTCTTTAATACATTTCAAGTACCCAGATCATTGAAGGAACACAATAACTATTTGTTAAATGAAAAAAAAGGATGAATAAATGAGTAAAAATATCTCGCCTGTATGATTTGTTGTGAGATCTGAGTTAATAATATATATACAATTTCAAGACTGGGTCTGGCAGCTACATAATCGGCACTCAGTACACACATTGTCATTGCTATTATTGACAACAACAACTGCACCCTCAGGAGAAGGGGAAACAAGGAGGAAAGGGCAAGGCTCTTACCTCATCACACCTCCTAAGCATCATCTAGGAAATTCCAAGTTCTGGCTCCTGCCTGAGGGAAGAAGTTAAAGAAACAATTTAAAGGTAGGCTAAGGTGTTTTCTATATATAAATAGGGCAATAAACACAGAATAACAATGATAGCTAATACCCCTTGAGTTCTAACTGTGTGCTAGGCTCTTGCTAAACACCTTATATATTGATTATCTCCTTAAATCTTCACAACCAGTCCTTGTGGTCAATGCTATAATTAGTCCCAGTCTACTGATGAGGATACTGAGTCTGGGAGGGATTAAGTGACTTGCCCAACAATACCCAGCTAGGAAGTGGCTGAGCTGGGACTTTAACCCCATTAGTCTGGCCACAAAGCTCATGTTATGTGCAGGACAGCAATAACATTGGTCTAGGGAGCATGCCAGAAGGTTGATTCATCAGAAATTAATTATCTGAGGGATCAAGTTAACAACTGGCTAATAGGAACATCATGAAATCTTACATGGCAATCAACTGTCTTTCCAGTCCTTGTGGTGAAAACAAAAGTTGGACAAGGAGTCTTGGGCCTGTCAGTTGCTGTACTCTTCATTTGCTGAATTATGATTGACCGTACATACCTGGTGTCGAGTGTGCAGAAGCCAACCTGAAAGAACACCGCAGGGGATGGCAAGAGCCCCAGTCCTGTTAGCTCTTCATGGAGATAGCTGTTGGTGGCCCAGCCTGGGCAGAGAACTCGGCATGGGCAGCACTTTAGAAGGACTCAAGTGGCAGTTACTACACTGGAGTATGCTTTATGACAGGCTCTGAGAGTCAGAGGAGCCAAGGGTTGAATCTAAGCCACATTACTCCTTGGGTGTAGCTTCAGGTAATTACTTAACCCCTTGGAGGTTCAGTAAAAAGGGGATAATGATACTCATGCACTGAGGACTGAGTGAAGAAGAAATTGCATATAGACTATGCTTGATTTATACTAAGTACTCAAGAAATTGTAGCTGCCATTATTAATAAATGAAGCCCTAGTGGGCCACAATGATGCCAGTTTGAAGTAATAAGAATTAGGACTACTGTTTACTCCATGCTTTTCATGTTCGAGGTGCTTTATGTGCATATCGGTTACCTATTGCTGTGTAACAAAACAACCCAAATTGTAAAACAACAACTGTAAGAATTATTATTACTTTTGATCACTCTGGAGGTTGAATGCACTCAGCAAGAAGGTTCTGGGTAAGGGTTTCTCATGGAATTGCAATCAGACACTGGCTGGAGCTGGGGTGATTTCAAAGGCTTCATCAGTCACAGGTCTGATGCCTGAGCTGGGAAAATTCAAATGGCTATGGGCTGCAACAGTCTGTGTAAATGTGTGATTTCTCCATGTGGTGCCTCCAGCCTAGTGGTTTGAAGGTAGCCGCACTTCTTACTGGATGACTCAGGGCTCTAAAACCCATGTCCTGAGAGAGAGAGCCAGATGGGACCTGCATAGCCTTTTTGCCTCAGCCTCAGAAGTCACGTGGTGTCACTTTCAACCGCCTTCTGTTCATTACCTAGTGAGTGAAAATTCCAGCCTGTATTCAAGATGGGGGGATTTAGTCTCCACCCTGTGAAGGAAGAGTGTCAAACAATTTGCAGACATGCTTCAAAACCACTGCATGTTTATCATCACATTTAATCTTAGGAGGTAAACAGAATTATCAACATTTTATAGACAGGGAAATTTAGAAGATTAGATACTTAGAAGATTAAGTCATAAAGTTAGTAGGTGGGGCAGACAGGATCCAAACGAAGGCCAGCAGTCTGACCGTAACATCTGTGTTCTTAATCCCTATGCTATACAAATCACACTAGACAGCAGACAGAACATATGTAGGATATTTGTTTATAAGCTCTCTTATGCAGTGCTTACTAAATGCCAGGCACTGTTCTAAGTACTTTTCAGGGAACTATGTAAGTTTCAGAGAATTGTGTAAGCTCAGGGTAGAGGCCCCAGGAGTCAGGCTTGGGTTGCCTGGGCTGGGGATGGGACGAGACCAAGGAGCCTCCGGGGGAAAAAGCTCCCTCCCAAGAGTGCAGAGTGAAGTCTTCTGCTTGGTTGAAGGGCACAGAACTATGCCTTACATTCTGACTGTCCCTCCACCTGGCCCCACAGACTCCAGCAGCCAGAGAATGAAAATAAACTAAAGGAGCCTAAGGCACCTACAGCAATGGTGTGAGGCAGGAGGCCAGGCCTTAGAGCCTGGGAACAATAGCACCCTGCCCTGCTACCATTACCACCACGAGGTGAGTGGCAGCCACAGGAGGGGTGCCCAGAGCTGTGGGTGTGCTCCCGCGAGCACTCGCGCATGCGCACACACACATCCGATACTGTGAGACACGCGGATCTATCTAGGAGTCGTTTGAGGGGTACTCAGCCTCCTGCAGAAAAGGTAGAGACAGAAATGGAGAAGCAGCTTTTTGTGACTGTGGACAGTGAATAAACAGGAGGACAGTCTGCAATGAAGAGAGGATTTGCATGGGAGTGTATTCATCTCCCATTGCTGCTGTAATGAACTACCACACAACTCCCACAAATTTTTTATCTCACAATTCTTTTTTTTAAAGATTATTTATTGTTTCAGAGAGAGAGAGAGTGCGCACAAGCAGGGGGAGGGGCAGCGGGAGAGAGAGACAAGCAGACTTGCTGCTGAGCGGGGAGTCAGACGCTGGGCTTGATCCCGGGACCCTGAGATCACTACCTGAGCCGAAATCAAGAGTCAGATGCTCAACTGACTGAGCCACCCAGACACCTCAACCATCTCACAATTCTATAGGTTAGAAGCCTTACATGGGTCTCACAGGCTAAAATTGAGGTGTTGGCAGGGCTGCAGTCCTTTCTGGAGGCTCAGTGAAGGATCCTTTCCTTGCCTTTCCTGGTTTCTAGAGGCCACCTACATTCCTTGGCTCATGACCCCTTCCTCCATCTTCAAAACCAGGACAGGTGCATCTGTCTGACTCTTCTTCCATAATTCTACCTCCCTCTAACTCATCTGGCAAAGATTCTCCTCTTGGAAGGACCCATGTGATTAGATTGGGCCCATCCAAATGATTCAGAATAATCTTGCCATCTTAAGGTCCATAACCTTAATCACAGCAGGAAAGTCCCTTTGGGCATATGTAGTAACGTATCTACAGGTTCTGGAGGATTTGGGTGTGGGCATCTTTGGGGATGTCTTTCCGCCCACCATAGGGAGAGACTCCAGGAAAATGCCCTTGAATGGGGCTGACCACTCATTCCCACCCCACCCTCCAAGTCCCGCACTGCCATGTAATATATTTTCTTACTCACTAGAAGCCTTTAACTCAACTCATGTCAACTGTTCCGAGGTAAGGTGGGTAATGAGAGGCTTCATGATTTTCTCCAAGAAGATGGACAGTATATCTGCAATGAGGGGAACTAGATGACGTCCATATATCACCATATACTTAACGCTTTCTTCATCCAAAATCTTATTTCCTTGCTTTGGATATATGGGAAGATAATAGTTCATATTTTTTTCATGCTTGCCACTTGCCAGGTGCCACTCTAAACATGCCGACTCTGTAAGGTAGGTACTGGATTTAACCCAGTCTGTCTGGCCACATAGCCCATATCTGTAACCACCACACTTGACAGCCTCATTTCTGTGGGTGTCCAGGAATACAACCGATGACTGGAGGTCACCAAGGGTTTACAATTCCTGCTCCTGGGATGCTAAAAAAGAGATCACAACCTTACTTGACTTTGCTGGTGTTTCCTTCAGGGCCTTGACCATAGGCAAACCTCCTGTGTCCATCCTCATTGCCAGCTTGAGGCTCCAGGACTGTTCAGACAATGGACAACAGCCATTTCAGCACAGGCCTGAGTGCTGTCTAGGATTTATCTGCTTCAGAAGAATGAAAGCCTTGCATGGCTTGTCTCCCCTACATTTTCTACTTTGGTCCATCAGAAGGGTGCATATGGCCCCAAACTCTTAGGGTGGCCTCCTTTGGAGAACCTGAAGCTTAGCTATTTTTTCATGGGGCCCCCAGAGAGGCACTAGCTTTTCTTCTGTGGAAGCCCATTCCTGAAGCCTTGGCCTTGGGTGCTCCTCCCCACAACCAGCTCAAACACCCCTGGCTTTGGGACGCCTCTCCACCTCATTAGTCATTCTCTCCTCTGCTTCATTGCGTCTAAACATTGTGTATTGTAGTTGTTGATGTCCAGAGCTGGTTCTCCAACTAGGCTGTCAGCTAACCAGGGCAAGAGGTGCATATTACTCACATGTGTATCATCACCACCAAATGGGCCATCACTATATATTTGCTAAGTGAGTAGCACAATGAACATCTTTAGTGCTTATCTGTGGGGCCTGCTGTCCTAAAAGGAGTTATGGGGACCTTCTACAAAAATTAGGCCAGCTGGGTCTCGGGTAGCATTTTATCTATTTGCTGATTTTTTTAAAGTAAATTAGTTGTTGGGGTTATTTTTTAAAGATTTGTTTATTTAAGAGAGAGAGAGAGAAACTGTGTGCATGCACACGCGTGTGCTCGAGGTAGGGGGGAGCAGAGAGGGAGGGAGAGGGAGGGGGAAGAATCTCAAGTGGACTCCATGCTGAGCACAAAGCCTGATGCAGGGCTCCATCTCATGACCCTGAGATCATGACCTGAGCCGGAACCAAGAGTCAATGCTCAACCAAGACACCCAGGCGCCGCAAATTCATGTGTGTGTGTGTGTGTGTGTTTTAAGAACTTATTTATCTATTTGTCAGAGAGAGAGAGAGAGCACAAGCAGGGGGAGCAGCAGGCAGAGGGAGAAGTAGGCTCCCTGCCCAGCAAGGAGACTGATGTGAAACTCACTCCCAGAGCCCTGGGATCATGACCTGAGCAGAAAGCAGATGCTCAACTGATTGAGCCACCCAGGCGCCCCCAAATTAGTTGTTTTTAAAATAATATTTGTGTAATTAAAAACAATATGTGCATTGAAAAACATTTTTAAAATTCTGAATATGCAAAGTTAAATGCTAAAAATTTCTCTCATTTCTCTTCTAATGTAATCCCCACAGGCAAACACCAGTAAAAAAAAGAAAAATTAACAGCTTCCTTGATATATAATTCAGAGACCATACAATTTGCTCATTTAAAGTGTATAATCCAGGGGCGCCTGGGTGGCTCAGTCATTAAGCGTCTGCCTTCGGCTCAGGTCATGATCCCAGGGTCCTGGGATCGAGCCCCGCATCAGGCTCCCTGCTCAGCAGGAAGCCTGCTTCTCCCTCTCCCACTCCCCCTGCTTGTGTTCCTTCTCTTGCTGTGTCTCTGTCAAATAAATAAATTCTTAAAAAAAAAATAAAGTGTATAATCCAGTATTTTTTGGTATATTTCCAGGGATGGGCAACCATTACAATCTAATTTTAGGACATTTTTATTTCCCCCAAAAGAAATTCTGCATCCATTAGCTGCCATCCTTGCCCCTGCCCCTTTCCCAGCCCTAAGCAACCACTAATCTACTCCCTGTCTGTATAGACTGGCCTATCTTGGACATTTCATAGAAATGGAATTATATAGGATGTGGTCTTTTGTGTCTGGCTTCTTTCACTTGGCATGTGTTTGAGGGTCATCCATGTTGTATCAGTTCTCCATTCCTTTTTATTGCTATCCACATGTTTTACTAACTAATCATCAGTCATTATTAACAATTTAATGCACTCCTTATGTTTATTCAAATTGTCTGAGTTTGAAGCCCTACTGGACAAGTTCCTAGATGACTGACCTTGGGTAAATCATAATCTCTCCAGGCCTGCCTCAATTTCCTCAATAGTAAACTTTGAATAACAACAGAATCTACCTGAGTGTCATAGTTGTACTGTCACAGTAATTAATATTTGCTGAGCACTTACTATGTGCCAGGTACTTTATAAAGATTACCAAGCAGACCTATGATTCACATATTGGGGAATTGTGGTTAGGAGAGGTTAAGTAATCTCCCAAGGTCATCACTCTAAGAAAGTGATGTAGGTGAACAGAATCACAGGGCACCTGACAGCAAAGCCTGCACCATTAACTGTTAATATAATGGAATAACAAATCACTTAGCAAGGGCCTTGCAAAGCAAATGGATTTAGCAAATAATAACTGATAGAACTATAAAAAAGGAGAAAAAAATTAGAAATTGACTTACCATCTTTAGATTTTCTAAGAAATATTTTCAGGGGCACTGGGGTGGCTTAGTTGGTTAAGCGTCTGCCTTCAGCTGGGTCCTGGGAGGGAGTTGGGCTCCCTGCGAGGAGCCCACTTCTCCCTCTCCCTCTGCCTGCTGCTCCCCCTGCTTGTGCTCTCTTAACAAATAAATAAATAAATAAAATTTTTTAAAAAACATTTTCAGACATACCAAAAATTTTTGAAGATAATGGACATCAATCTTCCACATCTGTTCTTTTAAGACATAAAATATAGTAGATTAGGTGGCTCTACCCCGTGTACCTTTAGGTGTTTTTTCCCCTGTGTATTATTTCTCTTTAGAATATTAGTCACACCAACATCATTTTCTATCTTTTTTTTTTAAAACCCTATCTTGAGCATTTCCCCAACATACCAAGTATACGACATCATTTCTCATGGCTGCATATAAAATACTCTATGCCTGAAACATGATTTATTAATTCCTCACTGATGGACATTGAGGCCATCTCCCCGGGAAAAAATCACTACACATCCATCTTTCTTCAAGCATCTGTAATTCCCTTTGGATAAATTCCTAGAAAGGCGGGAAGATCAGAGTCTGTGCTTGTCCTTGGCTTTTTGTATTTTTTGTTTGTTGCCAAATACCTCTCAAGGAAGAATGGGGAGAACGGAGCCTGAGTTCTTTTTTTTTTTTTCGCTTCTTGAGACGTTTTATTAGTTATAACATACCTACAGAGAAGTGTACATACGTGTACAACTCACTGAATTTTCTGAAACAGAACACACTGCGCACCCAACATCGAAATCATGAGACAATATTTCCAGCAGCCCAGAGCCGCCTCGCCCCTCGCCATCACTCTTCTCCGACGGGTGGGATTTTAACGCCACAGAGGGCTACTAACCCGATTATCTCTCTGGAAACTTAGTTTATTAATACTCTGATATCACCCATACCAAGAAAACATGAGCTAAGTCCTGCCTGCATAAGTTTAACAGTCCAGCAGGGGGAACCGCTCGGCGCAGTTCGAAGGCGCAGAGGTACCCGCTGGGTCCGCTAGGATCCCGGCGTGCAGCGCGGCGATCCCGACGTACCCCGCGGCGCGCAGATCTGGCGACTGGGTGCGCAGCGGGGACAGCGGGAGCCGCGGCAGCGTGTCGTGAGGCTGGGTGTTTGCTGGCGGCCGGAGGCGACGAGGCGGGATCGACATGGAAGTGTAAGTCGTCAGGGGCGGGTTCCCGGCCTTGCGCAGACGCCCTCAGCTGGGGACTGCTGGGCCGAGGGGAGCCGAGGGACGTGGGCATGGGGCAGCACCTTGTACGGGCTTGGGGGAAAGCCTTGGGGCCGGACGCGGAGAGGAAAGGAACCCTCGCTCTGCCTCTCCGAACCTTCGTCCCTACTCGCACCCAGTGGCTGGGACGCGGGACCCAGTGCGACTTGACCTGGCGGCCTTTCAGTGTGCCTGCTCCCTCCCTCATTGATTTCCTAGCGTGTTTTGGGTCACCGTGGGGAGCTCGGCCCGGTGTCCCAGCGTGTAAAGCCCCGCGTCCGCCCTGGAAGTACTTGCAGAAGAGATGGGTAAATGCTGGCATAGAGCTTAGGGATAGAGCCTTGGGGAGCCCTCACTCAGAAGTTGCTATGGAAGGGTCAGGTTTTCTGGGAAGAAGGAAGAGCTTGAGCCAGGACTGAGACCACAGGAACAATATGTGTGTGTGATGTTTGCTTATTCCGAGTGCAGATGGAAGTTTTTGCAACTACTCCCCATGTGGGTTTTTTTCATTAACTTGTAGGCACAACTATATTGTGTTCTCTTTGGCGTTGGTTATTTGATACATTTTCCTTTGTGTTCTTTTACCTGTCTATACAGGGTCCTATATACTACTATTTCGCAGATTTTTATTTTTATTTATTTATTTTTTTAAAAGATTTTACTTATTTATTAGAATGAGAGAGAGAGAGCACGAGAGGGAAGAGGGTCAGAGGGAGAAGCAGACTCCCTGCGGAGCAGGGAGCCCGATGTGGGACTCGATCCCGGGACTCCAGGACCATGACCTGAGCCGAAGGCAGTCGCTTAACCAACTGAGCCACCCAGGCGCCCTCGCAGATTTTTATTTTTTTAAAAGATTTTATTGATTGAATGATTTGACAGAGACGACACAGCGAGAGAGAGAACACAAGCAGGGGGAGTGGAAGAGGGAGAAGCAGGCTTCCTGCCGCGCACGAGGCCCGATGCGGGGCTCAATCCCGGGTCAGGACCTGAGCTGAAGGCAGACGCTTAACCGACTGAGCCACCCAGGCGCGCCTATTTTGCAGATTTTTATTTATTTATTTTTTTAAAGATTTTATTTATTGACAGACACAGCGAGAGAGGGAACACAAGCAGGGGGAGTGGGAAAGGGAGAAGCAGGCTTCCCGCGGAGCGGGGAGCCCGATGCGGGGCTCGATCCCAGGACGCGGGGATCATGACCTGAGCTGAAGGCAGACGCTTAACGACTGAGCCACCCAGGCGCCCCTATTTTGCAGATTTTTAAAAAACACAATATGTATATGTAACTGAAATGAAAGCATCATGAAACAATACTTTTACTATATGCACTCTGATATTGTCTCTTTGGTTAAAAAAGAATGCTGACCCACTAAATTGATTCTGTAGTCCACTAATGGGGCTTAATCTGCATCTTGAAAAACATTCAGATGTATTACTCTAGCCCAAGCTATTATTACCAATTTTTCCCTCTTTATTAGAGCAGTTCCTGTCATTATGCAATCCGCTTTAATTTATCCATCTTAAAAAAAATCCCTTGTCCACACATTCATGTCCACTTACTGCTCCATTTTTGCTTCCCCTTACAACAAAACTGGAAGTGTTGTTTATCTCCTCATTCTCAATCATTCTGTTGGGCTTTCATCCTCACCAGTCTACAGAAATGAGTTTTGTAATGATTACCTGAGCCCTCCATCTTGTCAAATTCAAAGGTGATTTTCTGCCCTCAACCTTCTTGATCTCTTAGCAGCAGTTGATACAGAAGCTCTGGGTTTCCACTAAAACAGAACAAAACAAAACAAAAAACTCTTGAAACTCTTTTGGCTTTGTGACATGCTGTCTGCGTTTCCCCCTACATCAAGGACTACTTCTCAGTCTCCTTCCCTGGTTTGCCCTTCCTCCCTTGCTTGGCTTCTAAATGTTGAGGTGTCCTAGCGCTAAGTCCTGGGATCCTTCCTCTCCACACTCTCCCTTGGTCATTTTACTCATCTATATGCTGATAACTCCCAAAAGCATATTTCTAGCCCTTTTCTCTCATTATCCATCCAATTGTTTGGTCCAAAAATCTAGCCCTCCTTCCTCACCCCTAAATCCAGTCCATCAGCCAGTTCTGTCATCTTCACCTTCAGTATGTTTTGTGTGCAGTTACTTTTTACCATCTCCATTGCTAATTCTGTAGTCTGTCATCTCTGGTCTGGATTAAGCAGTTGCTTTTGGCTTCCACTCTTGTCCCCCTCCATTCTGTTTTCCAATCAGCAGCCAGAGTGATCTTACAATATTAATTGGTTCTGTGATGCCTGGGTGGCTCAGGTGGTTAAGCATCTGCCTTTGGCTCAGGTCATGATCCCAGGGTCCTGGTATTGAGCCCCGCATCTGGCTCCTTGCTCAGTAGGGAGCCTGCTTCTCCCTCTGCCTGCTGCTCCCCCTGCTTGTGTTCCCTCTCTCGCTGTGTCTCTCTCTGTCAAATAAATAAATCTTTAAAAAAAAAAACCCAAATCTCACTTACTCACCAACCCTCTCATGCTGCTATCCCCACGTCCCAAGCACACACATTTCCCGCTGGCGGTTGGGTAGTTTCTGTAATCTTCCAAGGCCCTGAGGACCCTCTCCCTGGTATACTTTTTTCTCAGTCCTGCTCCCTCTTTATCTTTTTTTTTTTTTTTAAAGATTTTTAAGAGAGAGAGAATGAGAGAGCACAAGAGGGAAGAGGGTCAGAGGGAGAAGCAGACTCCCCGCTGAGCAGAGAGCCCGATGTGGGACTCGATCCCGGGACTCCAGGATCATGACCTGAGCCGAAGGCAGTCGCTTAACCAACTGAGCCACCCAGGCGCCCCCCTCTTTATCTTTTTGATAGCTCAGGTTAAGTGTTGCTTTTCCTTTTCGGTCAACCCAAAATAAGTCCTTCTCTTGTCTTTTATTATAGCACCATGATTTACTTTCCCTTTGAATAATTACAGGTTACAATAATAGATGTATGTTTACCTGTTTAGTGTCTTGTCTCCCTCATGAGAAAGCCCCATGAAGGCAGGGGCTTAGCACTGCATTTGGCACACATTAGGTGTTCAGCAAATGGTTGATGAATGAAGTAATACAACAATACTTCATTCATTTAACAAATTAGTTAAAAATATAATTGGATTAGCTACTTTCCTAATTGCTGTGCATACAGATTTTCTGATTTTCCTAAGTGAAATGGTTTGAGTCAAAAGAGTTTTTTTCTCCTTTAGCAATCTGTCCATTTCTCCCAAGGAGTCAATGACTTACTGAAACCAATCAAGAATTTCTGCAGCTAGCAATTTATGGCAAAGAGGTTTCGTAGAAATGTGGTTTGAGAGTAGAAGGACCCCCTGGAATGGAAAGGTCTGGAGGCCTAACTTGTAGTTCCTTACGGGTCTCCAACATGAGGTGTGATCCCCAGCAGTGTAGTCCTTAGGATCTTCAGCAGAACCCTGTTTCTCTGAGAGGACAAACCCTTTTGTACCCTTTTCAGGCATTCCTAGGACCTGGAAGGAGGAGGCACGAAAGGAAAACTTCTCTGAGTTTTTACTACTTTTTTTCCTTCAATCACTGAGTAAATACCTATTGAGCGAATAATACATATAGACATACACTAGAAATTTTTTTAAAGGTGAGGAATATTTATGCTTTATTTGATTGAGTGATATAATTTATTTTTTTTAAAGATTTTATTTATTTATCTGACAGAGAGAGACACAGCAAGAGAGGGAACAGAAGCAGGGGGAGTGGGAGAGGGAGAAGCAGACTCCCTGCAGAGCAGGTAGCCCGATGGGGGGCTCGATCCCAGGACCCTGGGATCATGACCTGAGCCGAAGGCAGACGCTTAACGACTGAGCCACCCTGGTGCCCCTGAGTGATATAATTTAAAAAATAAGAACTTTTTGACGGTCATTTGGAAACATTTTCCTCAGGCAAAAGGATACAATATATTTGTAGGAAAATTAAGTATTTGTGTACATATAAGGTATTTGCTATTTGGCTTTGTCTAATGCCTTGGGATTATTGATATACTTGGAAAGCTTTGTATTCACTCTTTTTAAAAATTTTTTTATGTATTTTATTTTATTTTCTTAAATTTTATTTATTTATTTATTTGACAGAGAGAGAACCCAAGCAGGGGGAGTGGCAGGCAGAGGTGAGAGGGAGAAGCAGGCTTCCCACTGAGCAGGGAGCCTGATACAGGGCTCGATCCCAGGACCTTGGGATCATAACCTGAGCTGAAGGCAGATGCTTAACCGACTGAGCCACCCAGGCGCTCCTATGTATTTATTTGAGAGAGAGAGAGCATGCATGCGCACATGCTTGTGCAAGCAGTGGGGGGGGGGTGCGGTGACAGAGGGAGAAGGAGAGAATCTGCAGCAGACTTCATGCTGAGCTCAGAGGAGCCCAACATGGGGCTCGATCCCAGGACTCTGAGATCATGACCTGAGGTGAAACCACGAGTCAGACACTTAACTGACTTAGCCACCCAGGCACCTCTGTGTTCACTTTTTATTCTTGAACTTAATATACATAGTTAGGGAAAATGGATTGTCTTCTGTATCACCTTTTTTATTTTTATTTTATTTATTTATTTATATATTTTTAAGATTTATTTATTTGAGAGAGAGAATGAGAGAGAGAGAGCACATGAGAGGAGGGAGGGTCAGAGGGAGAAGCAGACTCCCTGCTGAGCAGGGAGCCCGATGTGGGACTTGATCCCGGGACTCCAGGATCATGACCTAAGCCGAAGGTAGTCGCTTAACCAACTGAGCCACCCAGGCGCTTTTTAAAAAGATTTTACTTATTTATTTGACAGAGAGAGAGACACAGTGAGAGAGGGAACACAAGCAGGGGGAGTGGGAGAGGGAGAAGCAGGCTTCCCGCCAAGCAGGGAGCCCGATGCAGGGCTCTATCCCAGGACCCTGGGATCATGACCTGAGCTGAAGGCAGATGCTTAACGACTGAGCCACCCAGGCGCCCCCTGTATCATCTTTTTAAAATCATTGTAAGAATTTCCTTCATTTTATAGCTGGAAATATTGAGATTTAGAGAAGTTAGCTAATAGGTCCTGTAACAGTTCAGTAATAGGACTGGAAAGAGGATACTTGTTTGCTAGCTCCTAGGAGAATGCTACAGATTAAGTTTGTTGACTTTGAAATCTGCCCAGTTTTCTTGTACATGAGTTTAGTTTTTCAGAACATGACTTGAATCAATAACATAGGTTGAACATAGGAGAATTTGAGCAGTTCTGTTCGTCATTGTGTGCGTAAGTTAACTGTGTGGCAATTAAAAGGTGCTGTTTGCATGTGTATGTGTGTGTCTAAAGAAAATCTGCCAATAGATCATTTTGTTCTGTTTATTCAGAATTCGGTTTTCCAGAGTAGTTGTTTACATCCATTAAATTGACTCAGCAAGTTAAGCAAAATGTACAGGTTGTATTTCAAATAGCAAGTCAACCTAAGCCAATTAATTCGTTACTTAAGGAAATTAAATGACTGCCTGCCTGTAAATAGAGATTCAAACAATCTTTAAAATTCATTTGGAATATTTGCTTTGAACACCTGTAATTAAAATCAGTACTAGTCTAAGTCCTATAGGAAAATAGGAAGTTTTGTGTAGGTGGGCAGTTTCTAGAAGTCTACTGAAATGCAAGCTATATATAGAGCGGACAATTCCTGCTCAGTAGGAACAACAGCTTGTAAATATAAAATTGACAGATTATAGTGACCCTAAAAAAACACTGGAGGAAAATGCATTTTACGTCTTCAATTATAGGTTATACTAATGTCTTTTTTTAACCTTATGGAATTCTTGTTTTACATTTCTATTGTTCTCAACTTTTTAGCTTGAAAAATTCCAAACCCATACCTTTATATCCTCTATCTAGAGTCACCATTTGTTAACATTTTGATATGTTTGCCTTATCTCTCTTACACATGTATACATTCTCTCTCTCTCTACACACTGTCTCTCCCTCTCTCTCTCTACTGTATCATTTCAGAGTTGTAGATACCATGTCATTTTACCCAGTCTTAAAAATGTATTCTACTTGACTGCAATACCATTGTCACACCCAGGGAATTTAGCATTGATGTACCAATATTATTAAAATACAGAATTTCTCCAATTGTCCAAACAGTGTCATTTTAGCAAGATTCTTTTTAAAGATTTTTATTTATTCATTGAGAGATAGAGAGCAAAAACAGGAGGAAGGGCAGAGGGAGAGGGAGAAGCAGAGTCCTCACTGAGCAGGGATCCTGACGTGGGGCTGGTTCCCAGATCATGACCTGAGCAGAAGGCAGCCGCTTAACCGACTGAGCCACCCAGGAGCCCCAGCTAGATTTTTTTTAACTACCGATTCAGGATCCAGTCAAGAATCATATTTTTAGTTGTCATACAACTTTTAGTTGTCATAGTTCTTTAATCTTCTTTACTCTAGAAACCGTTTCCTAGCCTGTTTTTGTGTTATTGACATTGTTATAAATGACATTGGTATTTGAAGAAGCTAAACCAGTTGTTTTGAAGTATGTTCCTCAACTTGGGTTTATCTGGTTATATCCTCATGGCTAGATTCATATTAGACGTTCTTTGACAGGATTGTTTTAAGGGATGTGTCTTTCTCAGTACATCACATTATCATCACTGCTGTTAAATGAGATCACTTGATTAAGTTGATGTCTGTCCAGTCTTACCAGTTCCTTTTCCAGCAACCTGCCACTTAGTAGTGGCCACTTAAGTGCCACTTAAAAACTTTCCTCAAGGGGCGCCTGGGTGGCTCGGTCGTTGGGCAACTGCCTTCGGCTCAGGTCATGATCCCAGGGTCCTGGGATTGAGCCCCGCGTCAGGTTCCCTGCTCCGTGGGAACCCTGCTTCTCCCTCTCCCACTCCCCCTGCTTATGTTTCCTCTCTCGCTGTGTCTCTCTCTGTCAAATAAATAAATAAAATCTTAAAAAAAACCCACAAACTTTCCTTGATAATGCACAGTTCATTTAGAAACTGAAATGAACATAGTTCATTTCATAAAAGGTAGATCTTATGCCTATTGACATTCTATTAAATAAAGGAAAGCCTAGCATATATTGGCATTTATTGCATTAGTATTTACTGAGTAAAAAAATTATTTATCTTCCCTAATAAAAGAATAATTGAATAAATCACCTTCTGCCAGCCGGAATCTCCAAGATGCGGTACTTGTTTAAACATCTATTGTTCTCCTGGCTCCTAAACACAGGTTCATTAAAACACATGCAAGAGAGTGTCTCTCCTTTGTATATTGGTTCTAGTAAAGACAGATGATGTTCTTCGGATTCTTGCATTGACAATATTGGCTTGGGCAGTGGGGAAATAACTTGGAATAGCCAAGGACAGATTTTCCTAAGGCATCGAATATTCTGCATGACAAAGGAGAGGCTATGATTTGGAAATGAAGTTGTAACAATGGCACCTGGGATGGATCCTGTAGCCTTGAGGAAAAATAACATTTGTATTATTTTTCCAGTCTGTTCCGGGAAGGGATCTCTTGTTACAGTGTACTTTAGGGCACACAGGGAGTTTTAACTCAATTTCAAGCAAAGATAGGAAGAAGCCTTGTGGACTGACTTCCTGATTAAGTAGGCAAAGATGACATGTGGTTTGATTTGTCCTTTTCAATTTTAAATGAACCATATCATATACACTAATTATGCATTGTCCTTCCTGTGTTAAAGTCCTTTTTAATGATACTCTTTGTGACCTGAGTGCAATTGTGGTCATTTGGGCAAAGCAACAATTTTGTGAAATCCCAGCTATTTGTTGAATGTCTAGTAGCATTTGGTAGGCTTCACATGTTGATTTGATTAGAGTGCTGACATCACTGTGCTGCTGACCAAAGGCCTAGGTCAGATCCTTGTGTTAATCACCTGCTTGTTTTGCTTTATTGATTGCTTAGAGAAATCACCCATTTATTTGGCCCATGTTTCTGAAATTTTGTGTCAGCATTTTCATCATATAGCCCTGCTCCCGGTTTAGGAACAAATAGTAGTCTTTAATATATATTATGTCAAGTCCAGAGTGCTTCCTGAATTTTTAGGATTCTGCATTACTGGTTTCCATTTGTCTAATCCACCCTCTTTTTTCACAGTTCTGTAGTTATCTTCCGCTTCAGTTAGGCTTCTTTGTGACCTTAAGCAATTTTTTAAATCTCTGAGCCTCAGTTTCATCATCTGTAAAGAAGGAATCATAATAGCTCCTACATCACAGCGTTTTTAAATGAGAATTCAGTGAGGTGATATCTTTAAAAAATAATAGCTTCCATTAAAGAAGATCTTAATAAGTACCAAGAACAATGCTACACTTCTAAAATTTGTTGTCTCATTTCATCCTCATAACAGCTTTATGATGTAGGAAGAAGTTATGGTAGTCACACAGGTAGTGATAATAGATGGCTTTTACTGAGTATGTGTTCCAGTACTTTACATCTTTCAGTTTAATCCTATAAATAATCTTACATGGTTAGTACTGCAATTGTCATTTTATGGATGAGGAAATTTAAGTACAGAGAGGTTAAGTAACTTGCCTAAATTCACAGAGCCCTAATGTTCAGTGGAGCTGGTTTAGAATCCAGGCTACACTTCTAGTACTACTTTATCCCCATTTTTTTTTAATGTTCAAAAAAATACTTATTTATAAAAAACACAGTGGGGTAAGTTTATATTGAGAAATGCAGCAATGAATACAGTTGAAGAGAACAGAGCAACTCTACATTGATACATTGGCAGGAACAGGAAGAGCAAATGCACCACCCAGACCTGAATGTCTGCAGGCCGATTTTGTACACGCTCTTTTAGAAACACCACCCTGAAAAGATCTTGTCAGTTTAGGTAAGAGAATGAGCACACATATAATCACAATGTACCTGATCGGGACTTTATTTAAAATTAACAAACAATACTGTAGAGACATTGATGTGTAATTTGTGTAATGTGTAAAAATGTATTTGTGATGTGTAAAATGTGTAAATTTCTAAAATGCTGCGTCTTAAATTTAGTTGGCGAAGACCACATTTAGCTAGATACTAAACTGTAAAAAAAAAAAGCTTCCTATTGTTTGAAAATCACAGTTTATTAAGTAGATTGTAAAAAAAAAAAAATAGGTCTTTGGTGGGGCCTGGGTGGCTCAGTCGGTTAAGCATCTGCCTTTGGCTCAGGTCATGATCCCAGGAGCCTGGGATTGAGTCCGGTGTCAGGCTCCTTGCTCAGTGAGGAGCCTGCTTCTCCCTTTGCCTGCCGCTCCCTCTGCTTGTGCTCTCTCTCTCTTTCTCAAATAAACAAAATCTTAAAAAAAAAAAAAGCATAGGTCTTTAATAAGAGAATTGGCTGTACAAGAGTACTCCCCTTTCACAAAAAAGGATTTTACTTCATATGGGAGTTACTGCTTCTGCTGTAGGATTGAACTGTTACAGCACTAAAAGGCAACCGTTTAGGGAAGAGGCAGAAAAAGGAAAAGGGAATGCATGTAAGGCAATATTTCTTTTAGGTACAATAAGCATTCTAGTGTTTTAAGAAGACAAGATAAAAATTACTCAAGGCTAGCTTGGTTCTCACTGAATAAAAACAATGGACTAAATACTGAGCTCCTCTGTGTCAATCTAATAATCAATGCCTTGGTCACCATATTGGTAATCTCTGGGGTGGTCATCTTGGTACTCTCCATGATATTCATCTGGGTATTCTGCCTGATAATCACTGTCACTAATTTCAGCCCATTTGTTCCTGTTCCTTGGCTTCCATTGTGAATGACAGGTTCTGTGGGAGCAGCACAGTATTTGGGATCATATACTTGCCGCGCAAACCCATACACATTCATTCCTTTTTGGGAAGCAACTTTGTTGGTTCCCATGTGTAGAGAAATTGTCGAGTTGTCCACTGGTTGTAATGTTAGCTTCTGATCATAGGGGTCTCTTCTGGTACCTGGTGCTAACATCCCCGCCTGGCTGGCTCCTTTGTTGGTGCCCATCTGCAGACTAATTGTGGTCTGGTCAAAACATTTGTCACTTTGCATTTTGGGATCATAAAGATGCCTCCTGGTCCCGTAGGCTGTCATACCTGCCTGGCTGGTGCATTTGTTGGTTTCCATCTGCAAACCAGTTACACTTTGGCCAACTTTTAATTTTCCTTCATCAAAACGTCTTGTTTGTTTTTCATCATACTTAACTCCAGTGTCAATGGTTGTATGGAATCCCTTTGTTTTAGCCAGACCTGCCAGAGCCACCAGCATAGTCTGAACCTGGGTCATGTTTCCATTCTCAAAAAGATCATTTGCTTCAAGTACGTCATGTGGCTTCATGCCATAAGCCTGAACAGCTTTAATAAAGTTGCCAATTTTCTCCACCTGAGGCCAGTTTAATGAGGACTCATTAACCTTCCTCACTGAGCCTGGCTGTAGCTTGTTTATGAGCTCAAAGAGGATGATGCCATCTTTTAAGCCCTACTGAAAGTTGGTGCCAATGCTCATGCCTGTCACCTCTTCTATCCAATTTTGAAGATCTTCTTCTGCCTGAAGATCATAGTTGGAAGCAATCTTGTTCTTGACCTTGACGGAGAGCCCTTTAAGAAGGGCCCTTGTTGAAGTGGGTCATGGTGGCTCAGGTGGCAGGAAGAGGCTGCCCTCGGGTCTAGGGCCTGGGGGTTTCTCGTACTCAGCTTCCCTGCTCCTGGCCCCGAGGAGCAGCTGCAGCAGGAGATGCTTGGAGCTCGCTCCCCTGGGTGGCGCAGGAGACTCCCCGATGTGGCGGCCGTGGTGGGTATGGGCGATGCTTTGGTAGCACGGTCTGACTGGGTCCCACAGAGCCTCCTGCTCCGCTCCCCATTTTTTGTTTTAAATGAGCCGCTCCCCATTTTTTGTTTTAAATGAGAAGCTTAGGGGGGTTAATAAACTCACCAGAACTCCCATACCTTGTAAGTGGCAGAGCTAGAATATGAACCTAGATTTGTCTGATTTCAAGAATGTGCTCTTAATTATCACACTATACTGCCTCTAGACTATTAAAAACATTAAGCACTTCTGATGTGGTATTGTAGAATGGCTTGATTATATTTTAATACAAGTCACGTTGCTGTGCTCACTCATACATGAAAAATGACATTGTGCCTTGATTGCAGGGGTACCACGCTTTGACCACTGCTTGACGCATGAACTTTACCTGTTGAATTGATACAGAAGATGAACACCTTTCAGGATATCTAGCAGGATTCTTGACATTGCTGGAATTCCCAGTAGTGATGTTAATGTTAATGATCCCATTTCTGGTGATTCAGCAGGGTGACTTGCCTGCCCAAAATGTCAATAACTGGTGGGAGGCAGATGGTACTGGGGAAAGGACATGGCTGTGGGATGAGACAGCACTGTTTCTCCAGTTAATTCTAGCCCCCTCTCTGTTTACTGACGCCCCTTCCTAACCCTCTGGTTTTGCCCCATGTTCTTCCTGTAAGTGACTTCTCCCAGATGACTGACTTCTCTTAACTTCTGCCTACATAGATTAAGGATAAGTATAGTATTTCAGTGACCTACTTAGTAATGGATGTGTTATATACTATGCCTGTAAAGAGGGAAGTTTACTCTGAAATTGTCCACTGCCAGCTAACCAGTAGGACTTAGGACATTTCTCAGTTTTAGGTTGTAGCCCCTAAATTCCTGAACTGAACTACTAAATCTTGATACAGGAAGTATTTTACAGATATTTAATTCCCACAAAGGAATGTGAGCCCAGACTGATGATGATTTACTTTATTTTGCAGGAAGGATGCCAATTCTGCACTGCTCAGTAACTACGAGGTAAATAGCTTTGAAGTGAACTATTGAATTTTCCTCTCTGGTAGTTTGCCCTTTGCTTCTGAAGATTATTGAATTAGTTTTAGTTAAAATGACTGAATTCATTTGGATTTTTCCACTTTATAGGACAGATGGCACCATCTGGTGGACCTTGGAATTATAAGCTTGGTAAATTATGCATAGTAATTCAGGGAAGCTGGGAAGACTTTAGTTTATAGTGGGCAACCTTCCCCAGATCCCAAATATTTTAGATCTTCATTTGATGTGCCTTCATGGGATGGAAGGATCTATTTTGGAACTGTTTCTGCCTGCAACATTTTTCATTAAAATGCTTATACCTTTTCCTAATTACTACTCTTTAACTATAAAATGCTTTTATATGTTATTATTTTGATCCTCATAATAGTCTCAAGTATTAACACTTTCATTTTGAAAGTGACAGCTTAGTTGACGCACCATTGTGAATAATTTAGTATGAACTAGCAGATTTGGAATTTGGGGGCCTGGGGGTTGGGTCGCTGGAGAAAGGGAGGAAAAAAGGAAAGAAGTTGGTGAGAGGGGAGATAATAACATTATTTTTGTCTACCTTCTAGTTTGCCTTTGTTGTTGTTTTGTTTTTTAAGACTTTTTATTGATTGATTTGACACAGAGAGACACACTGAGAGAGGGAACACAAGCAGGGAGAGAAGGAGAGGGAGAAGCAGGCTTCTCACGGAGCAGGGAGCCCGATGCGGGGCTTGATCCCAGGACGCTGGGATCATGACCTGAGCTGAAGGCAGACGCTTAATGACTGAGCCACCCAGGTGCCCCTAGTTTGCCTTTGTTTTGTTTGGTATTAGCAAAGCCATCTGATAGGTTAACTCCAGGTATATAAAGAACCATTCATACTTTCACTGTCAATTTTTCGTTTTCCAGAATCTAAATTCTTGAAGACTTTAGGAGATTTGAGTCTCCATTGTGTGTTATAGAAAATAGAAAGTAGTGGGATTAACACAGTTGGCCACACTCCTTCCTTAAATTGTTGCTACTGATAACAGGAAGGAAATGGTTGTTAGTCAAGCCATTGGCTTTTAGGAACTTCCTTGTCCAGTTTGGATTCTGCTAAATGTTTGGGTGTTTTATCCATTGGGGAAACATCACATTAATTAGGTCACATGACACTATATCTGAAAAAATAATGACAGGCAGGGGAACGATTGTATTATATCTAGTAATGGTTTATGAACCTATGCTTAACTTCCTTTAGTTCTCTAGCATAATCTCTAAAATAGGATATCCTCTGCCCACCCTCCTCAGCACTAACACATATGTTTTTCCCTTGTGGGGAAAGTTTACTTCTAAAGTTCTGTAGCATTTTTTTTTCTTTTTTTTGTAAAATTTATCACTTGCCTCGTAATTTTTCTTTCTCAGAAATAAATTTATTAGATTTCATATTAGTGAAGCAGGATCCTGTTTTAGAAAAAACTTATTTTTAGGTAAAACAACTTTTAACTGAGGCTCAGTTGACAGATAACATTAGTTTCAGGTATACACTGTAATGAATCAGTATTTGTACATTGTGAAATTACCACAATGAGTCTAGTTAACATCCATTACCATATATAAAGATTTTTTTCTTGTGATGAGAACTTTCTAAGATTTAATCTCTTATCAACTTTCAAATATTCACTACAGTTTTACTTTAGTCACCATGCTGTGCATCTTATTTTATTTATTTTGTAACTGAAAATTTGTATCTTTTGACTCCCTTACTGATTTTGCCCACCATCTACCTCCTGCCTCTGGCAGCCATGAGTCTGTTCTCTATGTCTGTGAGCTTGTTTTTTTTTTTCTTAAGATTTTATGTATGTATTTATTTGTTTGTTTATCTATTTGAGAGAGAATGTATGCGCATGCTAGCTGATGGAGGAGCAGAGGGAGAGGGACAAGCGGACTCTGCTGAGTGTGGCGCCCAGGGCGGGGCTTGATCCCACAACCCTGAGATCATGACCTGAGCTGAAATCAGGAGTCGCACGCTTAACCGACTGAGCCACCCAGCACTCCCTAGTTTTTATTTTGTTTTTTTAAGATTCCACATATAAGTGAGATCCTACAGTATTTGTCTTTCTCTATCTGACTTATTTTACTTAGCGTAATACCCGAAGGTCCATCCGTGTTGCAAATGGCAAGATTTCATTCTTTTTTATGGCCAAATAATATTCCACTGTATATATAAAAACCATATTTTTTTATTCATCTGTTAATGGACACCCAGGTTGTTTCCATATCTTGGCTATTGTAAATAATGCTGCTTTGAACATGGTGGTGCATATGTCTTTTGAGTTAGTTTTTTTATTTTATTTTGATAAAATACCCAGAAGTGGGATTGCTGAATCATATAGTGGTTTTATTTTTAACTTTTTGAGGAACCTCCATACTGTTTTCTATAGTGGTTGCATAAATTTACATTCCCACCAACAGCGCATAAGGGATTCCTTTTCTTCTCATCCTTGCCAACACTTACTATTTCTTGCCTTTTAGATGTTAGCTATTTTAACAAGTGTGAAGCGATATCTCATTGTGGTTTTGATTTGCACTTCCCTGATGATTAGTGATGTTGAGCATCTTTTTATGTGTTTGTTGGCCATGTGTATGTCTTCTTTTGAAAAATGTCTGTTTAGGTCCTCTGCCCACTTTTTAATGAGATTGGTTTTTTGGTATTTAGTTCTGTAAGTTCTTTATATATTTTGAATATTAACTCCTTATCAGATACATGATTTGCAAATCTTTTCTCTCATCTAGTAAGTTGTCTTCATTTTGCTGATGGTTTCCCTTGCTGTGCCTTTTAGTGTGATGTAGCCCTACTTTTTAATTTTTGCTTTTGTTGCCTTTACTTTTGGTGTTAAATAAAAAAAAAAATCATCACCAAAACTGATGTCAAGGAGCTTACCTCCTGTGTTTTCTTCTTTATGGTTTCACAACTTGCATTCAGTTCTTTAATTCATTTGAGTTCATTTTTGTGTGTGGTGTAAGATAGTGGTCCAGTTTTCCCAGCACCATTTATTGAAGAGACTCTCTTTTCCCCATTGTATATTGTTGGCTCCTTTGTCAAAAATTAACCACATACGTGTGGGTTTATTTCTGGACTATCTATTCTGTTCCATTGATTTATGTGTCTGTTTTTATGCTGATACAATACCATTTTGATTTCTTGGTTTTGTAATATAGTTTGAAATCAGGAAGCATGATGCCTCCAGCTTTGCTCTTCTTTCTCAAGATTGCTTTGACTATTCAGGGTCTTTTGTGGTTCCATAAAATTTTAGGATTGTTTGTTCTATTTCTGTGAAGAATGCCATTGGAATTTTGATAGAGATTACACTGAATCTGTAGATTGTTTGGGTAATATGGACATCATTAATTCTTCTAATCCATGAGCATGGAATATCATTCCATTTATTTGTGTTTTCTGCAGTTTCTTTCATCAGCGTCTTATCCTGTCAGTATATAGATCTTTCATTCCTAGGTTAAATTTATTCCTAGGTAATTTATTCTTTTTGATGCAGTTGTAAATGGGATTGTTTACTTAATTTCTCTGTAATTTTACTGAATTCACTTATTAGTTCAGTTTTTTGGTAGAGTCTTTAGGGTTTTTTATATGTAGTATCATGTCATCTGCAAATAGTGACAGCATTACCACTTTCTTTCCAATTTGGCTGCCTTGTATTTTCTTGCCTAATTGCTCTGGCAAGGACTTCCAATACTGTGTTGAATAAAAGGGGCAAGAGTTGCATCTTTATCTTGGCCTGATCTAATAGGAAAAGCTTTCAGCTTTTCACTGTTCAGTATGATGTTAGCTGAGGGCTTGTCATACATGGCCTTTACACATTAATGTATGTTCCCTCTAAATCCAGTTTGTTGAGCGTTCCTATCATAAATTGGTGTTGAATTTTAGAAAATTCTTTGCATCTATTGAGATGATCATATTTTAGGAAAATTTACTTTCAGATATACTCCATATATTTGTGAGGTCAGAGGAGATCAGTGATATGGTATATGTTGATAAGGAAACATTTGAAATATTTTCAGTACACTAATGAATTTGGATTATTTGATTTAGATAAAAGCATTTTAAAAATGGCAGCTGCTTCTCAAACTCATGTTCGCTGTAATGCAAGAGGTAGGGTGAGGGTTTGTGAAAGAAAAGAGGTACTGTCCTACTTCTTCTTCAAAATCATTGACCTTGAAATAGATACATTTCTCACATTCGTTCATAAAAGTATTTTATCACTTCCTAGGTGTTCCAGTTACTGACTGATCTGAAAGAGCAACGGAAAGAAAGTGGAAAGAACAAACACAGTTCTGGGCAACAGAACTTGAATACTATCACATATGAAGTAAGCCTTTGTTTCTGGAGGAGCTACCCAAACTGCTATTGAGGGGGGTTGGTTTATTCTGCAGATGACTAGCCACCAAATCATGACTACCTCTTACTTGATTTGAGTAGTTTTACTGTAACCCAGTTTTTATTCTGTTTATACAAGTGGAAGGAGTTTGGCCAGTGGTGAGGGTTAGCCATTGATAAAGTTGGAGGGAATAGTCAAAAGACTGCCCTCAATTCTAACACCCATTTGCAAGTCAAGGGTCCCTAAGACCACCCTTGGGTTCAGTAATTCACTGGAAATATTCAGAACTCACTGAAGGCTATTGTATTCATAGTTACAGTTTATTACACGAAAAAGATACAGATTAAAATTGGCCAAGGGAAAAAGCACATGGGTCAGATTTTAGGAGAAATTCCAACTCAGAGCTTCTGTTGTCCTCTAATATGGAGTCAGAACATGTTTCTCTCTTGAAATCGGTGTGATAATACATACAGAATATTTTCAACTAGGGGAGCTCAGCTGAACTTCAGTCCCGAATTTTTATTTGGGCTCTATCATATAGGTGTGATTGAATGATTGATTTTCTATGTAGTTCATCTCAGCCTCCAGGTACATTGATCCAGAGTCCCTACCCTAAGTCACATTTTTAAGACTATTCAGTATGACCAAGGCCTCCAGACAAAGATACTCCTATTGAGTATAACCTTCCAAGGGTCTAGAGATTGCCTCCCAGAAGCTGAGGGCAAAGACCAAACCGTATCTTTGGGCAAAGCCAAATTCTTTATTACACAAAAGGTAATGTTTTTTATTGTAAAAAACTTAGAAAGCACCAAAAAATATAAAGAAGAAAGCAAAAGTAATTTACAATTTTAACATCTAGTTGACATTTTGCTATGTTTTCTCCCAACCTTAGGCTTTCTTTATCCTTAAAAAAGTTTAAGCCATCATATTTGTTCTATGTGATGTTTGATTTTGTATCTGATATTTTAATTTTTCTATTATTTTCTTTCAAATCTGATTTGTCTCTACAGAGGATCTAGTTTTAATTATCTTTATCTTTCCAAAGACACAATTAAACCTGAATTAAGTTACTATAATCCCTTTTAAGGAAATTAAGGGGTGTTTAGCACTTTTTGTCACCATTCCTCCCCATCCAGTTTTGTTCATCTAATCGTGTGTTTAAAGTCCTGTCATGGGGCGCCTGGGTGGCTCAGTCGTTAACCGTCTGCCTTCGGCTCAGGTCATGGTCCTGGGGTCCTGGGATCGAGCCCCGCATCGGGCTCCCTGCTCCGCGGGAAGCCTGCTTCCCCCTCTCCCACTCCCCCTGCTTGTGTTCCCTTTCTGGCTGTCTCTCTCTGTCAAATAAATAAATAAAATCTTAAAAAAAAAAATAAAAATAAAGTCCTGTCATTCAGGGGCACCTGGGTAGATCAGTCATTAAGCACCCCATTCTTGATTTCGCTCAGGGTCCTGAGTTCGAGCCCTGCATCGGGCCTGCTTAAGATTCTTTCTCCCTTGGGGCACCTGGGTGGCTCAGTCGTTAAGCGTCTGTCTTCAGCTCCGGTCATCTCAGGGTCCTGGGATCGAGCCCCACATCAGGCTCCCTGCTCAGCAGGAAGCCTGCTTCTCCCTCTCCCACTCGCCCTGCTTGTGTTCTCTCTGTCAAATAAATAAATAAAATCTTAAAAACAAAATGAAACAAAAAAACTTTCTCCCTCTCCCTCCCCCCAGCTTGTTGCATGCACGCTCTCTCTCTCTCTCTCTCAAATCAATCCATAAATAAAATCCATTCATTTATTCACTTATGTTCTTTTATGTTATACCATTCATCTCTTTAAAAAAAGATAATGTTGGTAATGAGTTTTGTAGCCAGATTTCAAGCTGTCACGTACTCTTACTACACACTTGAATCAGTTTAAACTCACTCCCACTCTGTTACATATTTGTTAAGTTCTTGCTTTTAATTCACAGTGCCTTAAGGAAACTTATTGTGGTGTTAAATGTTTTGAGACTTTTTATGCCTGAGAATGTATTTCTAGTGTTCTTAATGTGAATGACACCTCATCTGAACACGGAGTTCTTGGGTTCAGCTTTCATTCTGCAAGGCTCTATAGGTATTACTTAGTCTGTTAGTGTTTGTTGTTATGGAGGAGTCTGAGACCAACCTGATTTTTGCACCTGGGAGAGACGCTTAACTTAGATGCTTGAGGTTACTGTTTACTTTCCAGGTTTGAAGTTCCTTTCAAGTTATGTCTAGGTGGGGTTGCCTCTTTAAAAAAAAGTAAAAGCCTTTCATTTTGAGATAATTACAGTCTTGCAGAAGAGTTTTGCAGAAAGAAGATGGTGCTGAGAGTTCCCATATGCCCTTCTTTAGTTGTCCCTGATGTTAACATCTTATATAACCATGGCATAATTATCAAAACTAACAAAATTACACAAAGATCAAATTTTCTCAGTTTTTCCATTAATGCTCTTTTTCTGTTCAAGGATGCTGTTTTGTATTTAGTTACCATGTCTCCTTAATATCCCCCAATCTGTAATGGGTCCTTAGTCTTTCTTCATCTTCCATGCATGACCTTGACACTTCTGAAGAGTAATGGTCAAGTATTTTGTAGAATGTCCCTCAATTTTGGTTTGTTTGATGTTTTCTTCTGACCAGACTGAAGTTATGGCTTTTGGGGAAGAATGCCACAGAAGAGATGTGCCCTTCTCATTGCATGGTACAGGGTACATGATATCAGTGTCTTCTTACTGAAGTTGTGAACTTTGATTACTTGGTTAAGATGGTGTATGCCTGGTTTCTCTACTGTAAAGTTACTGGTTTTCCATTTCCATTTTGTATCAGTTAGAAAGGAGTTGCCACATTCAGCCCATTCAAGGGGGAGGGGATTAGGCTTCACCTCTTGAAGGGAAGGAGATCAAAGAATTTGAGGACATGTAACCATCACAGTAGGGCGCCTGGGTGGCTCAGTTGGTTAAGCGACTGCCTTCGGCTCAGGTCATGATCCTGGAGTCCCAGGATCGAGTCCCGCATCAGGCTCCCTGCTCAGCAGGGAGTCTGCTTCTCCCTCTGACCCTCTTCTCTCTCGTGCTCTCTATCTCTCATTCTCTCTCTCTCAAATAAATAAATAAAATCTTTAAAAAAATAAAATAAAAAATAAAACCATCACAGTAATTAATAAATATTTTGAGAAGGATGCTTTGAGGCTATGCAAATATCCCACTTAAAGCTTTTAGTATTAATTTTAGTATTCATTGGTATATCTTTCCTGCAGTAATTATTACTATGGTTCAATTCCCTAATGGTGATTTATTTCCCTCATTCCTTGCACATTTAACACAGAATTCTTCTGTAAGAAAGACTTGTTCCTTCTCATCCTTTTATTTACTTATACCCATATGGACTGGTGACTATTTTATTCTTTGGGTTCCCTGTTTTTATTTTCTATTTTATTTTTTTGAGTTTTCAAACTTTTTTTAATCCATGTTTATTTCCTTTTTTATTTAAATTCAGATGATTAACATATAATGTAATATTGGTTTCAGAGGTACAGGTCTGTGATTCATCAGTCTTATATAATACCCAGTGCTTATTACATCTCATGCCCTTAATGTCCATCACCCAGTTAGCCCATCCCTCCACCCCCCTCTTCCCCAGCAACCCTCAGTTTGTTTCCTATGATTAGGAGTCTCTTGTGGTTTGTCTCCCTCTCTGGTTTCGTCTTGTTTTATTTTTTCCTCTCTTCCCCTATGATCCTCTGTTTTGTTTCTTAAATTCCACATATCAGTAAGATCATATGATAATTATCTTTCTCTGATTGATTTATTTCGCTTAGCATAATACCCCTCTAGTTCCATCCATGTCATTGCAAATGGCAAGATTTCATCTTTTTGATGGCTGAGTCCATTATATATACGTATATATATATACATATATATGTATCACTAAAAAAATTTCCTGAAATAAAACACAATTGTCAGATTGAGTTTTTTCTTTTTTAAAATCAGAAAAGCTTTCTTCTAGAAAGTCATTCATTATTCTTCCTATTCTAGCCACTGGTTTTCTTTTTGAGGAATTCCCATTATATGAAGATTGACTCTCCTGAAGGCATTTGTTTTATAGAAGATTTTTTTTTTTAAGATTTATTTATTTGAGAGAGAGAGCAGGCAGGTATATGGGGGGGTGAAACAGGGGAGGGAGAGGGACAAGCAGATTTCATGCTGAGCGTGGAGCCCTATGCAGGGCTTGATCCCATGACCTTGAGATCATGACCTGAGCCAAAATCAAGAGTCAGATGCTCAACTGACTGAGCCACACAGGTGCCCTTTTATAGAA
Organism: Eumetopias jubatus; assembly: GCF_037043125.1. Lineage (NCBI taxonomy): Eukaryota > Metazoa > Chordata > Mammalia > Carnivora > Otariidae > Eumetopias > Eumetopias jubatus. Next base: position 95,825,442 of record NW_028274818.1, read on the forward strand.
GATTTTTGAAATAAAATTTTAGAATACTAAATTATAGCCATTGTCTTCCCTTTTTCTCATTCAGGTTTTTTTTTGCCTTATGCTTACTTTTTCTTTCTTTTTTTTGGGTAGACATTAAAATATATATCAAAAACACCATGCAGGCACCAGAGTCCTGAGATTGTTAGAGAATTTCTCACAGCAATGAAAAGCCACAAGTTGACCAAGTAAGTAAAAAATTTTTTTTTAATTTTTTATTTAAATTCAATTTAGTTAGCATATGGTATATTATTAGTTTCAGGGGTAGAATTTAGTGATTCATCAGTTGCATATAACACCCAGTGCTCATTACATCAAGTGCCCTCCTTAATGCCCATCATCCAGTTACCGCATCTACCCACCCACCTCCCCTCTAGCAACCCTCAGTTTGTTTCCTACAGTTAAGAGTCCCTTATGGTTTGCCTCCCTCTCTGTTTTTATCTTATTTTATTTTTCCTTCCCTTCCCCTATGTTCCTCTGTTTTGTTTCTTAAATTCCACGTAGGAATGAAATCATATGGCTTTGTCTTTCTCTGACTTACGTCACTTAGCATAATACCCTCTAATTCCATCCATGTTGTTGCATATGGCAAGATTTCATTCTTTTTGATGGCTGAGTAATATTCCTGTGTGTGTGTGTGTGTGTGTGTGTGTGTGTGTGTGTGTGTGTGTGTGTGTGTACCTGTACCACACCTTTATCCATTCATCTGTCAATGGACATCTAGGCTCTTTCCAGATTTTGGGTATTGTGGACATTGCTGCTATAAACGTTGGGGTGCATGTGCCCTTTCAAATCACTGTAGTAGAAATTATTTTAAGTAGGAAAAGTGTGTGGCACATAATGAAAATGATAAACCATCCTCAGCAATGGTATATTTCTATTTCATTGGATTTTGAATTATAATTAACATATAGTGCCTTTTAAAGTAGGATTATGGTATTGTGGATAAGACAACTGAGACTTAGACACAAGGATCCTTCTAGAGCCAGAAACAATTTATTGGGATTTTTTTAAATCTTAAAATCTTTTTTGATTTTTTTTTTTTGAGTCCCAGTTCTATGACCTGCCGCATAACCTCTTTACAGCACTCAGACCAAATTTGTTGAAAATGGGCATCACAAATTAAAGTGATCTTTATAAAGTTGACCAATTAAGTCATTTGAACTTTGTGTTTACTTGGGACAAAAATGGCTTGATAATGTTCTGTCTTCTCTTTTAGAGCTTGATTACTTTTCCTGGTGACTTTCTTGAATAAGTTAAGCTTATAGGAATTAAAAACATAATTGAGAATTAGATTAAGAGTGGTGCCTGGGTTGCTCAGTTGGTTAAGCGTCTGCCTTCAGCTCAGGTCATGATTCCAAGGTCCTGGGATCGAGCCCCACATTGGGCTCCCTGCTCAGTGGGGAGCCTGCTTCTCCCTCTCCCTCTGTCGCTCCCCTACTTGTGCTCTCTCTCTCTCAAATAAATATTTTTTTTTAAAGAATTAGGTTAAGAGTTTACATGAGAAGAACACTAGCTCTTGTCTTTTAGAGTTAATACAGAGCTGATAAATCCCAAAAGCTTCTCTCATTCATTCAGGATAATTAATAATTTTCTTCTGAAGGAAACATTGGTATTATTTCAGACACACAGCTGATACACTATCCATAAACTAAGTGTACTTCTCTTGCCTCTTATCCAAATGAACTCTGAAAGCAAACATCTTTTAAGTGTGTGTGTGTTTTACTTTTGGTAAAATTTATCATCTTAACCACTTTTAAGTGCACAGTTCATTAGTGTTAAATATATTCACATGTTGTGCAACTAATATCCAGAAGTTTTTAATCTTCCAAAACTGAAACTCCTCTATACCAATTAAACAACTTCCATTTCCCTCTCACCCCAACCCCGACAGCGACCATTCTATTTTCTGTTTGTTTGAATTTGACTACTCTAGATACTAAGTGGAATCATATAGTATGTCTCTTTTTAGAAAGTGAATATTGGGGCGCCTGGGTGGCTCAGATGGTTAAGCATCTGCCTTCGGCTCAGGTCATGATCCCAGGGTCCTGGGATCAAGCCCACATCGGGCTTCCTGCTCAGCGGAGAGCCTGCTTCTCCCCCTCCTTCTGCTTCTCCCCCTGCTCATACTCTCTCTCTTTCTCTCTATCTCTGTGTCTCGAATGAATAAATAAAAAAAATTAAAAAAAAAAAAAGTGAATATTGTTTAACATCATTATTTTTTGTTTTACTATTTAAATCATTTTTAAATTTTTTTAAAAAGATTTTATTTATTTGACAGAGAAAGACACAGCGAGAGAGGGAACACAAGCAGGGGGAGTGGGAGAGGGAGAAGCAGGCTTCCCCTGGAGCAGGGAGCCCGATGCAGGGCTCGATTCCAGGACCCTGGGATCATGACCCGAGCTGAAGGCAGACGCTTAACAACTGAGCCACCCAGGCGCCCCCCATTTAAATGATTTTTAAGTGTGTAGTTCATGAAGTACATTTACATTGTTGTGCAACCATCACTGCCATCTACCCACAGAACATTTTCATCTTGCAATATTGAAACTTTGCACTTATTAAATAATGACTCTCCACATTCCCTACCTTCTGGCCCCTGGTAACCACCAATCTGCTTTTTCTTGTGAAATCTGAGTACCTCTTTTGAGGGGATCATATAGTATTTGTCCTTTTATGACTGGCTACTTTCTTTTTTTTTTTTTTAAAGATTTTATTTATTTATTTGAGAGAGAGAATGAGATAGAGAGAACATGAGAGGGAAGAGGGTCAGAGGGAGAAGCAGACTCCCTGCTGAGCAGAGAGCCCGATGTGGGACTCGATCCCGGGACTCCAGGATCATGACCTGAGCCGAAGGCGGTCACTTAACCAACTGAGCCACCCAGGCTCCCTATGACTGGCTACTTTCATTTACCATAATCTCTGCAGAGTTCATCCCTAATGTAGCATGTGTCAAATTTTCTCCTTTTGAACACTGCATGGTATTTTATATATCCATTTATCTATTGATATATAGCTGAGTTGTTTTCACCTTTTAGCTATTGTGCATAATGATGTTGCTGTGAACATGAGTGGACGAATACCTCTTTGAGACTCAGTGTTCAGTTCTTTTGAGTATGTACCCAGAAGGCAAATTGCTATTTTTAACTTTTTGTGGAACTGCCATACTGTTTTCCACAGTGACTACACCATTACTTATCCACAAGCAGTGCGTGAGGGTTCCAGTGTCTCCACATCCTTGTCAACACTTGTTTTTTGTTTTTTTTGGTAATAGCCATCTTAATGGGTGTGAAGCAGTATCATTGTGGTTTTGTTTTGCATTTGTTTGGTGATGTCAATCATCTTTGCAAAAGTTTGTCTGAAATTTTGAAGTCCAACTGTGTATTTCTCTTTTGTTATCTGTGCATTTGTGTCTATCTAAGAAATTATTGTCAAATCCAATGTCATAAAGCTTTTCTACTATGTTTTTTTTCGAGAGTTTTATACTTTTATGTTTTATGTTTAGATGTTAGATCCATTTTGAATTAATTTTTGTGTGTGGTGTAAAATAAGGATTCACCTTCATTCTTTTATTTTTTTAAAGATTTTATTTGTTTATTTGAGAGAGAGAGAATGAGAGATAGAGAGCATGAGAGGGAAGAGGTTCAGAAGGAGAAGCAGACTCCCTGCTCAGCAGGGAGCCCGATGTGGGACTCGATCCCGGGACTCCAGGATCATGACCTAAGCCAAAGGCAGTCGCTTAACCAACTGAGCCACCCAGGCGCCCTCACCTTCATTCTTTTACATGTAGATGCCCAGTTTTCCCACCACAATTTGTTGAAAAGATTGTCCTTACCCATTGAATAATGTTGACACCCTTGTCAAAAATCATTTGACCATATATGCGAGAGTTTATTTCTGTTCCATTGGGCTGCATGTCTTTCTTTATGTTAATACTACACTGTTTTGATTGCTGTAGTTTTGTAGTAAGTTTTGAAATCAAGAAATGTGACACCTCCAACTGGATTCCTTTTTTAGATTGTTTGGGTTATTTAAGGTCCCTTGGTATTTCTGTATGATTTTATATTTCTGCAAAAAATGCTATTGGGATTTTTATAGGGATTATGTTCAATCTCTAGTTTGCTGTGGGTAAGTATGGACATCTTAACAATGTTAAGTTTTGCAGTCCCCAAACATGGGATGTCTTTCCATTTGTGCCTTCTTTAATTTCTTTCAGCAGTATTTTATAGTCTTTGGTGTACCTCCTTGGTTAAGTTTATTCCTAAGTATTTAATTTTTTTCAGTGCTATTGTAAATGGAATTGTTTTCTTAATTTCTTTTCCAGATTGTTCATTGTTAGTGTATAGAAACAACTGATTTTCGTGTATTGATTTTATATCCTATAACCTGGCTAAAATTGTGTATCAGTTCTAACAGTTTTTTGTGGAATCTTTAGGTTTTTCTACCTGTAACATAATGTCTGTGAACAGAGATAATTTTACTTCTTCTTTTCCAATATGCATGCTTTTATTTCTTTTTCTTTTTTCTTTTTTTTTTTAAGATTTTATTTATTTATTGACAGAGAGAGCGAGAGAGGGAAAAACAGAGTACAAGCAGGGGGAGCTGCAGGCAGAGGGAGAGGGAGAAAGCAGGCTTCCCGATGAGCAGGGAGCCCAATGCGGGGCTCGATCCCAGGACCCTGGGATCATGACCTGAGCCGAAGGCAGACGCTTAACAACTGAGCCACCCACGCCCCCTTATTTCTTTTTCTTATTTAATTCCTCTGACTAGGACTTCTGGTACTGTGTTGAATAGAAGTGGTGAAGGAAGGCATCCTTGTCATGTTTTAGTCTTTCACCACTGCGTAGGTGTTGGCTGTGGGTTTTTCATATATGGCCTTTGTTATGTTGAGATAGGTTCCTTATATTCCAAGTGTTTTGAATATTTTTATCATGAAAGGGTATGAATTTTATCACATGCTTTTTCTGCAACAACTGAGATGATTAGGTGGGGCTTTTTCCTTTATTTGTTAATGTGTTATATTACATTGATTTTCACGTGTTGAACAGTTCTTGCATTCCTTGAATTAGTTCGACTTGGTCATTGTGTGTAATCCCTTAATAGGCTGGTTAGGTTAATATTTTGTTGTAGATTTTGCAGCAACATAAGAGCTAGTGGTCTGTAGTTTTCTTGTAGTATCTTTGTTGGGCTTTGGTATCAGGGCAGTCTTGGCCTCATAAAATGAGTTAGAAAGTGTTCCCTCTGCTTTAATATTTTGGAAGAGTTTGAGAAAATTTGGTGTTAATTCTTGGTTGAATGTTTGCTAGAATTCGCCTATGAAACATCTGGTCCTGGACTTTTCTTTTTTTTTTTTCAGATTTTAGATTACTGACTAAATCTCCTTGTTACTTATAGGTCTATTCAGATTTTCTATTTCCTCCTCATCCAGTCTTGGTAAGTTGTGTGTATCTAGGACTGTACGTATGTATTTTTGAAGGAAGATTATTTATGTGTTACCCAAAGTCATTCTTGTTCTTTGGTATATTAGAAGCTTTAAGGAGGATTCACTTGTAATGTTAGGGTGGATCATAGAAGATCTTCCTTATCGGAAACCAGTATAAATTATATCAGATTGAACTGGGAAAGTTTCATACCTCCACCTTGCAATGATAGTAACTTCCATTTATTGAGTCCATTTAGTGTTCTGTGCATTTAACATTCTCATTTAATTTTATTTCTCACGGCAGCCTAATGTACAGTCTACTGCAAATGGGGATATTTGAGTTCATTACTTCAGGTTTCTAGTTTAACTTTTTCCCTTTTGGCTGTCTTTGCTTTTGATTCCTGAATGATAAAGCGCTATTATTCTACCTGTTATGATGACATCATTTCATTCTGACTGACCCAAGTAAATCAGTCTGTTACCTCTTTGGTTCTCATTTTTTCTCCAAACACTTTTAGTGGGGTAGGGGTGTAGTCAGTTGAAATCGTTAGTTTAGTCTAAATGCTTTTTGACCATTAAACTTTTAATATTGATAAAAGAGACTTGAAGCACGTTGTGTTTACAATGAAAAGAGCAGTAGCTGAATCCTCACTAGTGTAGCTTTGTTGCCTGCCTTTGTTACAACCTTTATGGTTAATATTGGTGGTGTTTGAAGTAGTGAGGGATGGCTGGTCTTCTTTAATAGCTGAAAATAATTTTAAGAAATGCACATAATCAAATGCTTCAGAAATTGGAAGATAGCTCTGAGAATAGGCTAACTTCCAATGGAAATGTTTTTATAGAAAATGAGGGAAATGGAAGGTGAGAAGAGCATTTAAGTGTAGGAGAAGTGAGGTTTTGGCTGTTTTATACACACTGACTCACTTAATCCCGATAGCCAACGCAGTGTTGTACGGATGAGTGAACCGAGGCTCAGAGAAGTTACATACCTGCCCCAAATCAAGCACAGAGTAAGGGGTAATCCAGTAGTGAATTCTTCCAGCTTACCCAAAGTTTCATGTTGTTTTTCTGAGAAAGTTGGTTAGTGTGTGTATCAAGATAGTGGACCCAGTGGGCCCTTTGGTTGTCCTTACTTGGGCATTGACAAGGAACTTTTTCTTCTGGGGAAAAGAACAGAGTTATTCTCTTCCAATATCCAGGCAAGAGAGTTTTTCACTCCTAGAAGTCTTAGAGTCAACGTTGGACTCATATAAATATTTCTTTTAAAACGATTTATCATGGGGGCACCTGGGTGGCTCTGTCGTTGAGTGTCTGCCTTCGGCTCAGGTCATGATCCCGGGGTCCTGGGATCGAGCCCCACATCGGGCTCTCTGCTCAGCAGGGAGCCTGCTTCTCCCTCTCCCACTCCCCCTGCTTGTGTTCCCTTTCTCACTGTCTCTCTCTCTCTCTCTGTCAAATAAATAAATAAAAATCTTTAAAAAAAAAAAGATTTCTCATGTCATTAATATACAAGCAGTTCATGTGTATTGCAGAACAGTTCCATCACCCCCAGAAATAACCTCATTCTGTCTTTTGTAATTAATCCCTTCCCCTGTGTCCAGTGTCTGGCAACTGATCTGTTTTGTCTTCCTATAGTTTTGCCCTTTCCAGAAAATCATATAAATGGAATCATACAGTATATAGCCTTTTGAGTATGTCTTCTTTCCATTTACATACTGCATTTGTGATTTATCCACATTGTTGTGTATTATTCCTTTTTATTACTGAGTAGTGTTCCATTATATGGATGTACCACAGTTTGTTTATTCACTCATCAGTTGAAAGACATTGAGATGTTTCCAGCTTTTGGCAGTTATGCATAAAGCTACTGTAAGCACCTCATAAAGTTCTGTGTGAGAATAAGTTTAACTCTGTAAGAAATTGCTGAACTCTTTTTCTAAAGTGACTGCCACATTTTGCATTCTCTCTGGCAATGTAAGAGAGTTCCACTTAACTCCATATCCTCACTGGTACTTGGTATTTTTAGTGATTTTTATTTTGATGTTATATGGGTTTGAAGGGGTATCTCATTGTGGGTTTTTTTTTTTAAGATTTATTTATTCAAGAGAGAGAGGGAGAGAGCGAGCATGCATGCAGGGAGAGGGTCAGAGGGAGAGAATTCCCACACAGACTCCCTACTGAGTGCAGAGCCCAACACACAGTTCAGTTTTCCCACCAATGAGATCACAACCCAAGCCAAAATCAAAAAGTCAGACACTTAACTGACTGAGCCACCCAGGCAGTGGTTTTTAATTACATTTCCTTAATAATGAATAATGTGGAGCATTTTCTTGTTCTTATTTCATTTATCTTCTTGGATGAAGTATCTGTTTAAATATTTTGCCCACTATTTTATTGTTTTTTTAATTGCATTGTTTTAAGAATTCTTTGTATATTCTGAATATAAGTCCTTTGTTCAGCATGTAATTTGCAGATATTTTCTCCACTTTGTGGTTTGTCTTTTTGTTCTCTCTTTTTTAAAGATTTTATTTATTTGAGAGAGAGGAATCACAAGCAGGGGGAGAGGAGCAGAGGGAGAGGGAGAAGTAGCCTCCCTGCTGACCAGGGAGCCCAATGTAGGGCTCCTTCCCAGGACCCTGAGATCATAACCTGAGCCAAACGCAGATGCCCAGCTGACTGAGCCACCCAGGTGCCCCTGTCTTTTCATTCTCTTAACACTTTCTCAGAGCAGAAGGTTTTAATGGAGTCAGATTTATCTTTTCTTTTTTATCTTATGCATCCTGCCTTTAACATTTTATGCAAAAATTCTGCCATATCCAAGGTTAACAAAGATTTTTCTCATATATTTTCTTCTAGAAATAATCCATTTTGAGTTGATATTGAGGGTATGTTGTGAGATAAGGGTTGAGATTCTTTGTGTGTGTGTGTGTGTGTAGATTCAGTGTTCCAGTACCATTTGTTGAAAGACCATCCTTTCTTTGTTGAATTGCCTTTGCTGTTTATTATAAGAAATCTGTTGATTCTGTTACTTCATTCTATATTGTTCCTATGATCTGTGTGTCTATTTTTCTGCCAGTACCACACTGTCTTGATCACTGCAGCTTCGTAGTAAGTGTGAAATCAAATAGTAAAAGTTCTTCAGCTTTGTTCTTTTTCAAAATTGTTTGGCTTTTCTGGTCCTTTGCCTTTTTATATAAAAATTTTTAAAGATTTCTTTATTTTAGAGAGAGCAAGAGTCAGCGGGGGCAGGGGCAGGGCCGAGGGAGAGAACCTCTAGCAGACTCCCTGCTCAGCGGGGAGGCTGTTGTGGGGCTCAGTCCCACAACCCTGAGATCATGACCTGAGCCAAATCTGAGTCGGACGCTTAACCGACTGAGCCACCCAGGTGCCCTTTATTGGTAAATTTTTTAATCAGCATCTAGAACAGATCCTGCTGTTTGGGATTTCATTACATCTATAGATCAGTTTTTGGGGGAGAAATGATATCTTATCAATATCGAGTCTTCTAATCCATGAAAACAGTGTATCTCTCCACTTATTTAGGACTTTAATTTCTTTCATCACTGTTTTTGTAGTTCAGCATACAGGTTATGCACAATTTATTGGATTTATACCCGTGAATTTAACAATTTTTGGTACTATTGTAAATAGCACTGATTTCCAGATGTTTGTTGCTAATGTAGAGAAATACAGCTGATTTGTTTATATTGATCCTACGCTGTACAGCCTTTCTAATCCCACTTACTAATACTAGGAGATTTTCTTAGTATGTTCCTTGTGATTTTTCTATGTAGACAGTCATAGTATTTGTGAATACAGAATGTTAAATTTTTTTCAAATCTTTTTGCCTTCATTTCTTTTTCCTTTCTCATGTTCTGGCTAGGACTATGATGTTGATGTATGATGTTCAATAGGAGTGGTAAGAGCAGACATTTTTACCTTGTTCCTGATGTTAGGGGAAAAAGGCTTTCAGTTAATTTACCGGTAAGTATGTTAGCTTAGGTTTTTCATTAATGCCCTTTACCAGGTTTAGGAAGTTCAGTTTGCTGAGATTCTTATCATGACTGGATGTTGATTATGTCATTTGCTTTTTCTGTCTCTTGAGGTGTTCATATGGCTCTTGTTCCTTTAGTCTTTTTGAGGCACCTGGCTAGCTTAGTCCAGTGGATCATGCAACTCTTGATCTTGGGGTTGAGAGTTCAAGCCTCATGTTGGGTGTAGAGATTACTTACAAAAATGTAATAAAAAAAATGTGTCTTTTTGCCTGTATCTTTTTATGTATTTTGCTTAGTGATAACAATCTGCATACATATAATCATTTACAGTCCAGATAGAGTTAACATTTTACCCCTAAGTAAAATACATGTAAGTCCCTTAACTTCTCTCTTTTATAATTGTCATATTTATTACATCTGTATCCTTGAAAAAGTGTTTAGCAGTGTTTTAACTTTTACTTTATATACTTTTACATATTTTAAAGAATTTAGGATAAAAATAGTTTTTTATGTTTACCCAGATTTTTGCTCTTTTTTTTAAAGATTTTATTTATTTATTTATTTATTTATTTGACAGAGAGAGAGAGAGAGTGAGGCAGGCAAAGGGAGAGGGAGAAGCAGGTTCCCTGTTGAGCAAAGAGTCCAATGCAGGACTCAGTCCCAGGACCCTGGGATCATGACCCGAGCCGAAGGCAGAGGCTTAACTGACTGAGCCACCCAGGTACCCCTTGCTCTTCTTTCTGAAGTTCCATGTTTACTTCTTATCATTTACTTAAGCCTGAAAAACTTTCATTAGCATTTCTTTTAGAACAGGTCTGCTGGCTATAAGTTTCCTTAGTTTTCTTTGAACTGAGATTGTTATTTTCTTTCATTCCTGAAGGATAGTGTCAGAGGTTGATTGGTCTTTTCTTTCAGCACTTTAAAGATGTTACTTCAGTGTCTTCTAACTGCCATGGTTTCTGATGAGTAATCTGGTCATGCAGTGTGTTATGTGTTATTTTCTTCTCGCTGCTTTCAGTATTTTTTCTTCTCTGGTCTTCAAAAGTCTGATTATAATTTTTTTTTTCAGTTTACCTTTGCTGAGCTTCTTGATTATGTAAATTTTTGTTTCTTACTAAATTTGTGAAGCTTTGGACCATTATTTTGAAATAATTTTTTCTGCCCCAGTCTCTTTCTCTTTTCTTTCTGGAACTCCAAAGACAACTGTTAGAACTTTAATAGTTCTATCGGTCCCCAAGGCTCTGTTCTCTCTTTATTTTTTTTAGACAAACTTTTTTTTTTTTAAAGATTTTATTTATTTATTTGACAGAGAGAGACACAGTGAGAGAGGGAACACAAGCAATGGGGGTGGGAGAGGGAGAAGCGAAGCAGGCAGGGAGCCCGATGCGGGGCTTGATCCCAGGACCCTGGGATCATGACCTGAGCCGAAGGCGGACGCTTAACAACTGAGCCACCCAGGCGCCCCTAGACAAACTTTTTTATTAACATTTCCCAAACAATCTATATGGTTGTCACTCTTAGTTCCTTAATTGGAACATGTTGGACCCAGTTGACACAAAAAGCTTTGGATAATGAGACACAAGTAGGGGATCAGGCACCTGGGGAAAGGAATGGAAAGAAAGAAAATGATGCATCACTTTTCCTCTAGATTTGCCTTTTTTTTTTTTTTAAGATTTATTTATTTATTTGAGAGAGCAGGGAGGGGCAGAGGGAGAGAATCTTTCAAGCACACTCTCTGCTGAGCGTGGAGCCTGACGTGGGTCTCAGTCTCACAGTCCATGAGACCGTGATCCCAGCTGAAACCAAGAGTTGGACACTGAACTGACTGAACCACCTAGGCACACCTTCTCTAGATCTACTCTGATTGTCACATGCAGTTTCATCTAGATGGCACCTTGTCACATGACTGTATTTCTTCCAATCCATGGCTCCTCTGTAGGCTGTTTATCAATAAACACCACAGAGCAGTCCTGTTCAGTGGAACCTTCTGCAGTGATAGAAATATTCCTCTGGTCTGTCCTATACAGTAGCTTCTAGCCACATGCAGCTGTTGATCATTTGAAATGTGACTCGTGCAAAGGAGGAACTGCATTTTTAGTTTAATTTTATTATTGTTTAAAGATTTTATTAATTTATTAGAGAGAGAGAGAGAGAGCACAAGCAGGGAGAGCAAGGGAGGGAGAAGCCGGCTCCCCGCGGAGCAAGGATCCCAATGTGGGGCTCGATCCCATGACCCTGGGATCATAACCTGAGTCGAAGGCAGATGCTTAACAACTGAGCCATCCAGGTGCCCCAGTTTTAGCTAAGTTTAATTAAATTTAAGTATTAGTAGCCATATCTAGTCAGTGGCTGGCATTTGGGCAGTGCCATTTTATAATACTTCCTTTTAATTGTCTTCATCTCAGAAGCCATAGGCAAAATTCAGTGGCCTTTACAAGTCCTTTTCTGAGTGATTCTGAAGCTTGATACACTGAATTTATCCTGGGGGAAAGGTGGAAAGGCCATCCTCCGATTTGGCAGCTCCTCTTCTGCCACCTATATTCTCCCCACCATCCTGTGGTGGCTGAGGGTGCTTCTAGCAGCATTGCAACTCTTGAGTCATCGGGCCTTGTCTTTGAAACCTCAGAACTGAGTGTCTCATTAGCTGGATTCCCAGAAATGTCTGTCACATCAGAGCAGCTCTTCTACCTGAATGAGCCTGTTGGCTGGTTTCTTACTGAGAGGTGAAAGTCTGAGAACTTGGTGCCAAAGGCCTTTAGAATCATAAAACCGTGTCTCCCAGATGTGATACAGGTAATGCCATGGTGTGTGAGATGATTTTAGGTGATACAATAATATATCTTGATGTGCTATTTTAATTTCATTAGTTAAATTTACTTTAATGTGTACTCTTGAGTTAATATTTGCATGGTATATCATTCTCTGTTTCCTTTGTCTTTTATGATGCTACCTATACCCATTCAGTGATACAGTCTGGGAAATGGCATGGGGAAAGTAGATCAGTTTTTTACCCCCAATTTTTTTTTTTTAAGATTTTATTTATTTACTTGAGAGAGAGAGAGAATGAGAGATACAGAGCATGAGAAGGAAGAGGGTCAGAGGGAGAAGCAGACTCCCCGCTGAGCGGGGAGCCCGATGCGGGACTCAATCCCGGGACTCCAGGATCATGACCTGAGCCGAAGGCAGTCGCTTAACCAACTGAGCCACCCAGGCGCCCTACCCCCAATTTTTTATTGTGGTAAAATGAATGTAACAAAATTTATCATTTGAACTATTTTTTTAAAAAGATTTATTTATTTATTTTAGAGGTGGGGGAGGTGCAGAGGGAGAGAGAGAATTCCAAGCAGATTCCCTGTTGGGTGCAGAACCTGACATGGGACTCAGTCTCAGGACCCCGAGGTCATGACCTGAGCTGAAATCAGAGTCAGACGTTTAATGACTGAGCCCACCAGCTGCCCCTTAACCATCTTTAAATGAATGTTTGGTGTATTAAATACATTCATAATAACTCTTTCATCTTGTAAAACTGAAATGCTGTACCTATTAAACAGTAATTCCACATTTCCCCCAACCCCCTGCCTCAGCCTCTGGTTTAACATCCTAAAGTTGTAACACTCTAATTTGAATTTATACTAGTTTAGCTTCAATAACAAATACAAAAACTCTGTTACAACTTCATCCCCCTCCTTTCAGTTGCTGATATAACAGAATTACATCTTTGTACATTGTGTGCCCCAAAACATAAACTTGTAAGTATTTTAAATTAAATTATGTAGAAAGCAAAAAGAAGAGTTACAAGCTGCTTTTATAATTGCCCACGTGTGGGGCGCCTGGGTGGCCCAGATGGTTAAGCATCTGCCTTCGGCTCAGGTCATGATCTCAGGGTCCTGGGATCAAGTTCCGCGTCGGGCTCCCTGCTTGGCGGGAGGCCTGCTTCTCCCTCTCCCTCTACTGCTCCCCCTGCTTGTGCTCTCTTGCTCCCTCTGTTGAATAATTAATAAAATCTTAAAAAAAACATACAGCTTCAATTTACTGTCTAGGATCCTTTCATTTCATACTGCACAACACTGTTGAGTGTTGCTTCCAGGGTAGGTCTAGTGGTAACAAACTCCCTCAGCTTTTGTTTACCTGAAAAAGTCTTAATTTTTTCTTCAGTTTTGAACAATAGTTTTTTCTGGAAGTAGGATTCTTGCTTGAGTGTTCTCTTTCTTTTAGCACTTTGAATATTTTGGCCCACTGCCTTCTGGCTTTCAAAGTTCTGATTAGAAATCTGCTGGTAATCTTAATGAGGATCCCTTGATATGACAGTTTACTTCCCACTTGCTTCTTTCAAGATTCCGTCACTGTTTTCTAAAAGTTTGATTATAATGTGTCTGTGTGGGTCTCTTTGAGTTCATCTTGGAGTTCATTGAGCTTCTTGGATGTTTGTTTTCAAGTCTTCCATCAAATTTGGGACGTTTTTAGCCATTTTTTTCTTCAGTTATTTTCTCTCCTCTGCCCCCCTTTCCTCTTTTTCCTTCTGGGGCTCCCAAAATGCCTATGTTGGTCCACTTCATAGTGTTGCACAGATCCCTTTGGTTCGGTTTACTTCTCTTCAATCTTTTTTGTTTCTGTTCCTCAGATTCAATAATTTCCATTGTCCTGTCTTGAACTTTGCTGATTCTTTCTTTTGCCTTGAATGGGCCATATTTTTTCTGTTTCTTTGTATACCTTGTAATTTTTCATTGAAAACTGGACATTCTTTGGGTCATTACAGAAATCAAATTCTCTTCCTTCCCCAGAATTTGCTGTTTTTTGGTGTCGTTTTGTTTGTTTATTTGTTTGCTTATTCATTTTTGTATTGTTGTAGGCTGTCCCTGTGCCAAGGATCAGTGTGAGGTATAAACACAAGGCCTTTCAGATCTGTTCTGAGCCTGCCCTTTCCCTAGGCATGCACAGTTAATTTCTGACTTTACCTGTATATGAAGTTGTTTTAGAATGTTCTAGCCCTTAATACCTGAGCTTTAGGAAAGAAGGGGAAAATGAAGAGTGGCAAAAAAAGGACCCTGGCCTTTTAAATCTTCCCACAGTCACTTCAGCTGTAGTGAAGGGGCTTGTGGCACGGGGGAAAGTGCAGCAGTGGCCACTGCCCTTTATCTGCACCTCTGATCAGAAGCAGCAACAGTGATTAGAGCACAGGCCTTTGGGAGGACAGGTTCTTTTTTTGCCCTCTCTGGCTTCAGGAAGCTGTATGCAAGCTGCTTTGGGAACATGTGCACAGCTGCCTACAAATGGAACTGGAGGATGGTATACTGTGCTAAGGTCTAAAATTGACCAAAATTAACTTTAGTGTACCTTCTAAGCCTTACCCTGAAAGTTGCAGGCCTTTAAGAGGCTCTAGAATTCCAAAGTAGTTACATCAGACAGACTCTATCAGTGCAGTTATTATCTAGATGGAGAGACTGATTCCTGGTGCCTTCTACTTTGCCACTTTTCCAGAATCTGCTCTGTTCTTTTTCCTTTTTTTTTTTTTTTAATTAAGACTTTATATTTTTAGATCACTTTTACGTTAACAGCAAAATTAAGGGGAAGATAGAGATTTCCCGTATACCCCCTCCCCATCAGATGCACAGCCTCCCCCTTTATCAACATCCCCCATCAGATTGGTAAATATGTTACAATCAATGAACCTCCATTGACATATCATTATTACCCAAAGTCCATGGTTTACATTGTGGTTCATTCTTAGAATTGCACATTCTGTGGATTTGGACGAATGTATAATGACATGTATGTACTGTTGTAGTATCATATGGAGTGTTTGGAAATCCTCTGTGTTCCACCTGTTAATCCCTCCCTCCCACACACAACCCCTGGTAACCACTGATCTTTTTATTGTCTCCATAGTTCGCCTTCTTCAGAATATCATGTAGTTGGAATCATACAGTATGTAGTCTTTTTCAGATTGTCTTCTTTCACTTAGTAATATGCATTTTAATGCATATTATGCATTAAATGGTCTTTATGGCTTCATAGCTCATTTCTTTTTGGCACTAAATAATATTCCGTTGTCTGAAGGTACTGTAGTTTGTGTGTCCATTTATCCACTAAAGGACATCTTGGTTGCTTCCAAGTTTGGGCAGTTATCAAAAAAAACCTAGTTTAAACATTTGTGTGCAGGGTTTTTTTGTCAGTGTAAGTTTTCAGCTCCTTTGGGTAAATACCAAGGAGTGCAGTTGCTGGATCACATGGTAAGAGTATGTCTAGTTTTGTAAGAGACCACCAGATGGCTATATCATTTTGCATCCCCCCATCAATGAATTAGAGTTTCTGTTGGCTTCAGTCCTCACCAGCATTTGGTGATGTTAGTGTTCTGGATTTTGGCCATTCTTATGGGTGTTTAATGGTATCTCGTTCTGTTGTTGTTGTTGTTTCTGAGATTTATTTATTTATTTGCCAGAGAGAGAGAGAGCTCGCCTGTGCGTGCAAGCAGGGGGAGGGGCGGGCAGAGGGAGAAGCAGGCTCCCCGCTGAGCGAGGAGCCTGACATGGGGCTCTATCCCAGGAGCCTGGGATCATGACCTGAGCTGAAGGCAGAGGCTTAACCAACTGAGCCACCCAGGCATCCCAGTGGTATCTTGTTTTAATTTGCATTTTCCTAATAACATAAAATGCCAAGCATCTTTTCACATGCTTCTTTGCCACCTCTATATCTTTTTTTTTTTTAAGATTTTATTTATTTGAGAGAGAGAGCACGAGCGTGTGGGGAGGGGCAGAGGGACAGGCAGACTCCCCACTGAGTGGGAAGCCCCATGCGGGGCTGGATCCCAGGACCCTGAGATCATGACCTGAGCTGAAGTCAGATGTTTAACCAGCTGAGCCCCCCAGGTGCCCCTGTATATCTTCTTTGATGAGGTGTTCATTTAGGTCTTTGGTCATTTTTTAATTGAGTTGTTTGTTTTCCTATTGTTTCAAGAATTTGTTGTATATTTTGAATAACAGTCCTTTATCCTGTGTCTTTCATAAATATTTTCGCCTAGCCTGTGGTTTGTTTTCTCATTTTCTTGATGTCGTGTTTCACAGAGCAGATGTTTTTAATTTTAATGAAGTCCACTTTATCAGTTATTTCTTTCATGGATTGTGCCTTTGGTGTTGTAGCTGAAAAGTCATCATCAAACTTAAGATCATCTAGGTGTTCTCTTGAATTATCTTCTAGGAGTTTTTATAGTTTTGCATTTTACATTTAGGTCTAGTTGTCTAGACAGTTTTTTCTAGGTTGTAGAGAGGCAGATTCCTGGTTCTTCCCACCCTGCCATTTTCCCTGATTCCTCTCTGTTCATTTTTTTCCTTTCCCTCCCCACCCCCCCTTTTTTTTAAAGATTTTATTTATTTATTTGACAGAGAGAGTGAGAGCAGGAACACAAGCAGGGGGAGTGGGAGAGGGAGAAGCAGGCTTCCCACTGATCAGGGAGCCTGATGTGGGGCTCGATCCCAGAACCCTGGGATCATGACCTGACCCGAAGGCAGACGCTTAACCGACTGAGCCATCTAGGCTCCCCTCCCTTGTTGTTCAAACAATTTCCGTTGATCTGTCTGTAAATTCACAGACTCTTTTGTCTGTCATCTCCATTTTGTTAATAAGCCCAGCCAGTGAATTTTTTTTATTTCATATGTTTTTTCTAAAATTTTCATTTTTTTTAAAGATTTCTTTATTTATTTGACAGAGAGAGACACACAGCGAAAGAGGGAACACAGCAGTGGGGAGTGGGAGAGGGAGAAGCAGGCCTCCCGTGGAGCAGGGAGCCCGATGCGGGGCTCGATCCCGGAACTCCGGGATCACGACCTGAGCCGAAGGCAGATGCTTAACGACTGAGCCACCCAGGCGCCCCTTGTTATAGTAGCTACTTTAATGTCTTTGATAATTCCAACATATGGGTTATTGTAGGTTTGGTATCTGTTGATTATCTTTTCCCTTGAGATGAGTTGTATTTTCTTTCTTTCCATTGAGGTAATTTTAAATTATATCTTGGACCCTTTGAATATTGTATTGTTTAGACTCTGGATCCTGTTAAAAGCCTCTGGTTAATGTTGCTTTTTGTTTGTTTCTTTTAGCAGTCCGTCAACCCAGTTAGGTTCACACCTCAAGTCTCTTGCCTTCCATGGGCAAGATTTCAATGTCAGTTTAGTTTTTAAAAACTTTGATCTGCATCTTTGGATCTTTTTTGCAAATGAGACTGGAGTGGTGGTCTAACATGTTCACTTCTTAGTGTGTTTGCTGAGTCTGTTTGGTGTTTGTTGTTTGGGGGCTGTTCTGCACATGAATAGCTCAAGCTGAACCTAGGGTTTGTGCTGATTGATGCTCAAATTTAGGGGAATCTCCTCCTCTAGCCCATCTCTCTGGGGTTGCCCCTATACTCTTTGACCCACTTGAGCCCCGCCTTTTGGTTCTCTGGCCACAGGTACTGGATTTCTTTCAAAGATTTAGCTGCCCACATGTACGGTTGTTACTGGTGCCCCTTGGGGCAAAGCAAGGAGGGAAAAGGGGGAAAAAGATACTACTTGGCACTCTGGACCACCAAGACTCTATGGCTTCATTCATTGCCAGGGCTCCCTGGGGAGCTGCCCTTGAGCTGTGAGTTTCATCCAGATTTCCAGGTCTCAGGGGCCCCTTTCCCCAGTCTTCTGGCTGGAAAGATGAAATTTCTGTTGGAGTTTTAGCTGCGTGTTGGAACTCCTGCCATAGCTTTGCTGTGGCCTGAGGATCACAGCTGTGCGAGAAAAGAGAAAACAAAGCAAAAGAAACTCACATCCATCCCTCACACTAACTAGTTCTTCAGGTTTATTTCCCTCCCCAGTGCACCTACATTTATATACTTCTCAGTCCTTTTATATTCAGAGTCCTCAGGTTATTCCTTTTGTATTTAGTCCTGGGGGTTTTTTGTTACAGTCAGCAGAAAGATTGGCTTTAGTGGTCTCACTCTTATCTTATGTACAACACAAGTCCTAATAGTTGGTTTTTGAGAGCTCTTCTCAGTATTTGTCTGGTCTGGTGTATTGCTTCCCAATCCCTACATATTTTCTGCTACAGAGATGTACCTGGCTGCCATTCGAGAAACACACAAATGGGGTGTCTGGTTCAGTCAGCAGAGCATGAGACTCTTGACCTTGGGGTTATGGGTGCAAGCCCCACGTTGGGCATAGAGTTTAATTAAAAAAAGAGAGAGAGAGAGAGAAAGAAAGTGAGAAAGAAAAAAAGGGAGGGAGGGATGGAGGGAGGGAGGAAGGAAGGAAGGAAGGAGGGAGGGAGGAAGAAACCCACAAATAAGAATGGTTTTACAAGCTGATTCATGATTAGCCATAATCTATGTAAATTTAAGCAGATTGTAATATTCAGAGAAGTTCCTTTTTTCCATTTGTGATCCTAAATTTGAGGATTTGTAAATTTCTTTGTGACTTTTTGGGGCCTATTTTTCATTAAATGGTTGATTTCTGGGACAGATCATGTGCCAGGGTTTTTACATAGGTTGTCCAGGACTGCCAGAAGCAAAAGCTGCAGGCAGTGTTGTTCTACAAACAACCAGTAGAGGGGTCTGGCAGGCTTCTTTCTCTGTAGAGGCCTGGCTTCTCCATTGCAGCCCGTTGGCTTTCCTTGGCCCCGGTACCTATGACACAGGGGCTGCTTGCAATATGCCATCAAGACCTGGACCATCTTGTACTAGCCAGTGCGATATAAGACAAGAAGCACATTTGTAACAGAAACTGCTGAAGTGCTCTTTAATCCTTATATCTGCATACCACCTAAGAAAGTTTTTCTCTAGCATCCTCTCAGGGAGAGGAGATTCAAGATAATAGCCCTTAAATGGTCCAGTTCTCATGGTACAAACTGGAACTTTATTAATTTGCTTAAATTAGGTCCTTGAGGTATAGTAGGAACTTCATAGCTTTATTCAGCAAAATGGTAGCATTGAGACTAGCCTCGAAGGCACTTGAACCCTTAAGTCCTGTTATTTTTCTATAGTATGTTTATTCCGCAAAGCATTTGGTTCTTTAATCATTTAATTTTTGCTTGAGGCATTTAGTTCTTAAGAACTGCAGCCTGGCTTACAGCCCCAGCTCTCATCCTAAGACTGCCTCCCTAAGATGTACAGCTATGTTTGCCAGGAATAGAGGACTTGCCTTTGAGACCCAGCTTAGATAGGTTTGTAAATAACTTGGAGTCCCTAAAAGGGACTCTTCGGTACACAGATTACTCTTGGGGTTTCGCACCATATTTGGGACATGTACTTAACTTCTAGAGCCAACAAAACTCAGAGGAGATGGGTGGGTTGTCAGGTTTCCCTACTGTCTGGCGTGTGGTTATCCTGTCTGCTTTCAGAGCATGGAATCCTGCCCCCGGTCTCCCCAGTGCTCAACAGGTGTCTCTTTGTACTTTTCCTGAAAGTCAGTCCTGCCTAACTCTGTCTTTAATCTATCCTCCAGCTTTGTCTCTACTTGGGGGATACAAAGATGAATACAACGTAAGTGCTATGGTAGGAGGGTCATAGTAGAGAGACACTGAAGTGTCAGAATTTGAGTATATCATTTTGTCTCTGGGAGGGGACACTGGGTTTTAATGTGAAGGAAGAGTCAGCCAGGTGCAGGTGAGTTTGTTCTCTCTGAGCAGAGGGGACATGATGTGCTAAGGCACAGAAGCAAGAAGTAGCCTGATGCTTCTCTGTGCAGTGTTTAGTGTCGTTTGATTGGGAGATAAGTGCATAGGGAAAGCGAAGGCATACGAACCTAGAGAGATTGACAAATACCAGATTTCAGGGTGTTCTGGAGACTGAACTAAGGAAATTCAAATTCATATCAAAACCTGTGGGGACAGCGGAGGATTACAAGCAGGACAATGAGGTGGCCGGATTTTCATCTTTTAAAAGATACTTTATTTGTGAGTGAAGATAAGTTTAAAAAGTGGCAGACCCCTGGGGATAGAGGCCATTGTCCTCTAACCAAGAAGAATTATGGCTTATAGAAATGGTGAGGAGGGGATGGATACCTTGAAAGAAACAATCTTTAAAAAAAGAAACAGTTATTAATTCTCAGTGACTTGATACTGGCAGTGGGTAAGAGGGAGGAGTCAGGGATGACCCTCGGGTTTCTGGCCTGGGTGTTTGCCTCTTTACCAAGGTGAGAAGTTGAGAGAATGGAGCTGGTGTATAGGAAAGGAGAGTCAGATCACTTTGGGATGTGTTGAACTTAAAGTGTGTCTGAGGTGTTTAGGAGGAGGTATCTAGGCGGCAGTTGGTTACAGAGATCTGGAGCTTAGGTCACATAGCATGAAAACATGGACTCCTTGCCTGAAACCTATAGTAGCGGATGAGATTGTGAGGTTTGGATGAGGAACTCAGTAAGGGGGTCAGAAGGTGAAAGATGGCACCATGGGAATGCTACAGAAGCAGGCAGCAGAAGAATAAGCCTGGAAAGAGATGAAGGACTAGTCGGGTAAGAGAATCAGGAAAGAATGGTGTTGTGGAAGCCGCAGGGGTAGATAGTTTTAAGGAGGAGTGATCAACAGTGTCAGCTATCACAGAGACAGGGTCGAACAGGACAGAGAAACATCCACTGGAGTTGTCCATATGGAGGTCACCGGGCCCTATGCCACGAAGAGTTTTGGTGATCGGTTGGGGCAGGAGCTAAAGTGCACTGAGTTGAAAAGTAAAGGGGAGGTAGTAGAGACAATAAAAATAGGCTTGATTATGAAGTGAGGGGAATGTCTAACCCCTGCCCCCTCAAACCGGAGCCTGCAGTGAGTGTGGCTCTGCGATTTTGCTCCTATAGTGCTCAGCTCCTTGAATGTGGGAGCAGAGAACTTGGTTGGTTTGACTCCAAGTGGGCTTTTTGAGGGAGCAGCTGTGAGTGTTTTTGTTGCTAGAAGACTTGCAAGATCCTTTTGTGTAACTGTAGGAACATTTCCAGCAGTTCAGAGCCTAGCAGGATAATGACCGGTCAATGAACTGAGTTCCATTGTTTGTTTGGTTTATTCAGCTGTATTTTTTCTCTATTCCTGCTCTTTCTCTATTCTGTATTCATACTGTTGGGTAATGACGGTTAAAATAAGTAATTTTATTTAGAATGAGGGTTCATATTTTCCAGCTCAGTTGGATCTTTAAAACTGCTTTGGGGGCGCCTGGCTGGCTCAGTTGGTTAAGCATCTGATTTTGGTTCAGATCAAGATCTCAGGGTCCTGGGGTCGAGTCCCGCGTCGGGCTCCGTGCTCAGCGGGGTGTCTCTCCCTCTGCCTGCAGCTCCCCCTGCTTGTGCGCGCTCTCTCTCTCTCTCTCTCTCTCTCTCTCTGACAAATAAATAAAAATCTTAAAAAAAAAAAAAAAGGCTCTCAGGATCCTGGGATTGAGCCCAGCAATGGGCTCCTCCCTCTCCTTTTCTCTCTTCACAAACAAACAAACAAACAAACCTGCTTGCTGGTCTTATTCCTGGTCCCATCCTAACCTCCCAGATGGTAACTTCACTTCTGCTTCACTGAGAAAATTATCCAAAATGAACTCCTTTCCCTTCAGATCCCCTCAGATTTGCTCCACCCCACCCCTCGCCACATTGCTGTGGTCTCAGTGGAACATGATGAGCCTCTTCGCTGAAACTTTGGACTTTTGTTTTTCCGAGGGTCTTTTTCCCTTTCTCCCCTATAATTTCAGTCTTTCCTCAGCTTATCTCCTTAGCTGGCAAACGTGCTCCAGTGTCCCTCCAGAACCTACCCTCCTCAGGCTGTAATTGCTCTTTTACTTCTACCTGTCAAGAGGTTATTTTGGTCTCTGATGCTGAGCAGAACCAGACCCATAACCACTGTGAGCAGGCAAGGTCAGTATCTAACGCGGCCAGTCTCCCGTGTGCAGCCTTGCGGGCATCCAGTGTACCCTCAGACCTCGTGTCTCCCTCAGGCTCCGCCTGGACTGACGCTCCGCCTGTACTCAGAGCTCTGTTGTTTGAACGTGGTGCATCCACGGGCTGCCACAGTTTCTGCCACATCAGCTGCTTTCCCTCTCACCTCACTGTATCTTCCCAGGGCCTAGACTATGGCTTATGGCCCTTTAGGTTCCACAGTCCCTGTGGCTTCTTACCCACTTGGTCCCATCTGTCCCCCTGGTTCAACAGTGCTGGTGGAAGGAGGGTATTTTGCAGGTACCAGATTCAGAGCTGGGGCTACTGGCAGCACTCCTCCTCCACCCCCAGGATGCCTTCCCAGTGCTGCTCAGCCTACAGCGAGCCAGTGTCCTTGGAACCCAGTGGAAGGGGAACCTCTTCATGGGTGGCTTAGATGGTAGCACCAGGATCTGGTGAGGAACCAGACCACCAGTGCTGGGAAAGACATCACGTACCTTCGGCACTATCACAGTTCAGCTGCTTTCATCCTGTCAGCCTCACGTTTCACTTCAGACACCTCTTGTGGGGTCTTTCTGGTGCCCAAACTTTTGGACACTTTTCACACTTAGTGAGACACCATGTTCTGGTAAGCAGTATCTCCCTGAAGCATTTTGATGTAGGGGAGGTAGCCATTCATAAACTAATGTAGGCGAAACAGCCCTAAGGATCTTCCTTGAACTCCTCCGGAATTATACTGTACCATACTGGTCTTTGCTTTTAGTAATGAAGTATCAAATCAGGCTTGGAGGGAACTTTCATCTTCTAAGAATTAAAGTTGCCAAATTACTCTGATTGGTCTTTAGTCTCCCTTAAGTCTTTGACTTGTAGTACATGTCATAAATAAAACGCTTTAGTTGTCTGACTGCCTCTCCATCCTTTGCCCCATGTCCCACCCTCAAAACCTTGTCTTCTGTTCCCTCCTGACAGTCTCCATTGAATCAGAGTTGCAGGACAGGCCGATCAGACTAACTTCCTTCTCTCCTTGCACATCTCCCCACGTGCTGTCTTTTAACTAGTCTTTCACAAGGATCCTCTGAAACCCCTTCGGTACCCTAAGCACAGACCCCATTGCTTCTGCTTTTGCATCTGCCTCTTAGACCCTCCTCATAGGTTGTTTCATCAGACATGAGCCAAACCTAAATTTGCTTTGGTGCCGGAAAAACTGAGGTTCAGTTGAACAAAGAACATCAGTACAAACTGTACTGAAAACAAGTTTGTTTAAAATCTGAGGGGCAGTGAGGAGGATGCCTTTCAAAAGCCTTTCAAAAGGATGCCTTTCAAAAGTCAAAAAACTTTAGAGTCAAATAAAGGGGAATTTTCACATCAAAATTTGGTTGCCATGTGTTGTCAGCCTGCCTGATGCAGCCACTCATGGTCCCAAGAATTCCTAAGCTGGGTTAATGGGGTCATATTGTGAATGCCTCACCTCCAAGTGATTTGAGTCCAGTGAAATCTCATTAGGGTTAAGAATGTTCGGGATCCTTAGTACTTTGATTTTTGTTTTCAGAAATTGGGCTTTATTTTATCTTAAAATTTCAGTTCATCTAAATGTGTTCTGTACGTGTGGTGTTTGGCTATGCCATTGATTATTATGGAAATTCTCTACTGTATGTTTCTCTTTGCACTGTGGCGCACTTGTGGATTTTTTATACTCAAAATGTAGAATAAAGACTGTTTTGAAGATTTCAATAAGGTGGTGACACTACATTACAGAAAAAATAAAGGTTATTTTCTCCACAGTCAATCCCCAGTCCCCACAGTCCAGTTGTCACCATCGCTGTCATCCCACCAAACTCCTTGCGCAGGCCACTGGTGCCCTCTTTCTTGGCAAATCCAGTGACTTCTATACTGTCAACCTTCTTTCCCGCCCTTCAGCATGACATTGTTGCTAATACCCTCTTCCCAGAGCTTTTCCTCTCTTAATTTCCCTGCCACCACTCTCCTAGGTCTTCTTTGCCTCTTTCTGCCCCTCCTCACCACCTTCTCTCCCAGCCCCTGACCGGAGGTGCTTTGCGGTGCCCCATCCTGGGTCATCACTTACTCGGTAGTTGGTCTGTGGACTGTGATATCTGTCCACTCCCATGGCTTTGTGAAACTCCTTGCTAATACATCCAGCTCTGGTCTTTCTCTTTAGTTCTAGGTCACACTAGAACTAAAACTACACAAATGGCCGGACAGAGATCTCTTCGCTGTTCCAGAAGCACCACAAACTCGAATTCAGATTTCAAGTAATATATTTTTCCCAAACAGGCTGAAAACCTGACACTGAGCCCTGACTCTTCTCTTCCTTCGCCCTGTCCCCACCCAACTGAGGCAGTTGTCACGTCCTGTTGACTATACCTGAGGGTGACCAGGAGCATTTCACATGTCCAGCCTCACATTGCCAGCCCGCCTCGTTTGTTCTTACCTGAGAGCGTATCACTCCTTTCCTTGGTTGCTTTTAGGTGTCCGCAGAGTCACGTGCAGCCTTGTAGTTGGAGCCCGTGAGGTCTTGTCCTGATGACTCAGCCTCATGTCCCACAGCCTCTCATGCAGCCATTTCCTAAAACTCCGTAATTTTTGTTCTTCTGATCTTTTACTTAGGCTGTTCCTGCCCTGACTGCCCATTCCTCCATCATTTTGCCTAGAAAACCCATCAGGGCCCATTGCAAGGGTTTCCTCCTCTGTGAAGTCATCTTTGAGTCTAGAGGCAATGTTTGGGGGATTATGAGGAGTACAACTTAATTACAAGTGCCTTCCTGATGACTGCCATTTGTGGAGAAATAGCTTTGTGACATGACAGTCATCATTTTGAGTACTGAATACTAGGAGCAGATGGTTAAGAACATGAGCTTTGAAGCTCTGATGGCCGAGTCCCAGCTCTGCCATTTTCTAGCTGTGTAACCTTGGGCAAGTTATTCACCATCTCAGCGTCGATTAAGTCTGAGGGTTCAATGTGCCTGCCATGTGGGAAGTGAGCAATAAATGATAGCTGCTGGCACTATAAATGGAAAGATGTTCATCCCTCCTAACCCCCTGGTGAGATATTAAGTTCTGTTATCATTCCTGTTTTACAGATGGTGAGACCGAGGCATAGGGAGGCTGGCTCATGTGCTGCTTCCCCAAATGCGGCTGTGGGCCTGTGGCTCATTCATCTGTTTCAGAATGTCTTTAAGCTCCGTAGATATTTACTGAGTTGAACTGAAAGATGAATCTGGAGCTCCCAGGTCAGACTGAGAGGGGAAACTTAGAAATTGTCACCTGCACAGGGGTGGTAACTGAAGCTGTTCTTTTTTTCTTTTAAGTCCTATATCACCTTGGAGAGGCCACACATTTCAGCCACCCCTTTAGCAATGAGCTAGATAGTGCCTTGTGACAGGTGATAATTATTGCCTTCAACTGTTACTTACATGTTTGTTAAAATTTGCTTGTATTTGTCTTCTTTCCCCAACTGGATTGTAAACTCTGTGGGCAGAGGACTGTGTCTTATACCTCTATACATTAGCCCGCTGCCCCCTTCTAGTCCTGGTTTTTGTTTCGAAGATAAGTCAAAATCTGACATTTAATATCAATCTCAAAAAGGAATTCTCAGCCATTTCTAAGTGATACCAACCAACCAAGATTATTTTATTAATCTTTACTGTCTATAATCTGGATTAAGAAAAATGTTATTTTCTTCATATTTTTCAGATAAAATTTATTAAAACTGCACCTCTACTATTTGTTATATTTCTTTCAATCCATACCTCTGTTGTTTTTAGGATTCTAATGCACATTTGAACCCTCTAAGAGTCTCTGACTTAGGCTCTCCTATTCCCATCCTCTCATTTTACAGTTGAAGAAACTGAAGGCCATGTTCCAACTGGTTCTCCCATTTGTTATCTGACACAGTGTTCTCTAAACAGCTTGGTCAAGACTCAAGATTCTGAAGGGAATAAGAGTTTTAAATGCTTTGTACTTTTCTTTTGACAGAGCCGAAAAGCTTCAGCTGCTGAATCACAGGCCTATGACTGCTGTTGAGATCCAGCTGGTGAGTGAAGGAGGCTTGAACGTGAGGGGCTTGGTTTCTGGGTCTGAGAGGGAGGAAGGGTAATAAAGGCTGAGAACAGACAAGGCTGGAACTGCCGTTTCTTGAAAAGACTGTCCGACTACCCCCATTTCTTCAGTGAAAGGGGACCTCACCAGTTTGATCCTAGTTAGTACGGACTTATAGAAAGTAGAATAGAGGAAATTTAGTTCCTTCCTTAGGGTTTGGGCCTGCGTCTCAGCAGCTCTTTGTCTCCCTTGATGTCCTGCCCCATTCTGGCCATTGCTTTCCTGCAGGGGTTATTGCCAACCAGATGTTGCATGAAAACAATAGACTCACCATGACTCTGGCAGAATTTCTCCTCCCCGACTCCCACCCTTCGACCCTGCTCTTCTCTTTCTGTTCTTGGCTCACAGAGGACAAGTGCACTTCCCCCCATGCTCTCTTTCTCACTCGCCTCCTGGCCCAGTCTCCCAAGCCAGACACCTGGAAGTCATTCTCCGCCTTTGATCTCAGATGCGTTAGTCCCCAGGTTCTGTTGCTTCTGTCTTCCCTTGTTCTCTCTACTCTCCCTGCTGCACTGTGTTCATTTCTGTCATTTCTCAGTGTGGCTCTCACGGTTGTCCTCTGTCGTCATCCCTGCCTCAGTCTGGCTCCTCCAGTCCACCTTCTCCACCGCGGTCAGAGTTCACATTCTAAAACCACAGACTCGATCACCTTGTTTCCGTGCATACCACCATTCAGTGGATTCTCCTCATTGCACAGTCTACACAGCAATCGCAGCATAAAGCTTTAGAATTGTGCAAGAGTAGAAGCCACACGTGGTCTAAGGAGAATATGAAATTGAGGCCCAGTGAGACAACCTGAGCAGTTGCTGTGTTGGTGTCCTGGGGCAGTTTCCCTCTGCTGTAGAGGGCAGAGAACACCGTTAAGCTCCAAATATTAGGCAGGCCATTTAACTGACAGTAAGAAAAACTGATTGGAGAATTAACAAAATGAGAATTAAGGAGTTTGCAAAGTCAGTTTTAGAAATACTTATACTTTGTCAAAGTTCCTTCAGAAATTTGTGGAAGAAAGTAGCCAAAGATGCCTATGATGTTTATAGTTGCTTTAAAAAGAACCCTTTTTTAAAGGTTCACGGGGCACTTAATTTTTGACTAAAACTTTTATTGTCTTCCCAGTGTCGTTTCTGTCCTTCAAAATGCACCCAAAATTAAATTAGAAAAATTACTCCCATAAAGGGTGACTTTCTGGGGGAACTGGGCTTCAGGCTAAATAGAGATCCTTTTTTTTTTTTTTATACCCTTATTCTGATGCTCTCAACTGTGTTGGAGATTCAGCTTAGAAAAGAAAAAACAAACAAATCAGTGAGAAACTAATCCATGTCCCTCTGGGTTAAAGATCACATGTGCTGTCTCCTCCAACTTTAATCAGCAACATATGTTATTCATGGCTTAATGACAGATGGAGAGAGGAGATGAGGATTAGCGTGACCTCATCCCAGAGCTCGTAGAAAGCTCTATCATTACGGTACGATTAGCTGCTATTAAGAGTGCCTACTATATGCGGTGGGCTTTGTATGTCACCTTCAATGCCTTCACCATAGTCTTTGCTAGTGAGTGGCTAATTGGGTCTGTCTGACGCAAAGCCTTACTTTCCTCCAAGCCATGCGCTTTGCATAGAGAGAAGAAAGATGTGTGTGGCGTCCCCTGAGACTGCCTGTTCTTTTCTCCTTTTCACAGGTAAGTAGTAGGTCTTGGTAAATACTGTGTATGTTGTTTCCCAGCAGTTGGACCATTTTATAGTCAGATTTTCCCCAGCCTGGGATTTGGCTACAAAGGGTAGCAAAACATTTACCAAGGCTTGTGGCAGTATCTCTTCTCCCAAGAGAGGGATAAGAAATGAGGTTTTCACACAGGGTTTGAAGTACAGAGGACTTGAGAATTTCCCTGCATTAACCTTACAGCCATTTATTCTCCCCGTGTCCCAGAAGTATTTTCAGCATCCAGCATTTATTAGTGTTCAGTTTTGGAGGCTGTGGCTTCTTTTAGTTATACCTCAGGCATGATTTGTTGTGAACCTCAGTCTGAGGAAATGAGGAGGTCACCAGCTTCTGTGATTTCTGCGACTCCCTGTTGTGTATTCATTTGGGACAGTTTGTGAGCTTTCTGGCCTGAAGACAGGACAGTGAACCTCATGACCTCGCAAGTCACTCTCCTGAACAGCACTACCATATATGCCTGTTATAAGTTAGTGATGATAAAATGTCTTGGATTAGATAGAGTCTTATGGCTTACAAAACACTATAATATATGTTCTCATTTGGTCCTTACTGTAGGCATTACTTTCATTTTACATTAGAGAAAATTGAAATTTACAGAGATTAAGTGAACCGTTCTGGGTCAGATAGCTAGAAGTGTCCATAGTTAATAGGTTTGAGTTGTTTTGTTGTTTTGGATAAAGTAGGAAGTTAGCCTTGATGGCTTAGAATGAGAAAAAAACATTTTTGGAGTCTAGCAGCCCAGTTTGACAGCCCCTAGGAATTGATATGGTCTGTGTATGTGATAAAAATTTATTGTTGACACATCTGCAAATACTTGGGATTTTTACATTTCATTCGCCCTTATATACCGAACAACTTGAAACATTGGGTGTTTGAGAACATTGAGCCAGTGCTTTATGTTTATTTGGGCTCAGTTTCTTCTGTGTTGGGAAGAAAAGGTGAAGAGTAATACAGTTAGTATCATTTTGCCTTGATCCAAGAGGGGTTAGTAAGTTTTTGGTTTCTGAAAAGTTTCTTCTTTGTGTATATGTGTTTGATTTTGCTTAATGAAGTTTTCTTGCTGTGACTGGGAATGTTAGTTTGAAAAGGAAAGTTTCTGACCCTGAGGGTTGTGTGCTGATGGAAGCTTCTGTTCTTCGGCCCTCTTGCCATGAACACATTTAGCTGAGCCTGATCATTGTTGCATCTGCCAGACCCAGAGATCAGGATGCAAGAAGGGGGCCTGTTCAAGTCTTCTCTATTTGGTTTTCTAAAAATGAAGGCCTCTCGGGGCACCTGGGTGGCTCAGTCGTTAAGCATCTGCCTTCGGCTCAGGTCGTGATCCCAGGGTCCTGGGATCGAGCCCCGCATCCGGCTCCCTGCTCCGCGGGAAGCCTGCTTCTCCCTCTCCCACTCCCCCTGCTTGTGTTCCCTCTCTCACTGTGTCTCTCTCCGTCAAAGAAATAAATAAAATCTTTAAAAAATAAAAAATAAAAGTAAATAAAAATGAAGGCCTCTCAGAAGTCATATAACTAAATTCTTTCAAACCAGTGGACTCTAGTCTGCATCTCTGCGAGAGGAAAGAATAGAGGTATGGTGTTCTAGAAAGAGCTGGAATCCAAAGTCAAAAGACCTTACGCTACTTGCTGTGAGACCCACATCAGGTTTTCTTTATAATGCTGAGCCTGCACTTACTCATCTGTAAATTGGCCTGACTTTAGGGACCGCATGCTTGAGAAGCTCTGGTGGCAGTGATTCTGGGAAAGCCCCTGTGCAAATACTGGTGGGAGGTTGTAATTGTCCTGAGACTAGTCTGAATCTCCTTTCCCGCTCCCCCTGAGTCAGGAAACAGTTCATAATCAACTGCACGTGCCAGTTTATAAATTTGGAGACATTCCTCTCTCAAATGGAGATCATCTTTTCTTAGGATTAAATAATCAAATTGGATATACCCCTTTCCAACTCCTTCATATTTTGGAGGCAGTCTATGTTAGATTACTTCCTTTTACACACCCTAATTTTGTATGTCTGGTTTAAAAAACGGGTTTTTGAGGATTATTTCTTGTTCAGTAGAGGTTACATTTTACGGAGCCTTTGAGTGTTTGGGAAATGGTCATTTTATTTCACAGCGTGATGGGAAGTAGCCCTGTTGGTTCACTCAGGATCTTCTCCACCCTAGAACACTCAGGATTATTCTCTGGTTGTAGAAACATTTTTGGACCTAGGTGAATGAAGAGACGGATGGTTTGCCAGGAGTTTGTGATGTGAACTTGGACACATCACCTGACTTAATTAGCTTCTCTACTATTGTCTATAAAGTGAGGCAGTCAGACTGAAATCCTCTTCAGGGTTGTAAGCCTAGTCTGTCATTTTGTTTTACTTAAATCTGCTAGGATTTCTTTGTGGAATTCCTCTTGGTCTTAGTTGCCAGATTTCAGAGATTGCTGTGGGAAATGCCACAGAACAGAACCCTGGACACCTTTAGCTGTTTGTGATAGGTGGCTGGTGTCACTAAGTGAACATGAGTAAGTAATTCGCCTGCTTGTATGTTACCCTTAAAAACATTGTTGACGGGGCGCCCGGGTGGCTCAGATGGTTAAGCGTCTACCTTCGGCTCGGGTCATGATCCCAGAGTCCTGGGACTGAGCCCCGCGTCGGGCTCCCTCCTCAGCGGGGAGACTGCTTCTCCCTCTCCCTCTGCCATTCCCCCTGCTTGTGCTCTCTGGCTCTATCTCTCTGTCAAATAAATAAAATCTTAAAAAAAAAAAAAACACAACATTGTTGACTATGTATTCATTCATGTATCGAGAACTAGAGGTGAGGCTAAGAAAACTGGCTCATAATTGTGGATCATCCATGTGTAGATTTCCAGGACTTGTTAGACTGGGCTTTAAGTGGACCTAATTTAGTGAGGCAGCGGGGGATCATTTCCCAGCCATCACTCATCAGACTCTTGCCTCACATTCCCAGGAGATGACCAGGACCACCACATGATGTGTGTTAGATTGATTGTTGGTGTTAGTGTTGGGCAGGCCTGGCTTGGATTCTCATTCTGTCCTTTGCCAGGATTGTTGTGAGGGTTAAAAGAAATAACAGATATGAAGTGCTGTGTGCAGTCAGGCATATGAGCTCCCTAAAGAGCTGTTAGTGGGGGGCAGGGGTGGGGATGAGGAAAAAATAGATAAACCACCTGGCACGCAGTGAGCAATAGTCAGATGAGTTGTTGATATAATTCGTGAGTTACAGCTGTGCTTGTGAAATACAAAGGTATGTAAAGTGCTATTTCACTCCCCAGAGGTGAGTTTTCTTTGCACATACAGCATATTCATGTGTGCATGTAGATGGGTATAGAACTGGTAGGGTTTTCTTTTTTTTTTTTTTTTTAAGATTTTTATTTATTTTTTGACAGAGAGAGAGACAGCGAGAGAGGGAACACAAGCCGGGGGAGTGGGAGAGGGAGAAGCAGGCTTCCCGCGGAGCAGGGATCCCGATGCGGGGCTCGATCCCAAGACCCGGGGATCATGACCTGAGCCGACGATTAACGACTGAGCCACCCAGGTGCCCCTGGGTTTTCTATTTCTTTGAAGAAAAATGCTAACCTGCAACTTGCTTTGTGCCCCGACCCATTTTGAGCAGTCGCATAGGAATTGGAGCTGGCTTCTCCCTCCCTTGGAGCCAGGATGGAGAGGACCCAGAGACCCGAGGGGGCTCTGGAACCAGGCCCCCCGAGCTCGGCATGCCAGAGGCCAGCGGACTGGGAACAACATGGGTGGGGAGGGTGAGGTGGACTCCGCCTGTGCGGCTCATCTGTAACTCTTAGAGGTTTTCTTTTGCAGATGGTAGAAGAGAGTGAAGAACGGCTCACAGAGGAGCAGATCGAAGCCCTCCTTCACACCGTCACAAGCATTCTGCCTGCAGGGCCAGAGGCTGAGCAGAAGAAAAACACGGATGACGTGACGATGGATGAAGAGGACCCAGCCGGCCTAGCCGCCTCATGAAGCTGAAAAGCCCAGCAGCCATTTCCCAGCCGTCCAGAGGATTGTTCATTTGGTCTTACCCTCTACCCCAACAGGCCTGATTTCATAAGCTAAAAAGAAGTGCTTGTGCCTCTGGGAGATGAAACATGGTGAAGACAGACTGAGGCTGTCAGGGCTGAGAGCTAGACAGAGGAAGACAGAGTCAAAGAGGACAGTGACTGTGCAGCCCTCTGGTAAAAATATTTCTTCTGTGGCCTTTGCCTCAGTGGCGGGCAGGGCCCCGTACACAGCTGGTGGAACACTTGTGTTGCCTTTGATGGGCTATGTCCTAATGAGTTTCATCTGCTTCCCTAGGAGCTTCCCAGACAGGGGTGCCAAGCGCTGTTGGGGCGAGAGCTGAATGAGGAGAATCCGGTGAGGTGGCTAGAAACTCCCAGAGCGGCACATAGTTGCTCTAGGTCAGAAGGAGCCGCTGAACTTGGCTCACCTTAGAGGAAGCTTTTCCTAGAGAACATCGAAGATGAGAGAAGAGCCGCCTGGCCAACCCTTCTGCAGGCTCCTTCCCTCTGCTGGCAGGGCTCTTGTTTACCAGCTCACTGTTCAGTCTGAGATGTTAGGGCGCCAGCCCCTTCCAGTTGAAAAGCAGCCCAGCAGACTGCGGACGGGGGCGACGGAAGTCCTGCCTCGGCTGCCTTTCCAATCACCTGCCGTCTCCTGCCCTGAGATAGGAGCCCTGGGCGCGCTCTGCCTCTTGAGCCTAGGTGAGCTTCACTTGCACAAGGGGCAGCTTGTTTGCATCTTTGGAAAGGGCACAAATAGGGATGGGATATGAAGAACCAGAGATTGATTAGTAGGAATTTGAATTTGTTGGCTATGGCAAGGCTGCATCCGTTTTTCAGTTTCAAATATTAGGACAATGACCATGTGAAGAGCTTGTTGATACTGAGGCTTTGGAGGGTTCAGTAGCTCCAGACGTGTGGTTGCCTTAGGTCCTAGGAATATTGCTAAAAATTAATTTCCCACATTCGCTCTGCTCCCCCTTTGGGGAAAAAAATGCCCACAGACATTAACTTTCCAAATCAGCACTCATTTTGTTGTGAGATTACATATTTTCGGTGTTGCTGTTAATTGGATTACTTCCACACCCTTGCAATTCCCAGGTTATTTCAACCTCCCCACCACCCCTGCCAGTTACAGTGATGTCATTCTTAACCTTATTATCTGAGGATCAGCTGAGACCTCGTTACAGGCAAAACTGGAATTGGCAGGGCATTTGTTTTTATATCTCTCTTCGGTATTGGGAGTTTTACCAAGAACCGTTGATTTATTTGTCAAGGCATCATACCTGTGTCACTGTTTCATTTTAACCTTGAGTGTATTCAGTGCATTTTCTTAATGGATTAATCTAATTAATGATTGTTTCCAAGTGACTGCCAACTTTTGGTATTTGTATAAATCTTTGAAGAGTTTGTTTTGCCATGGACAGAAAGAAATAAAATCTGGCTTAAAAGGTAAAATGTGTGAATTTTTTGTTAAAAGAAGAAGTTGAACCTATTTAGGTCCAAAATCTATTTCAGATTGCAAGAAAATTTTAAGTTTCTGTATTTGGGACCTGAATTTAACCTCAGTTTCTGACAAAGGCAGGCAGGCTCTGGAAGACTTAAGCTTTATAGATAAGGAACATATTCTGTATAATATTCCTGTCACATTAGTAACATTTCAGAAATAAGATGATTTGCACAAGAAACTTAATCAGTATCACATCTGGGAAGGAGAGCAGGGGAGCCTGGGAATCTTACTTTTCATTTTATATCCTTCTATGTGGTTTTAGTTTTGGACCGTATGACTGTTGTATTCTTTTAAAAAGAAAAAAAGTACATCCATGTGCTTGTTGTCCTTGGCCTCTGTGAATGTTACTGAATGTGTACTTGACAGTTGAATTATGTCCCATATAGAGGCTGACACCCAGTGTCTGGTCACCCTAGGAGAGGCTGCTCTGAGGGGAACTGGGGCAGACAGGTGAGGGAGGCAGAGTTTTGAGAACTAATGCCGGTGTCTTGCTCAGTTACTGTAGCTAGATATATTTTTAGGTTGGCCAGTGTCTGTTTGTTATTCCAGACTTTCCTAGAATCTCAGTTCACTTTTTTTTTTTTTAGGGGAAAGCCCTAGTTTTTGACACAGGAAGATTTTTTAGTTATCTATCAAGAAGATACCCCTGAGCTCTTAAAAAATTGACTCCCAGTTAGAGGTTTACCCAAATATTTCCCTTGCCCCCTTTTGCTTAAAAATTACAGTATGAGGTCGCCTGGGTGGTTCAGTTGGTTAAGCGTCAGACTCTTGATTTTGACTCAGATCATGATCTCAGGGTCGTGAGATCGAGCCCCATGTTGGGCTCCGTGCTCAATAAGGAGTCTGCTTGAGATTCTCCCTCTCCCTCCCTCTCTGTCCCTCCCTCTCCGCCTCCCATGCACGCTTTCTCTAAACAAATAAAATCTTTTTTAAAAAAGTTACAGTATGACCTACTGCCACCTCAGAGGACTTCCCATTTATTCAGGGTTTGTTCATAAAATAATGGGTACCGTTTCCCTAATTAATAATTGTATACCAGCTCTCAAAAACTTAACACCCTAGTGAGAAGTAAGTTAATGCTCCAGAATAGTCTTTGCTAAATCATTTTCTGCCCTAAAACTAATTTAACACCCACTTGTGCACATGAATCATTTCTCAGTAAACTATAAAACAGATCACATACTCTGAACAGAATCATCAACTTTAATTACACAATGAACAAATGGGATAAGAAGTAAAACTGCTTAGAGATCCTTTTATATATTTTTTAAATTAAGATATAATTTACATGCCATAAAATTTACCTTCTACTACTTCTACTACTACATAAAATCTACTTTCTACTTTATGTATTTGCCTGTCCGGGTCATCTCTTATAAATCGAATCTTGCAGAATGTGACATTTTGTATCTGACTTCTTTCGTTTAGCATATTTTCAGGGTTCAGATATGTTGTACTGTTGCTTTTTATGGCTGAACCAAATAGTTCATTGAATGGATATACCACTTTTGTTTATTCATTCCTCAGTTAGTGGACATTTGGGTTTTTTCTACTCTGGCTGTTATGAATATGCTGTTGTGAACATTCATGTACAAAATGTGACTTATGTTCTCCTTTCTCTTGCATATACTTAAAAGTGGAATTGTTGGGTCATGTGATAACTCTGTTTATTTGATGAACTGCCAAACTGTTTTCCATAGCACTTGTACCATATCATGTTCCCACCAGCAGTGCATGACAGAATCCAATCTCTCTCTCTTGTTATTGTCCCTCTTATTGATTATAGCCATCCTAGTGGTTGTGAAGTGCTATCTCATTGTGGTTTTGATTTAGAATTCCCTAATGGCTATTAAAGTTGAGCATCTTTTCATGTCCTTACTGGCCATTTAATGAAGAAATGCTCATTGAAATCCTTTGCACTTAAAAAAAAAAGAAGAAGAAGACTTTTTTCAAGGAATTTTAGGTTTACAGAGAAATTGAACAGAAAGTACAGGGAATTCCTATAGAGGCCCTTGCCCCCTCCACCCCCCCCCCGCCCCAGCTTCCCCTTACTAACATCTTGCATTAGTGTGGATATTCATTACAATTGATGAGCCAATGTTGATAAACTTTTACTACTTAAAGTTCATAGATTACGTTAGGGTTCGCTCTGTGTTGTACGTTAGAAAGTGCAGTAATGCATACATAGAATGGGTTTTGACAAATACGTGTATTCCACCATTATAGTATCATCAGAATATTTTCAATGCCCTGAAAACACCCCGTGCTCCACCTGTTCGTCCCCTCCCTCCCTCCAAATCCCTTTCAATCACTGATACTTTTACTGTCTCCATAGTTTTGCCTTTTTCAGAATGTCATATACTTGGAATCATACAGTATGTGGCCTTTACAGATTGGATTTTTCACTTAGCAATATGCATTTAAAGTTACTCCGTGTCGGGACGCCTGGGTGGCTCAGTCGGTTAAGCGTCTGCCTTCAGCTCAGGTCATGATCCCAGGGTCATGGGATCGAGTCCTGCATCAGGCTCCTTGCTTAGCAGGGAGCCTGCTTCTCCCTCTGCCTGCTGCTCCCCCTGCTTGTGCTCTCTCTCTTTCTCTCTCTCTGACAAATAAATAAAATCTTACCAGAAAAAAAAAAAGGTGACTCCATGTCATTCCATGGCATGATAGCTCATTTCTTTTTAGTATTGAATAATACTCTCTTGTCTAGATGTACCAGTTTGTTTATCCATTCACCTATTGAAGGTCATCTTAATTTCTTCCGATTTTGGTAATTATCAAAAAAGCCTGGGCGCCTGGGTAGCCCAGTTGGTTAAGCAACTGCCTTCGGCTCAGGTCATGATCCTGGAGTCCCGGGATCGAGTCCCGCGTCGGGTTCCCTGCTCAGCGGGAAGCCTGCTTCTCCCTCTCCCACTCCCCCTACTTGTGTTCCCTCTCTTGCTGTCTCTCTCTCTCTGTCAAATAAATAAATAGTTTTAAAAAAGGTCACTGTAAACATTTGTGTCAACATCTGTGTGGACAGAAGTTTTCGGTTCATTTTGGTAAATACCAAGGAGTATAATAGCTGGTTCATAGGGTAAGGG
Source organism: Eumetopias jubatus (assembly GCF_037043125.1). Taxonomy (NCBI): domain Eukaryota; kingdom Metazoa; phylum Chordata; class Mammalia; order Carnivora; family Otariidae; genus Eumetopias; species Eumetopias jubatus. The sequence goes on from NW_028274818.1 coordinate 95,862,170, forward strand.
TAGGTTTAGTTTTGTAAGAAACTGCCAGACCGTGTTACAAAGTGACTATAGCATTTCCAGCAATGAATCAGAGTTCCTTTTGTTCTATGTCCTCACTAGAATTTGGTGGTATCAGTATTTTGGATTTTGGCCATTCTAATAGGTGTGTAATGGTATCATGTTGCTTTAATTGCAATCCCCTAAAGATGTAAGATATTCATATTATTTGCCATCTATTTCTTCATTAGTGAGTGTCCAGATCTCTTGCCCATTTTGTAATTAGGTTGTTTTCTTTTTGTTGAGATTTAAGTGGTTTTTAAAATATATTCTGGATACTAGGCCTTCATCAAAACATCAAATAGGTGTTTTGCAAATATTTTCTCCTAGTCCCTGATTTGTCTATTCTCTTAACAGTCTTTTACAGAACAAAAGTTTTTAATTTTAATGTAAGTCCAACGTGTCCATTTTTTCTTTCATGGATCATGGTTTTGATGTTGTACCTAAAAAGTCATCGTGAAAACTAGGTTATCATCATGAAGTCACCTAGATTTTCTCCTATGTTGTATTTTGGAGTTTTATAGTTTTGTATTTCACATTTGGGTCTGATTCATTTTGACTGATTTTTTTGCAAAAAATGTAAGGTCTGCATCTGTTTTTTTGGCATGTGAATATCCAGTTGCTCCAACACCCTTTGTTGAAAAGACTGTCCTTTCTCCATCCAATTGCTTTTGATCCTTTGTCAAAGATCAGTTGCCTCTCTTTGTTTAGGTAATTCTGGGCTCTGTTCTGTTCCATTTTTCTGTGTACTCCTTCACTAATATCACACTGTCTTGATTACTGTAGCTGTGTATTAACTCTTGAAGTCATGTAGTATCAGTCTCCTTGTTCTCCTTTGCCCATTTTTTAAAAAAAGATTTTATTTATTTATTTGAGAGAGCAAATGAGAGGGGGGAGGGTCAGAAGGAGAAGCAGACTCCCCGCTGAGCAGGGAGCCCGATGCGGGACTCGATCCCAGGGCTCCAGGATCATGACCCGAGCCAAAGACAGTCGCTTAACCAACCGAGCCACCCAGGCGCCCCTCTTTTGCCCATTTTTAATTGAGTTGTTTGTCTTTATTGTTGAATTGCAAGATTTCTTTAATTTTCTGGATACTAATCCCTTAGCAGATAAATAATTATTTTCTCTCATTTTTTTTTTAGTGGTTTTTTTTCACTTTCTTGATGGTGTCTTTGAAGCACATAAGTTTTTAATTTTGATGAAGTCCAGCATACCTTTTTTTCCTCTGGTTCCTTCTGGTTTTGGTATCATATCTAAGAATCCATTGCCTAAATCAAGATCATAAATATTTACTCCTCTGTAACTTCTAGACATTTTATACATTTAGGTCTTCAATCCATTTTGAGTGAATTGTTGTATATGGTGTGAAGAAGGGGTCCAACTTCACTTTTTGCATGTGGATATCCATTTGTCCTAGTACCATTTGTTGAAACCTATTTCCCTCCAACCATTCTGTCCCTGAAAAGGTGACTACTAAATTTTATCAGTCAGGTTCTGTGGACTACTTAGTTATCTGTCATCTTGGGCCCTTATTAAATCTGATAATCTACAGCAGCCTCTAGCCCCTTAGACTTCACTGTATTGTTTAGAACGGTTCAGCAAGGACCAGATAATACCTTAGCCTTGGCAGTTCATAAGATTACTGTCACAACCACTTAATTCTGATGTTACAACACGAAAGCAGCTGTGGTTAATTCATAAATAGATGAGTGTGACTGTGTTCCAGTAAAACCACAAAATCAGGCAACAGGCTATGATTTGCTGACCCCTTGTTTAGATGCTTCTGGAGTAGGGGGAAGAGGGTTCCCTACCCACCAATAACCTTCCTCATGAGGTCCTGCCTGTGGCTTACTTTTCTGCAGGACATCTGGGATTTTTCCATAAATGCTTCAAGAGCTGGCATGCCCAATCCTGGCTGAGATTCTACCCACTAGCATGATACAGAAGCCTCATGGAGTGTGTTTAGTTTTGACTGCCTTACCTACCACACACTATTGAGGCTGCCTTAAGGACTCTGTGCTCAGTCACAACTACTATAATTTTGGGTATCTAGTTCAACAAAGGCTTGTTGAGCACACAGTATATGCCAAGATCAGTGCTGTATAGTTGGGCCACAAAGTCAAGCCTCAAGATACATAGAGCCTGCAAAATAAGGTTACTTAATGCTTCCACTGTTTCCTTTTTTTTTTAATTTTTTATTTATTTGAGAGAGAGAGAATGAGAGAGAGTACGAGAAGGAAGAGGGTCAGAGGGAGAAGCCGACTCCCCGCTGAGCGGGGAACCCGATGTGGGACTCGATCCCGGGACTCCAGGATCATGACCTGAGCCGAAGGCAGTCGCTTAACCAACTGAGCCATCCAGGCGCCCTGTTTACTTTCTGATCCATTGTATACCACCTGTACTTAATATCCTAAAGTACTTTTTCTTTACATCGTATCCTCAGCTCAAAAACTGGAAATCTTCCTATGGCATTGAGAATAAAAATTCCATAGTGACATCAACAAAACGGAGGGCTAGGAAGTTCTAAGCTCTTGTTCTCTCACAGAGACATTGAAAACAAAAGGTAGCTAAAACGAGCTTGTTGGGGCGGGGACGCCTGGGTGGCTCAGTTGGTTAAGTGTCTGCCTTCGGCTCAGGTCACGATCTCAGAATCCTGGGATCAAGCCATGTCAGGCTCCCTGCTCGGCAGTAAGTCTGCTTCTCCCACTCCCTCTGCACTCGCTCTCCTAAATAAATAAAAATCTTTTTAAAAAATAATAAAATGAGCTTGAGGGAGCTCAGGAAAACAGTCAAAAGTCTACAGTATCCAAGTGGCCACTTCTGGGTATATACTCAAAAATTGAAAGCAAGCTCTCAAAGACATTTGTATACCCATGTTCATAGTAGCATTATCCACAATACCCCAATTATGGGAGCAAAACAAGTGTCCATTGACAGATTAGTGGATAAACAAAACGTGGTATATCCCCAGAATGAAATATTATTCAGCCTTAAAAAGGAAGGAAAATCTGACATGCTACAACATGGATGAACCTTGAGGCTATTATGCTGAGTGAAATAAACCAGTCACAAAAAAACCAAATACTGTATGGTTCTATTTATATGGGATACCCAGAGTATAGCCAAATTCGTAAAGGCAAAAGTAGAATGATAGTTGTCAGGGACTGGGGGAGGGGACAATGGGTTACTGTTGTATAATGAGTTTAGGGTTTCAGTTTTGCAAAATGAAAAGAGTTCTGAAAATTGGTTGCACAATAATGTGAATATATTTAACACTAATGAACTATACACTTAAAAATGGTTAAGGTAGTAAATTTTATATTTTTACCACAAAAAAATGAGGGAGAAATTAAGACTTTCCTAGATAAACAAAAGCTGAAGGAGTTATTACCACTAGATCTGACCTACAAGAACTGCTAAGGAAAGAACTTCAGATTGAAATGAAAGGACTCTGAAAAGTAACTCAGAATCGTATGAAGATATAAAGATCTCCAGCAAAGGTAAATACAAGGGCAAGGATAAAAACTAGTATGTGATTTTGATTTATAATTTTATTTTTTATTCTTTTACAGGATTTAAGAGAGAAAGCATAAAAATAATCATAAACCTATATTTAAATGTACCCATTATACAAAGATGTCATTTGTGGCAACAGTAACATAAAGTGTGGAGAAGGGGGAGAGACAGAGCTGTAAAAGAACATTTTTGTTTGTGATTTAAGTTTCTATCAACGGAAGATTAGTATACTTCAGGATGTTATATGTAATCACCATGATAACCACAAGTAAAATATTTTGAAAATACATAAAAGGAAATGAGAAGGGAATTAGAATATGTCACAAAAACAGCAAATCAACTAAACAGAAAGGAAGGCCGCAATAAAAGAAATGAAGGACAAAAAAGCTCTTAGACATACAGAAAACAACAAAAGGGCAAAAGTAAGTCCTTCCCTATCAGCAATTACTTTAAATGTAAATAGATTAAACTCCATCAAAAGGCGCATATTGACAGCATGGATTTTTAAAACATGATTCAACTACATGCTGTTCCCAAGAGACTCACTTTAGATCTAAGGACACAAATAGATAAAAAAAATGAAAGGATAGGAAAAGATATTTCATGCAAATAGTAACCAAAAGACAGCAGTAGTGAACATACTAATATGAGACAAAATAGACTTAAAATTTTTTAAAGGCTATAAGAGACAGAGATATATTAAGAAAGGGTTCAATACAGCAAGAAGATATAACAATTACAAACATTTATGTACCTAATAACAAACCATCAAAATATTTGAAGCAGTAATTGACAGAATTGAAGAGAGAAACAGATAGCTCTACAGTAATAGTAGCTGATTTCAGTACCACTTTCAATAATGATAGAACACCAGATAGAATCAATAAGGAAATGACCTAAGCGATACTATAAGCCCAGTTGAACATGGCAGACATATAGACACTCTGCCCAACAAGTGCAGAATACACAATTTTCTCAAGTGCACATGGAGCATTCTCCAGTAAAAACCATAGGTTAGGCCACAAGACAAATAAATACATTTCAAAACTATTGAAATTAGACAAAATATGTTTTCCCATTCCAGTGGAATAAAATTAGAAGTCAGCTGAAAGAGAACTGAAAAATTCATAATTATGTGGAAATAACACACCCTAAAAACCAAGGGGTCAAAGAAGAAATCTTAAGGGAAGTTATGAAATACCTTGAGACAAACAGAAGCAAAACTACAGCATTCCAAAATGTATGTGATGCAGCATAAACAGTGCTAAGGAGGAAATATGTAGCTATAAATGCTTACATAAAAAAAGATGAAAGATTTAGGGGCGCCTGGGTGAGTCAGTTAAGTGTCCAACTCTTGATTTCGGCTCAGGTCATGAGATCGAGCCCCATGAGCTTAAGATTCTCTCTCCCCCTGTCCCTCCCACCCCTGCTCACATGCGTGCTCTCTCTCTCTCTCTAAAATAAAACTAAATTTAAAAAAAAGATGAAAGATCTCAAATCATCAACCTAACTTTACTCCTTGGGAAGCGGAAAAAGAACAAACTAAACCCAAAGCTAGCAGAAGGAAGGCAATAAAGAGTCACAGTGTCTTAGAGTGTTTGGGCTGCTATAACAGAATATCATAAACTGGGTGGCTTATAAACAAATTTATTTCTTAAAGTGCTGGAGGCTGGGAAGTCCAAGATCAAGGCCTTGGCAGATTTGGTGTCTGGTGAGGATGTGTTTCTTGTTCATGGACGGCCATCTTCTAACTCTCTCCTCTTGTGGCAGAAGAGGGGACGGAACTCATGAGGGCTCCATTCTCCTAACTTAATCACATCCCAAAGACTCCACCTCCAAATACACTGGGGGTTAGTATTTCAACATATGAATTTTGGGGCAACACAAACATTCTATGCATAGGAAGCAGATAAAATAGAGAATAGAAAAACAATAAAGAAAAAAACCAGACCAAAAGTTGGGTCTTCAAAAAAGTCAACAAATTGACCAAACTTTAGCTAGGTTGACTAAGAAAAAAAAGAAGACTCAAATTACTAAAATCGGGGAAAAAAGGATAATACTATGATTTTATGGAAATTAGATTATAAAAAAATACTATGAATAATTGTATGGCACCGAATTGAATAACCCAGATGAAATGGACAAATTATTAGAAACACACAACCTACAAGATGATCATGAAGAAATAGAAAATATGAATAACTAAGAATATTGATTCAGTAACCAAAAAAATTCAAGCCCAGGACCAGATGGCTTCTCTGGTGAAATGTACTAAACATTTAAAGACAGAAGTAACACTGGTATTTATCAAATTCTTCCAAAAAAATTGAAGAATGGAAATACATACTAAGTAATTCTAAGATGCCGGTATTACCCTGATAACCAAAGCCAGACAAAGACACTTCAAGAAAACTAAAGACCAATAGCCTTTATGAATATTGATGCATACTACTAGCATGTTAAAAGGATTACACATCACGACCAAAGGCCACATGGGAAAAATGCACAGCTAACATCATACTTAGTAGTGAAAGGTTGAAAGCATTTTCTTCTAAGATCCTAACAAGAAAAGTATGCCCACTTTTGCCACTTCTATTCAACATAATACTTGAAGTCTTTTCAGAACAGTTAGGCAAGAAAAAGAAATAAAAGGTGTCCAAATTGGAAAGGAAGAAGTAAAATTATCTCTGTTGACAGATAACATCATCTTATATGTAGAAAACCGTAGATTCCACAAAAACACTATTGGAACTGACGAACAATTTCAGTCAGGGTGGTAGAACACAAAATCACCACACAAAAATCTGTTGCATTTGTATACCCTAATAATGTGCAATCTGAAAAAGATACTAAGAAAACTATTCCATTTACAATAGCCTTGAAAAAAATTAACTCCTTAGGAATAAATTTAACCAAGGAGATGAAAGACTTGTATATGGAAAACTACAAAATGTTGCTGAAAGAAATTAAAGAAGACACAAATAAATAGACATCCCATATTCATAGATTGTTCATAGATTGGAAGACCTAAAAATGTCAAGATGTCATTACTACACTAAGTGATCTACAGATTTAATGCAGTCCCTATCAAAATCCCATTGATGTTTCTGTGGAAATAGAAAATCCATCCTAAAATTCATATGAAATCCTGAGGGACCCCCCAAATAGCCAAAATAATCCTGAGAAAGAAAAAGTCGAAGATCTCACACTTCTTTATTTCAAAATTTACTGCAAAGCTACAGTAGTCAAAACAGTGTGGTACTGGATAAAGACAGACATATAAACCAATAGAATAGAATAAAAAGTCCAGAAATAAACCCTTATAGTCAATTGAACAAGGGTGCCAATGCTATTCAATGGGAAAGACGATCTTTACCACAAATGGTGCTGGGAAACTTGGATAGCCAGATGCAAAGGAATAAAAATAGAGCATTACCTTACACCGTATAGAAAAATTAAAGTGGATCAAAGAGTTAGAACTATAAAAACTCTGGGGGCGCCTGGGTAGCTCAGGCAGTTAAGCATCTGACTCTTGATTTTGGCCAGGTCGTGATCTCAGAGTCCTGGGACTGCGCTCAACGGGGAGTCTGCTTGAGGATTTCTCTCCCTCTCCCTCCGGCCCTCCCCCCCTCTAAAATACATAAATAAATCTTTAAAAAAACAAACTGTAAAACTCTTGGAAGAAAACATACAAGGAAAGCTGCATGACATTGGCTTTGGTAATGATTTTTTTCCGACAGGCACAGGCAACAAAAGAAAAAATAAGTAAGTTGATCATCATCAAAATTGAAAACGTTAACGGGTCAAAATGCACTGTCAAGAGAGTGAAAAGGCACCACACAGAATGGAGAAAATATTTGCAAATTATACATCTAATAAGCAACTAATGCCCAGGATGTATAAAGAACTCAACAAGAAAAAAACTAAACGGCACCTGGGTGGCTCAGTCAGTTAAGCATCTGTCTTTGGCTCAGGTCGTGATCCCAGGGTCCTGGGATCAGGCTCCCCGTGGGGTTCCCTGCTCAGTGGGGAGCCTGTCTCTCTCTCCCTCTGCTGTTCCCTCTGCTTGTGTTCTTTGGTTCTCTCTCTGTCAAATAAATAAATCCAATCTTTAAAAAAAAATCTAATTCAAAAATGGGCAAAGGATTTTGAATAGACATTTCTCCAAATAAGATACACAGATGTTCCATAACCTTGTGAAAGAATGCTGAACATCATTAGTCATTAGGGAAATACAAACCAAAACCACTATGAGATCCACACCCATTAAGACAGCTAATATAAAATAAAACAGAAAATAACAAGTGTTGATGAAGAAGTGGAGAAATTAGAATCTTTGTGCATTGATTTTGGGAATGTAAACTGGTGCTTTCACTGTGGAAAATAGGATGGTAGTTCCTCAATTGTTTAAACATAGAGTTATCATATCAAACAGCAGTTTCACTTCTGGGTATGTACCCCCAAAGAACTTGAACAGATATTTGTATACTCATGTTTATAGCAGTATTATTTGCAATAACCAAAATGTAGAAACAATCCAAATATCAGTTGGTGGGTGAATAAAGAAAATGCAATACACACACACACACACACACACACACACACGAATGTTATTCAGCCTTAAGA